>NC_134856.1:127804988-128129988 GCF_049852395.1 Peromyscus maniculatus bairdii
TGGAGAGATGTCTCTGAAGTTTAGAGCACTCCATGCTCTTACAGAGGACCCAGGTTCAAATCTCAGCTCTAACATGGTATCCATCCTGACTCAGTTCCAGAGTATCTAATGCCCAATTGTGACCTCCACGAACCCCAGGCATATATGTGGTGTACAGACATTCATGCAGGTAAAATATTCACACACATACTATTTTATTTTATTTTATGTGTGTGGGTGCCTGCATATATGTCTGTCTACTCGTGTGCGCAGTGCCCAAAGAGGACAGAAAAAGGCATCAGATCCACTGGAACTGGAGTAATAGATGATTGTGAGCCGCCATGTGGGTGCCGAGAATTGAACCTGGGTCCTCTGTGTTCTTAACTACAGAGCTATCTCTCCAGCCCCCAGTATTTTTTCTCATATAAATATTTAAGTCACATGGCAATCCAGTTTTCTTTCTCTCACAATCATTGTTTCCTCTGACCATCTTTTTAAAAGGAAATCTAGGTCATTTGTTCATTCAGTGTTATCAGAATGCCAAAATTATATGCAATATACATACAACCAGTAAAATATGTAAAAACCTCTCTATATACACATATACATGTATGAATATATTCAGGAAAAGTTCTTTTGGGCTATACTGTATTATATTTATTCTATTATCTATTTTGGTTTCTGACTCATTGCCTCAGTCTTCATGAGGAGTAGTTTACACCTATCTTTGATTTCATTTCTTTCAAGTATTTACACGTTTCTTTTCTTTTGTTTATGTATGTATATGTGTAAATGTTTGTGCAACTGACTGTGCACACACATGGACAGTATCATAAGTCCTCCTCTATCATTCTCTGTCTTACTCCTTTAAGGCAGGATCTCTCTCTGAACTTGGAACTTGTGTTTTCAGTGCTAGGCTGGGAAGCCAGGGAACCCCTCCTCTTCATCCCCCTCAGAGCTGGGTTCCAGCTGTGCATGGGACAACACTCTGCTTACTATATGGGTGCTGTATCCAAACTCCAGCCCTCATGCCTGAGCAGCAAGCTCTTTTAATGGATGAACCATCTCTCCAGCCCCTCTGCATTTCTTTCAACTTAAGGCATTTCATATTTGATTTCAGTTCGACCTCTTCAGGCACTGTGTGTTATAATTGCCTCATTGCTTCTGGTTTTCTGAAATAACCATTTCATTTGTTTCTAATTTTTCTCTGATTATCTGGCTTCATTTCTGAGAGTTCTTTATTCTTTGTTGTCTTATATTATTTTCTTAATTTCTTTACTGTGTCACATACTATGAGAACACAGCTACTCAAAACAAAGTCTTCATACCCAATAATCATGATATTTCACCCTCACTCCAGACCTTTTTTCTTCACTCCTGCTATTCCTGCTTCCCCACTCATAACTCATAAGGATTGTTTATTTAGACATTCAAATGTCTTCATAGCTGAAGACATAGTCCAGTGATAAAGAATTTGTCTATCGGGCTGACAGAGAAGGCTCAGTGGGTAGAGGCAATTGCTGCCCAAGCCTGGCAACCTGACTTTGATCCCTGAAACCCATGTAAAGTTAGAAAAAGAAAAACAGACTCCACAAAGTCTCAGTATAGCATGTGCACTTCCACACACATGCATCATATATACACAATAATAATTATTATAATAAATAAACACAACTAGAAAATATAAATAATTTGCCTAGTATGCATGAGGTACTGAATTGGATCTCTGGGATCAGAGCAACAACGAAATCTTTCTTCTGAATTGATTTTGAAACCAAGTTGTTAGACAGAAGCCATTGTAAGTTGGAGCTGCCACAGCCTTTTTGTACAGTCTTGGGGCAGACTAGAAAGACAAAATTAAGGGGACATATAAAAGGAAGAAATCCCCTCTGCCCCCTACCTGAATTGCCATGTCTCTTGCTGACAGAAACAAGAGTTTTGACCTAGATGTCTGGGGACGTCCTTATATAGAAAGTGTATAGAGAAAACTGTATTCTCTCCATAAAACTAATATTATTAGCTAGCAAACTATACTCAGGGTAAAAAAGAAAGAAACAATTTAACTTCTTTTTTTCTGGAAGGTCATCTAGGGCCACACATATTACACATTATAGTCAGGTATCAATCACTGAGCTAGCTATGTCCTTAGCCTTTCTTTCTTTCCTTTTCTTTCTCTGTGTGTGTGTGTGTGTGTGTGTGTGTGTGTGTGTGTGAGAGAGAGAGAGAGAGAGAGAGAGAGAGAGAGAGAGAGAGAGAGAGAGAGAGAGAGGCTGCAAGTTCTTGGGTAGTACATACTTGCACTATCCGGCCTCGAATGATCTATGATCTTGTCTTAATTATGTTTCTTTCTCACGTGTAAGCCTGCTAGTACAGTCATACACTATCTTAAATTTTCACTTGTATATAAATCATTTTACTATAAGAAAATGAATATAGCCACACATTTTTCTCTCAATCTTAGAGATCACATCCTTTAACAAGGTAATGGCAAACTCCCCAAAATCACTCATATAGCCAGCTGCTGCAGAAGCTATTATCTGTGCATTCATCTCTTAGTAACCACACTTGTTTCCCATTGCCTATGTCCTTTCTCCTATAAATAAACTCTAACTCATTATAAAATTCTTTTTATGCAGCATAGTTTAAGAATCTGGGCTGTACCTAAGTAAAGCCCTCTGAGACTTGGAAGGGGTGCTGATGTTGAGCTGTGTTACCTGCTGCTAGTGATGACCTTGAATAGGTTTTCAAATGTTTCATGGAAGACTTTCCCTCCAAGCAGATTATTAGTTCCTTAAGGACAAAAGTTAGGCCTTTTTCTGTCTCCCAGAGTAACTACACGATTGATTCATTTTCCTAGTTAGGGTTTCTATTGCTGTGATGAAACACCATGACCAAAAGCAAGCTGGGGAGGAAAAGGTTTATGTGGCTTACACTTCCACATTGTAGTCATCACTGCTGGAAGTCAGGACAGGAACTCAAACAGGGAAGGAACCTGGAGGCAGGAGCTGATGAAAATCCCACGGAGAGGTGCTGCGTACTGGCTTGCTCTTCATACCTACCTTCTTACAGAACCCAGGACCACCAGACTGGGGGTGGCACCACCCACGATGGGCTGTGCCCTTCCACATCAATTACTATATAAGATAATGCTCTACAGGTTTGTCTACAGCCCAGTCTTATGGAGGTATTTTCTCATTTGGGATTCACTCCTCTCAAACGCCTCTAGCCTGTATCAAGTTAATCTTAGCCAGCACAATCATCATCGAGTATTCTCAGAGTTGGCTCTTGCAGTTTCCTTGTTCAGCCCTGGGAATACAAAGACACACTGCTACCTCTAACAGGCTTATAAATTTAACACAGCAAAGTGTATTAAGATATAAGTATGTGAGGTGTGGCATATAGATGAAAATAAGACGAATCATACACGAACTAAGAAAAAAACCCTGTGTTTGGAGATCTGGGCCCTCTTGGAAATTCTGGTAATTCGGATGCAGTTCCACGAGGGACAACCCCGTCCTAACCCCACAGGATCTTCTGTAGGGGCCTTGGTGATGGAATTCTCAAGAAGAATGAGTGATGTCGAATGCCTCAAAGATGTAGCCTAATTGAGTACGTTCACAGTGTCCCGCGCGTATGCAGTATCACACAGGTTATGTAGTGCCGCGACATGTCACGTTAATGAATATGTCACAGTTGATTAAAACATACGACAGAACAGTCAAAAAGGCGTTGCATAACCAGGAACCAACGTACCCAGCCGCGCCACCACCCACCCGGTTCCCCCCGCAGACGCGCCGGAGGGGAGGGGTTTCCGCTTCCGGCGGCGGATTGTTGACGCCCGCCGCTGCTGTAGTGGCTACCGAGCGGTTGCGGCGGGGCTGCCGAGCGAGGGAGGGCGACGGCGCAGTGACAGGCAGCGCGGAGGGTGCCTCGGAGGCGACGATGGCAGAGGGGCCCGAGGAAGCCCGGAGCCGCCCTCCCGGACAGGACGGCGGCGGCGGGGACCACGAGCCAGTCCCTTCCGGGCCTGGCTCTCCCTCCGCGGCCGCCCCCTGGCCCCCGGCCCTCGCGCCCGCCGCCCCGGCCGCCTCGGAGCCGGAGCCGCCGCCGCCGCCGGAGCTCCGGAAGCGCCGGGAGGGGACCGCGGGGCCGCAGGAGCCGGGGGGCTGCGAGGCGTCGGACGGGCCGGGGCGTCTGAGCGCGCGCGAGTACTCGCGGCAGGTGCACGAATGGCTCTGGCAGTCCTACTGCGGCTACCTCACCTGGCACAGCGGCCTGGCCGCCCTCCCCGCCTACTGCGGCCCGCCGCCCGCCGCCCCGCAGCCCGCCGCCCCGGCCCCGCCCCCGCCCCCGCCGCCCCCGCCGCCGCCGCAGCTCGCCTACTACAATCCCTTCTACTTCCTGAGCGCTCCGGGGCCCGGGCCCGGACCCGGACCCGGGCCGGGGGCGGCCACTGGCGCCGCCACCCCGACCGCCGTCGCGGGCCTGACACCCCGGGCCCCGCACGTGCAGGCATCCGGCCGGGCGGCCCCCGTGACCAGGGTCGTCGGCTCTGCGGCCCCCGCCCGGACGGCGAGCGACGCCGGGCGGCAGGCGGGTGAGAACCGGGGTTGGGTGAGTGGGTGGGTGAGATGTAGGAGGGGCGGGGTAGAGGGTTATATTCGTTTTGAGGTTTAGACCGGGATTCCTACAGCGGCCCTTGTTGACCTCGAACTCTTGATCCTTCTGCCCCCACTTCCCGCGTGTTAGGGTTACGGATGGCTCACGGTCCTTTTTAAAATGACTGCTGCTACTCCTACTATTTTGGAAGGATTTCACCCTGTAGTCTAGGCTAACCTTGACTCACTCTGTAGCCAGGTTAGCCTCGAACTCGCAGTAAGACTTCTGTGTCAGTCCGCAGGATCTTACTTGCCTTGGCAGAGGAGTCTCTTGAAGGAGTGACCATTGGACAAGTATGCTCGCTCTTGAGATATGTAACTGGGGCTGCTACTACCATTGACAGTTTGCCCAGGCCTTAAATTCCAAAAATGTACTGTGAGCCAATGCCAATTGTTCTTCCCTTAGACCTGGCACTACCAGGATATTCCCTTACTGGTGGCACTAGTCCTTCCCTTGTGTAGCGACCTATGCTTATCAAACCATCCTCTGGGTGATCTCCATACTCTGCAAAGAGAGATCCGAAGCTAAACGCAGGTGGCAAGCCCCGCTATTGGAGGAACGAGACTAGAATACTAGGAATCACCTGGACTCGGGCTGTGTAAGGACAGTGGAACTGCAAGGAGATTGACCTGAATACAAATAATGAGCTTCGACTGGGCCCACACTTACTGATCTTGAATATTGTCTAATTGATTCTGTGTAGTAACTAGAATTTCACTCTAGCAAAACTTGCAGTCATGCTCCTGCCTCCAGGTCCAGAGCTCTAGAAATACTGGTATTGGTCATCGTTAGATATTTCAGTCACTTGTTCTCTTGGTGGAATCATTGCCATTGGCTGCTACAATGCTAGAATTTTTTTTTTTTTTAATTAAGTTGGACCTTGACTTTACCTTGCCCCTCCATTATTTGGCTTGTTTTCTTAAGCCTGTGTAAGTGATTCATTTTCCTTTCTCTCCCCCCCCACCCCAATTTACAGGCAGAGAGTATGTCATTCCATCCTTGGCGCACAGATTTATGGCAGAGATGGTGGATTTCTTTATTCTCTTCTTTATAAAAGCAACCATTGTCTTGAGCATCATGCATCTCAGTGGGATAAAGTAAGTTAACGATAGTCACGGAAGAGTCTGGAGCTGTTACTTAGAGATCTTGTTTTGTAAAATCTGTCCATGCCCGTGAGTGACTCTGGGTGATGGGTGCCCAGGGCCAGGTTTTCTTTTTTTCTTTTTTTAAACTTTTAAAAGCTGTATGTTTATGTGTGTACTTATGAAGACCAGGAGGTCCACTTTGGGTGTCTTCTGCTCTCTAGTGTCTTTTTTTTAGGGAGGATCTCTCACTTAACCAGGGGCTTGTCATTTCAGCTAGACTGGCTGGCCATCAAGTCCCCAGGATCCACCCGTCTCTATGCCCCCGCCCCCCATGCTACACCTTGGTATGTGGGCTTTTAGATGGGTTCTGGGGACCAGCCAGCTCAGTCCTGATGTTTGTACAAACACTTTACTCACTGAGCAATCACCACAGGCCCCTTGTTGGTTCAAGAAACAAAGGAGGAAACCTTAATATGTTAAAATCTGTGGGAAATTCTCCTTTTGAAAATAGAGTGAGGCTTTGGTGGCATGTACCTTTAATCCCAGGACGCAGGAGGCAGAGGCAGGCAAATCTCTGCGTTCAAGGCCAGCCAGAGCTACAGTTAGATCCTATCTCAAAAAAATTTTAATAGGTAGAAGGAGTCTCCAGACCTGGCTTGTTTCTGTTAACCATTCTCGTGAGCCAGGAACTTACTGGTTTCCTTATTGGCCTATTCAGTCTCTTAACATGAACGCACATCTGCTGCCTGTCCAGAGGTTCCAAGTTCAGTTCCCATGTAGGCAGCTCATGCTCATAACTACCTGTAACTCCAGCTCTAGGGATCCAACCCCCTCTTCTGCACACACACCAATAGATTTCTTTCCAAAGCACAGAGAGCCTGTGGTAGGTGAACTCTTAATAATCTACTAGTGGCATTTCAGTGGGGCTGCTTACAGCTGAGAGATTTCACTCCACTGCCAAGTATGGCATTTACTTGAAAAACTCAGTCTTTGGAGAATGGCTGCTATCATTTCCTAAGCATTATCTATGTGCAAGACATTGAATTTGACTGTTTTTTGTTAACCTTAAGGTAGAAATTAATTAGGTTTATGAGAAGTTAAGGCCAGAATTGAGAGGAAAAAAAGTTGATACAAACTGTTGTTAATTAAACCTTAGGGCCCTTGTCAGGTGTTACTGCAATTCCTTCCTATCCTACCTCCCACTACCCACCAACACAGCCTTTTTAAAAAAAAAAAAAAAAAAAGATTTATTTATTACATGTACAGTGTTCTGCGTGCATGTATCCCTGCAGGCCAGAAGAGGGCACCAGATCTTATTACAGATGCCTGTGAGGCCACTATGTGATTGCTGGAAATTAAACTCAGGACCTCTGGAAGAGCAACCAGTGCTCTTAACCACTGAGCCATCTCTCCAACCTGACACACAGCCTTTATTTTGATTTTACATTTTTCTTTATTTGGAGGTCAGAAGACAATTTGTAGAACTTGACCTCTCCAGCCTTAACTCTGCTGTAGTTTTTTTTCTGACAAGTCTGAATTTCATCACATGGTTCAACAGGTGCCCACGGTCTTACTCACAGTCCACACACAAGAGCAATTGGAGCCCTACCACTTGCTTCAAGGCTCTCTCTCTCCTGCCCGTCTTTCTCTAGAGCTTCTCCCATCCTCTTGGTCTGGCTGGCTTATCTTCATTCTTTGTGTTGTAGGACATGTCATTTCTAAGAAGTCTGCACAAGAGTCAGTATAACTGGTGGTTTTCCGTGGTGGTCTGGTTTCCTGACACAATTGGCATCCCCATTTATTATTATTCTTTATTGTTCTGTTTTCCTTGCTAGAATCTCAGTGAAAGCTGAGACATTTAATATTCCCTTGCTGTCCTAGTCTGCCTTCTGTTGCAGTGATAAAGACCATGATCAAAAACTTTGGAAGAAAGGGTGTATTTCATCTTACAGCTTGTAGTCTCATTGAGGGAAGTCAGGGCAGAAACTGAAGAAGCAGCCATGGAGGAATGCTATCTACCGGCTTGCTCAGCCTGCTTTCTTATAGCATCCAGGACCACCTGCCCAGAGGTGGTACCACCCACAGTGTGCTGGGCCCTTCCCCACATCAATCACTAATCAAGAAGATACCTCACAGACTTGCCTAAAGGCCAATCTGATGGAGGCATTTTCTCAATTGAGGTTCCCTCTTCCCAGGTGACTGTATCCTTTCAAGTTGACAAAACCATTGACCATGTCCTCAGAGCTGGAGTCTTACTTGTTCTACAGTGTTCTACCACTGAGTTACAAACACACAAACAAACATAACCGCACCTTTTGCTTTTATTTACCTATTGCTATTTGTTGAATAAACTCAAGGGTATTTTGTGCAGTTAGATGGCGAGAACCTAACAGTTAGCTTAGAATTTCATGTAAAATTTACGACTTACACTAATCAGGGAAAAACAGTACAATGACCTGGTAACTAGTTCCGTATAACCCCAAATCTTTTTTGTGCAGGGACATCTCTAAGTTTGCCATGCACTACATAATAGAAGAAATCGATGAAGACACATCCATGGAAGACTTGCAGAAAATGATGATTGTGGCACTTATATACAGGTTGTTAGTTTGTTTCTATGAGGTAAGCTGCTGACTGAAGCAAATGCTGCTTTAATAGTGTAATTGTAGATTTCTACCAAGAAAAAGAATGAGAATTTCTCAGGCATCTTCACATTTGTATTTTTTCACAATTTTTAAAATTAACATTTTCAAGTTAAAAAAAACTATTAAATTTTTTGAAAGGAGACATTTAATAATTGCTTTGTTATGCTTTTCAGTTTTAGAAATAAAATTACATTTATAAGTAGGTTTTGGTCCAAAAATATACTTACAGATTGGTTGTAGAAATAATCTATTTTTATCTGTGAAACTCCATAAAATCTGAGCCAAAAAATATGCAGTAGATAATTTTTGATATTGAATATATTAAAAGGCTATAAAATGCATTAGTGGTTAATCTAGAGGGGTGGGTACTGGAGATCAAACCCAGAACCCTATACATGCTAGGTAAGCAAGTCCATTGAGCTATATTTCAAGGCTCTTTTCTTTTTGGGAGTCTCAGTGAGTTCTGAGGGCAGTTCCTGAATGCAGTTTGACTTTTTGCATATCAGCCTACCCAGTAGTTGGGATGACAGACCTTGTGCCATCCTTTATTTAGTGTTTAGTTTGCCAAGACAGGGCCTCATTATGTAGCCTGGCTTGGTCCCAAACTTGCCAGTCATCTTTCACCAGCCTCTGGAGTTCTGGGATAGCAGGCATGTGCTACCAGCCTGTTTAAAATTGTTAGGTTTCTAGTAGTCTATACATTTGGCACATCCAGTGTAACTTTCGTTTTGAGAGAGGGTCTCAACTCCTAGCCCTGGCTGGCTTTCACTCACTGTGCATATCAGGCTGTCTTGGAACTTACAGAGATGGGTGCTGGGACTAAAGGTGCTGCTACCACATTTGGCCCTCCAGCATGATGGTTTATCAAGAATGAAATGATTTAATAGAAAAAAAATTGTAAATCTTTAAAATTGGTTTAGTGAATTATTTTTAAATTGTCCTTCTTTCCTTAGATAATTTGCATTTGGGGAGCAGGGGGAGCTACACCAGGAAAGTTCCTGCTAGGTCTTCGAGTTGTGACATGTGATACATCGGTACTCATTGCTCCAAGTCGGGTTTTAGTGATTCCTTCCTCAAATGTTAGCATCACAACGTAAGTCCTTTGCTTATCTTAATCTACTTGCAAAAAGAAGATCGTGAAGTCATTTTCTACTATATAATGATGTCAATCATGGCACTCAGCAATGAAGAGTCTGCTGCAGGTGTTTGAAGTGTGTGAAAGTGCACCAAGTTTTGCATTCTCAAGATCATTCCTACATTCCTCAGAATGAGTCCCTCGTTAAGCAGCACAAGATTGTATTCAATACCCCATTACAGGTTCTTCATAGTATACACTGTGATCACATGGAGGTTTGTATGTCTCATTGCCTTTGGCACACATGTTCAAAATAATTTTATGAACTGTGTAGCAATGGTTAAGATATTTGGGTGTTCTTAGTGCTCTGTGCCTAGCTTTATTCTCTGGCTCTGTGAACTACCCACTACAACCCTATCCTAACTTCAGCTCTTAGCTGTAGAGCACAGAATGCCTGTAGTCTTCATTGCTGGACTTTGGCATGCAGCACCATTAAGCGTGCAGTGGTGATGGAAGTTTGTGCCAGTAGCACAAACAAAATTTGGCTAGAAAAGCTGCAGGAATGATTCAGGGGAAACACAAACAAGGCTCCAGAAGCAGGCTAGATTTTACTGGCATATGCACATTGCCTTACAACTTTGTTTTAATTCTGGCCTTTTTTTTTTTTTTTTTTTTGGTGTTTCAAGGGGGTTTGTGTAGCCCTGCTGTCCTAGAACTCACTGTATAGACCAGGCTGGTCTCAAACTCAAAGATATCTGTTCCCGAGTACTGGGACTACAGGCATGCACCACCACTACCCAGCTCTGGCTACTTCTTTTAATGAGTCAATAATGGTTAGTGTTTATTGAGCGCTTCTCAAATACCATGCATTTTAGTAATTTAACATAGCATTTCACAGTTGTGGAGCACTGGTAATTAGAAAATGAATGTGAAACCAGCCAGTTTGGATTCAGAGTCCACACTTTTAGCCACCGACAGGCAGAAACTAACATTGTTAGGATAATTCTCTATTTTGAGCTATTGTTGAAAGCTTTTTAAGATTACTGGAGCCCATACAGGAGAAAATAGATAAAAGAACAGATTGTGTTTCAGATAAAATAGAAAGTAGAACTGCAGTAGCCTACCCAATTCAGAAGAATCTAGAAACCCATGGGAATATATGACTATGGAAAAGGTAAGCAAAGGGAAAATGTCTTTGGACAGAATACAAAGTCCTGTGTGCTGTCTCCTCATTGATGTTCTGAGATGTTATCAAAGTTCTAGTCTTGTACGTAGTTTTCTTTAGGAGTTGAGCAGGTAATTCAACTGTATTGTTTGAACTGTGCTCTGAATGTTATAGACCTCAACAACATACCCAGTTGGCAATGACTGATATGACATGACTTGCTACTTCTGTTTGCTTCCTTTAGGTCCACCATACGAGCTTTGATCAAGAATTTTTCTATTGCTTCTTTTTTCCCTGCTTTCATCACACTGCTGTTTTTTCAGCATAATCGAACAGCCTATGACATTGTAGCAGGAACCATTGTGGTAAAAAGAAATGGGGTCAGATGATGCCCCAGAGCCCTGAATTCCACTTTTTGGAATAATGATGACAAGACTAAATTATGTATCAAGGCCATCAGTATCTCTAGGCTACATTAATTGATGTTTTAAAAATTAGAGCAGTCACTACGGTGTGATGCAGGAGACTGTTCTGAAAGTGTTGACTGTACTTAAATGTCAAGAACCTTTCCAGAAGGAAAACTTATTAAATTCAAGTGTTAAATATTTGTAGGACAACAAAACAAATGATTTCAATCAATATAGAAAAATATATACTTTAACATTTAAGATAAACAAAATTTGCTGGAAGCATTTTCACCTTTAAATTCTCCATTTTGGCTTATCCTAGAGTAATTGAAAAATGTCCAGTTGTGTTTTATAAACACCTACCTAACTCCCACAGCTACTCTTAAGGAAGTTTCTTTATGTGGGCATTGAGAAAGCATCAACTCAACAAACCACTGGCTGGCTCCATGGCAAGTGTTGGAGAAAAGGGCTAGTGAGGAAGGCCTATCAGTCCCCTCACCTCATGCTTGCAGGATGTTCTAGAATTCACTGCAGTAGTGGTGGAATTCTGCAACTTCTTACTACTTATGTATTTGGAGGCAAGAATTTTCATGATGATGAAAATGTATTGAGTCATATCATTGATACTTTAAAAAAAAAAAGGTAAGTTAGTGATTGCCTTCTGTGGGGGTAGGGTGGGGATGGGAATGTTAACTTTCAATGTAAATTCAGCTTAGAATTCATGTGCCCTAAAAATGCCACTATAAATATGTGGGGGAAACATCCATCAAACATTCCCAGTGTGTGCTCTCCAGTGTTATGAATGTATCTGTAGATTCTATTTCTGTACAAGCAAATTCCTAAGGCACTATATTCTATACAGTTCCGTGACTGTCAAAACATCAAGGTATTAAGTCTTTAGTATTTTGTGAATAACTCTAAATACTAGTAGCCTGTGAAATATTAGCAATTTTCCCATAATGAATTGTTCTCTCTAAAGCAAGGCAGAGTGTCATCTCCGGACATTATTCTAGCTTCTCTAAGCTCATTTTGGGCCTGCTAGAGATGAAATTTGGGAGGAAATGTTAAAGCAAACTTTTGTGTATGGTCATTGTACTTTGCTCTGTTGGTGCAACATTATCAGGTTTATGTCTGTGTGCTTTTGTTGTGTCCCAGTTAGCTAGCTGTACTGAAATGTACCCACACTGCTTATAGTTTAAACTTTATTTCTTACTCATTGTATATGATTTTCCCAAGAAACACTAAATTGTATTGTATAAGAAATCAATCTTTGTTCCTGGGTTTTAAATAGCAAGAATAATCCATGTGTTATTACTGCATCCATTTTCAGTGGACTTTTGACATTTAAAACTGTGAAAATGCATTTAATGTCTATAGACACTCTAAGAATCTAATAGCTTATTGTAAGAGTTCAAAAACCGTTTTTCAAAATAATTTTATTTAAATTAAATCCAACTTCACAGAACCCCTATTACTTGTCAAGAGCAGTATGTAGAGCACTTGCTTGTGGCTCTGGCAAGATTTTACGGCTCTTCAAACTCTTACACTACAAATCAAGAAGTTGGTATGGACACTACTTTTGCCACTGATAAGGGAATTCAAGTTGAAATGTACTTCACCCATGCAGCTCTGGAGTGCTTGATTATTATTTCTACCCAAAGATTACTGTACTTTCCACTGAGGATATTTTTATTTATACAGTAAAATAAACTAGTCCAATTCGTTCTAGTTTAAATATTGCAATTTGCTATGGACAAGTCATTTAGATCCAGCTGTGGATTCAAGTTGTGCCATACAGACTGTAATATAAAAGTATTGCTTTGCCTCTACAATAAAAAAAGAAATCTCAAGAGTTGAAATAAGCCAGGCACTGTGGTGCACGCCCTTAATCCCAGCACTTGGGAGGCAGAGGCAGGTGGATCTCGGTGAGTTCAAGGCCAGCCTAGTCTACAAAGTAAGTTCCAGGACTGCCAAGGCAACACAGAGAAACCCTGTCTCGAAAAAAAACCAACAGTTGAAATAAAGAGAAAAGGGAACCTGGCACATTTTTTTCCTCATAGGGTTGTAAAATGGAGTTTCCTTCACAGAACATGAGTATATTCAACTACAGAAATACTGATTTCCTGTGTCTCATGCTGAAGCTGTACCCTAAAAGGGCAAAATTGAAGTCAGAAATGAAGATGTTCTTAAATGAATGGGCGTACCCTGAGCTGGACTGGAGTCTTATTGCTGCATTCAGTCTTAACTGGAAAGAGATTTAGGCAATGAGCAAGTCTTGGTACCCATCGCTGAAAGTGTTCTGGAGTGGCTAGATCTTGTGAGTAGGATAGTCTACCCTTCTATCTACTATCTAGGTAGGTAACAGTGCAATGGCGGGCCTTACTTTACTGAGCATTCTCTATGACCATAATTTGACAGTATTCTAAAGCATAGCCCAACTCCTTCCCTAGCACTGGCTTAATTCTCCCTACAAAGCATTCACCTTCTAATCTCCAAGAAGACATCCTAGTTGAGGGCCACTGTGCATACCTCAAAAATGCATCTTCAAAGGATCTTAAAAGTTTTACATTTGTTACTTGGAGGATGAAGCAATTAAAGTTTCTCACTGTTTCTTTGAGGACAGTGCCTAAATTAACAGTATTCCTAAACTCTTGACAAGTACTGTTTCAGCTCCTTGCAACCTTCCATTCACATAACCAAAGATCAAAGTTCTTACTCGTGCCTGGGTGAAGTTTCTCATTTCAGCTGGTATATGCAGATTTCCTTGTAGTTCACTATAGTAGGGCTTGCCCTGCAAACAGTATCTAATGACCCGCCTATAAATAAAACTCATTCTATTTTTAATATTTGTATGTCACCAGTTTGTATTTTTGTCTCAATAAATGTCAACAGTGTTATCTGTCTTTGCCTATTTTTTTTACTAAGAAAACAGCAACAGTGGTGTATTAAACTAATGGTGCTGATAACACTTGCCTCAAATATGTAACAACCTGCATTATCCAAACACCTATGAAAAACTGTAAAAGTACAGGTTAAACTCACGGGTAGGTACTTAGAGCCTTTAGCATTACAACAATCAGATGACTAGATTTAAACTCAGTCTTAATGGGAAAAGCCTTTATAAACTAGTCCTTACGGACAGCCTTTCAAGAAAGGCATTAGCTTGATTGTGGACATGTTAACTGTAAACCCAGAACTCAGGAGACTGACACACGAGTATTGCTGCAAATTTAATCCCAGGCTGAGCTACAGTGTAAGACCCTATCTTTAGACATTAAAGGGTATATGTACAAACTTTATTTAATGCAGCCAGGTCAAAGTGTTGCTCCAGATAATTAACTATTCTAAGCCAAGCTACAAACTATGTTTGGGGACTACAGTGGATTTTTGGAGGAATAAAAACAGTGAGAAGGGGAGGGACAGCCCACATTACAAAGAAACAAGGGTTATGACTAAATTCGTCATATAGTTGCTATATAAGATCTTCACTTTTCAATGTTATGAAAGTTTCCAATAAACATGCTACCCTTTATAAAATTGTTGAATGTTGGTTTCCATTGAATTTCAAGCTTTATACAAGCCCAAAGGAGCTTGTACAACAATGAAGACAAGTTCCCAGGTTAAATCTTTCCTGTTAAAAAATGCTAGTTATAGTAATAAACCATTTCATCAGTTGTAAAAAGGAACTTCAGTTGTCTAAATTATACTTTTTTTCCTTAAGGCCTGAAATTATAATCACTACAAACAACCCAGCACTTAAATGCTTAAAGTGACATACCCAGACCTGATGATAGACTATTATCTAAAACCAGTCTGTCAATCTCTGGGGATATGCCCTAAAACATACACTTAGATATCCCACTAATAAGCACTCTCAATCTCAGCCAATCCAAGGAACAGTTTACCACTGCTGGGCCGGAGGAGGGACAGGCCCAGAGATGGGGCTGCCACCACAACTAGAAAGCTACATGCAACCCAAGAATCAAGTCTCAAGATCTGAAGTCTTACAGACTGGTAAACCAAAAAACCCAATTGTCATATAAACCAGCCTTAGTAAGACTTTAGTAGCCTGCTTTAAAAAAAAAAGGGGGGGGGGAGGGGGTTCAAAATTATTTCCTACACATTTACAATTATTACAATTATTTGGACCTAGATAATGGCTAAGAACTGGCCTCCGAGGTCACTGTGAGGTCAGACGGGTTCCCAGTTTACCTCTTCAGCATTCACCACCAGGCTCCAAACAGCGTTAGGTGTCAGGTAAATATTAAATATTAGAAAAATAAAAAGCTCTACCCTCAAATCATGTGATAGCCTTGCTATCTTAGTAAGAAAAACATCTTTTCACGAAGACAAAGCATTAGAAATTCTCAATGTAACTAACCTGAAGTATGGCAAATTAAGCACAAACTAACAATAAATGCCCACCCGAATTACAATGAAGACAAAAGCTAAATCCCCAACCCTGCACCACCACCACCCTGCCACCACCCCACCCCACCCCCGTTACAGTTTTATAAACTTTTGGAAAGCCTGGGGAATATCTCCAAGAAGGTGAGCAATAAACATTGCCTAGATAACCTAGCAGGGAAGCTAGAAGTACAAACAGAAAGGGTTCTATGTTTATTTTCAACTTTTAAAGGGGTGCTACATATACAACTGAAGTAAAGACAGCAGTAGGCAGAAAGCAGAGGCTCTTCTGTATACTGCAAACTGATCATACTTGGGCCTTGCCTGATTATACTCTTTGGGATTTCTAATCAACCACCCTTCCCATTAACACTGTGTGCCTTCACTATGAGAACTGTTAGCAAAACGTGCTTCATAAAGTTTTATTGATGGCATTTATCCCATGGTTTAACATGTTAATTATACGGTAATAAACATGGCTTTAATATTAAACTTTTCCTTATTATCCAAAGTCACCACAGTCCATTTCAGTAAATATAAAAATATATGCTTAATACTTTGTACAATACTGGTTTTTGGTCCAAACAAAACTGGATCAGAAAAGCCAATAAATTCAACTTTAAGAATCCCCAATTTTTTTTTAAAGATTTCCAAATGGATTTAGGCAACTTTGAATAATGGGATTTACATAATAAAATCTGAGACATGACTAAACAAACAACAAAAATATGTCTAACACAAAATTAAAATTTCAAGTTCACAGATTTATGTTATGCCAAAAAAGTACAGAAACAATATTGTATTTACAGAAGTTTCATAATAAAATAATGAAAAAGGCAAGACAGTCAATAGAATGAAAATATAGAAATAGCATATACTTATTAAATGGAGAATGAACTAGATCTAACAAGTCCTTAGTATAGACCATTCTTTAATCAGGCTTTCTCTATCAGAATTTTCCTGTGCACAATACATCCAACTCACTTCACACATACACCACCACAAACTCCGCATAGAAATCATTCATTTCAAAGTCCTCTAATCTATACAGGATTCTAATCTATACAGAATTCCCCAGATATAATTACAATTTCAATGCGTTCCATTAACGCTTTATCAACACATAGCGGTGCAGACAGGATCTATACAAAGCCATTCACCGTGCAGGCTCTATTCCTGGGTACAGCCAGACTATGCCAATCAGTGAATAATGTGCTGGATCATAAAATGTTTCTGCTGAAGAATCAGTCAGTCATCAGTCTAGCTATTATTTTCAAAAGAGAATGGGATATGGGAATGGGACTTCCATAAAGAGAAAAAGTACAATTCCAAAATTAAAGAAATCCTTAGACAGATCTGACTTCAGATAAGCCCAGCATGTAGTACAATCCAGTATCTGAAAGCAGGCACCAGCTGTTGATAAAACTGTTGGGTATTAACACCTTTGTGACCTTTATTTCCTGCGTCTAACAGCAGTCTTTATCTTGCGACCAGAAACTGAAGTTCCGGAAGAAGAGAACATATTTTTCCCATTTGACCTGTGAAAATAAAACATTATAATGTGATAATAATGTTCAGGACAAACAGAGGCTCATAACCACTTAACATGGCCAGCAACAAAATGAGAAGTAAGGAAAATATTATTGATACAAGTAAATACCTTCTGCTATATTTGGCCTTGTCTCACATTATAACACAACCCTCAAAATTACAATATCATAAACTGATATTGGGTAATATTTACGTTTACCCAAACTATATTACTGCCTGATTTACTTTTAGAAACAGACACCTTTACCAATGTCAACTCTCAATGAAATAAAATCATCTCTTACCCCACTGTAAATGATGCTGGAGACTGGCTGAACGGAAAGCCCCCTGAACCTGAGGGCTGGGCTGAGGCTGCAGGCGTGCTGGGATTTGCACCAAATGTGAACACTCCTGATGGATTATTGTTTGTGAAGTTGAAATTTGTAGTGCTGCTGCCAAATTGGAAAACAGAACCTATACAAATTAAGGAGAAATATCCCATTAATGACACAATGTTAAAGATTGACTTTGACCTGGACATATTAAACATGGGAAAAATTTTAAGATCTTAAGCAAGGCATGGTGATGCACGCCTCTAGTCCCAGCACTCAGGATGCAGAAAGGAGAGAATCTCTGATATCAAAGCCAGCCAGTACTGCCACAAAACAGGAGACATGTTAGGGCACAAAGATGAACCTTTAGAAACCAATAACCAAACAAAACTAAAAGACAAAATACTTACAAAGAATTCACAAAAAGGGAAACTACACAGAACCCAAGTATGACTGAGACTTGTCATCCACCAGTGGCCGCATGGGAACTAGTGTACCCAGCAGTAAGTTTGTAATAAATACCTTTAAATACCAGGTATACCTTTCTATTCAAAGTGCATCACTAAGAAACACGTCTGCTCCCCAACTCTGTAACATGCAAAACAATATTTCCTAACCGTCAAAACTGACCACTCAACAGCAAATGGATAAGGCTGCCATTCAGTGACTCACTCTGCAGCAGTGACAAAACCATATGCAACAGCACTGCATGTAAAATTTAAGAGCCAAAGAAGCAAGAATGCATACAGCAAGAGCCCACTTGTAAAGGTAAGTATCAGGCAAAACTTTGTTTTCTAGAGGTATCAGTAAACGTTAGAGTCCAATTGACAGAGAGAACAATGGTCACGGTTAAGAATAAAGAAAGAGGACTATAATCAAAATGGCCTCTGATCGCATGTGGCCTTCGGCTGTCTGTACACACATGCAAGCTTCCACACTGACTCTTTGATGTTTGTGTCCTTTTCATGAGATCATATTTCTATTAGAAAGAGCAAATTAAAATACAGTGCAATCAGTTGTGTTTAAAAAGCCCCAAGAACTTTGGATGAGCTATACAGAGGGAACTGGAAGCATTATTCCCAGTGCTGTGAGACAACTCAGCACAAGTAAGGTCCGACTCCCTTTCCAAAGGACATCAAAGCACTGCCTCACTGCAGCTAGAGAAACAGGGTGGAACACAGCCCACACCTAAGTCAGAGGAAGAAACACTTTCAGTGTACACTAATGCCACCAAATGTAGTGACGAACATTCTGCAATGTTTATAGGTGAATGTTAAACACCACACTTCACTGTTGTGTTAAGTATAAAACATTAGAAAACAGGATACACTCATGGTTTAAAGTTCAAAGAAAAACATTATTTTAAGACACTAGACTCAAAGTATGGATACCAAGTGTCATTACACAACTTACTGGAATTAGGAGCTGTTCCAGAGCCAAATGCAGACTGACTAGGCTGCTGCCCAAACACAGGAGGCTGGCTGCTGCTTGACACTGTCCCAAAAGTAGGTGGTTGTATGGGCTGGGAACCAGCAGAAAACAATGCTGTTGAAGACGATATCGAGCCAAAGCTTGGAGGGTTAGGCTGGCTGGCACCTTGACTTTGTCCAAACGTTGGGGTCTGGTTAGCACCAAATGCTGGACTGGCAGATGGTGCTGAATGTCCAGTGCCAAATACAAAGGAGGATCCTGGAGACCAAGAAATTCTTAAATCAGTATCAAGGTTTATAGTGAGATCACCCTTGGGAAACTCTCTAAACTCATACCAATTTCAGGCCATTTTCCAGACTCTTACCTTGATCACAAGCTTTGAATGGTTAGAACAATGATACAATTTACTACAACATATACTAGTTTAACAAAAACTTCAAATAACAATACTCTTTTGCAACCAACAATCTTTTACTAGAAGTGTACTTAAGATATTATACTGTTCCTCGGGCTGCCCTGGAACTCACTTTGCAGCATAGGTTCAACAATTTTTTTTTCTAAAATGATGTACGACTTCTTATGAATCACTGTATGAGAACTCACATCCTATACAACTATTTACTATCTGGCTGCTCAGGAATTTGACATGTCAAAAGGCAATTATATATTCTTCCTACAATTAAGATTTTTTTTACTTTTATTTTTTATTTATTTATTTTGAAACAGGGTTTCTCTGTGCAGCCTTAGCTGTCCTGGAACTCATTCTGTAGACCAGGCTGGCCTTGAACTCAGAGAACCACCTGCCTCTGCCTCCTCAGTACTTGGATTAAAGGCATGTACTACCATGCCCAGCTTGAAAAAAATTGTTCTTAAGAGTTAAATATATTTAATTAACCTGAACATAAACTGCATACTTCTCCACAGGGGAAAACTCACAACATTCCAGATACAGGTGACTTAGAGGCACTCAAGCCACTTGAGAAGAAGATTACAAGCTGCAAGAATGTGTTACCACTGGCACGCTTGGAGCAAAACCAATTCAACTACCTATGAACTCCACCTTCCCTCCTGTCGCTGAAGTACCTGAAGAGCTTGATGTGGCAGCTCCAAAACTGAAGCCCGAGGATGCAGTGCTGTTACTGCTGGCTCCTGATCCAAACACAAAGGGAGAGGCAGCGGAGCCAGTGCTGGATGTGGTGGTGGCTGCTTTGCTCTCTTGAGAAAATAACAAAGACTGAGATGTACTCGACTCTGCAGAGTTACCGAAGGCAGAGCTGCTGACAGGATTGCTGGCCTGTCCAAACACAAAGGCTGCCACAGGAGGGTTGGAGGAAGAGGTGGAACTACCAAATATGCCACCACTCGATGAAGTGGCTGGAGCACTTGAACTAGAGGAACTGCTGTTCAAGAAGCTAAAAACTGGCTTTGCTACACCTTGATCTGCAAAAGAATAATTGAGAAACAAACATAAATCCTTAAGAACAAATTTCCTAACAAATTTTTTTCAGATAATAAAAACTAAGATTATTTTTATATAGTTTGACTCATAAAATAAATATCTATTATCACTTTGAAATGTCAAAGCACCTGTCTTTTATGGTTTATGGATTTTCTCTTTACACAAAGACCTTCAACGTTCAAATAAAAAGTCCTGTGGTTATGTATATAAATTTAGTGGGAAATACAGAGCCTCACATCCAACTCTAACTTGATATTGTATTCATAAACCAAATTCAGACAATGGAAGGTAGGTGCACTTTTATGTGTCTGACTACCTCCTCACAGCACTGACTGGACTTCAGCATTTGCTAACCCCTGCTAACTAGTACACAATGTCACTACTGTGGCACCCTAAATTAACAATGTACATATCTATTCCCTTTGCTGTCGCTGTCACTGGACCATTAATTAATGCCTGCATGCCTGCCATGCTTCTCAAATTCCTTGTGCATTCATGCACTTTCCCTACAAATTTCAGAAGTAGCTTAGCTTGACAAGATGTACAAAAACTAAGAACTGAAATGAAGAGAAGAGAAGAAACACTTCCCCCAGGGAATGAGTTCTTCTATGCTCTTGTACTTATTCAGCATCGGCACCATTGGAAATTAGAAAGCTTAGCAAATACAAGTCATGTTTATGCTGTACAACTGATTGTCAACTTGGAACAAATCTTTTGAGTTTCACATGGTAATCATGAATCTACAACCTGAAAAACTCTACTTCCCCAGTTCTCAGCTCCGATGCTGTACAATAGATGGGATGTAGACGTTTTATAATTGATGCATGCTGTCAGGGAAAATTTTATGTTAAATTTTTGTTTACAGGTAGTTACATAAAGACATATATAATGTGCCCCATTCTGCACTTTCTATTACAGCTGTATTTCTCAAAAATAGATCTGTAGATATCCCATCAGAACCATGGTTATTTGGTTCAATTAAAACAGAAAAACCCTTTCCTCAAGACTTTCAAAACCAGTATCCTCCATTATTTTCTGGCACTCTTTGACTTCCTGCATGTCAAGGTATCGAATGTGACTTGCAAAAAATAAGTCTTTTAGTACTTACCAGTTGTACTGGTTTGATTTCCAAATGAGAAGGTGGCCTTGGTCAGCTGCTCAGACTCTTTCACAGATGGTTTTGCCACACTGAAACTGAATGTCGGCTTGGAAGAACTCTCATCTTTGGTTTGCTCCGAATTTCCAAAGGAAAATACTGGCTGACATTTTGGCTCCTCGTTGTTGGCTTTCTTTCCAAACACCAGAGAAGTAGAAGTAACAGGTTCTTGCTGTTTCTCCTCTGTCCTTCCCAAAGCAAACATTGAGGCAGATGGCGAAGAGGCAGACTCCACTTTACCAAATGGAAAGCCGCCCTTGGTGGCAGAAGAATCATCTTTCTTTGATTCTGTTGTCTTATATGTGAACGGAGTCACTGAGACATTCTTAGTTTCTATGGTTCCAAAGTTGAAGGCGCCCTTGTTCTCTGAGGTCACTGTGGTGTCAGTAGCAGCAGTGGGGGGGTTACTAACTCCCGAACCAAAGCTAAAGCCTACAGATGAAGACTTAGGGAGCTCCTCTTTCTTTTCTTGCTGCCCAAGAGTAGATACCCCAAACTGAAATGGAGCTGAAGAAGCTGAGTTGCTTAAGCCAGAACTAAATCCAAACTTAAAATTATCATTCTTGCTGTCATTTTTAATTTCTTCAGGTTTGGAATCAGACGACATTCCAAATTTAAAATCTCCAGTTGGTTTAGAAAATTTAAAGTTTGTATTCATGGAGCTTGTAGACCCAGAGTCAGATGCAGCGCCTAATTTGAATCCTCCCTGATCTCCAAATTTAAAATTTCCAGTGCTTGTAAAAGTTTGAGGAAGTCCAGAAGAGGCTGATGGAATACCAAATTTGAAGGCTGAGGGTGCTGGATTTAAAGATGAAGATGTCCCAAAGCCTTCAAAAATAGAAAACACACAAAGAGACGCCAAATTAATGTGTTCATCCTAGCAACTATAACCCCTGCAAGCCCCACCATAGGACAACTCTAAAAAGGCTTATATGCCACTTCCATCTCTAAGACTGGAAGGTCTAGAAAGATGAAAGAACATGTGTCAGTGCGGATGCTAGGAGAAGTAGGCACTTCCCTATCCTGTAGGGAGAGATCCAAACCAGCATCCAAACTGTTGGAATATAATCTATCAATGTTCAGGAAAACATCTAAATCATAATATACCCTCTGAGACTCAGCAGTTTTAGAGCTGGAATTTGTCTTATGATAAATTCAGACACACAAAATACTGTGAGGTCCAGGCAACTATAAATAATGAAAAACAAAACATGCTGCCGGGCGGCGGTGGTGGCTCACGCCTTTAATCCCAGCACTTGGGAGGCAGAGGCAGGCGGATCTCTGTGAGTTCAAGGCCAGCCTGGGCTACCAAGTGAGTTCCAGGAAAGGCGCAAAGCTACACAGAGAAACCCTGTCTCGAAAAACCAAAAAAAAGAAAAGAAAAAAAAAAAAAAAAACATGCCAAAAGTAACTAGGATTTAAAAAAAAAAAAAAAAAAAACAAGACGAACAGAAAAGGTAGGTGATATACAACATTCTGACAAAAGGAAATCAGAATAACTAGAATGGCAATGAGTTTGCTTAGGACAGGGAGAAAGCACTTTTAGAAGGTATAGCACTGCACTAGCCATGATTTGCAGGGAGACAAAAAGGTGAAACAAGAGCCAGTAGAAACAGGAGATAAATTTTCTGTGACCCTTGATCACAATTTTTAAATATTGTGTTGACAGAAGCATTTAAAAACATTTAGCATTAATGCTGGGCGGTGGTGGCACACGCCTTTAATCCCAGCACTGGGGAGGCAGAGCCAGGTAGATCTTTGTGAGTTCAAGGCCAGCCTGGGCTACCAAGTGAGTTCCAGGAAAGGCGGAAAGCTACACAGAGAAAGCCTGTCTCGAAAAACCAAAAAAAAAAAAAAAAGAAAAGAAAAGAAGAAGAAGTTGGTGCTTTTCTGTTGCTAAAGAAATGGAGTATGGCCGGGCGGTGGTGGCGCACGCCTTTAATCCCAGCACTCCGGGAGGCAGAGCCAGGCGGATCGTTGTGAGTTCGAGGCCAGCCTGGGCTACCAAGTGAGCTCCAGGAAAGGCGCAAAACTACGCAGAGAAACCCTGTCTCGAAAAACCAAAACAAAAAAAAAGAAATGGAGTATGGAGCCGGGCGGCGGTGGCACACGCCTGTAATCCCAGTACTCGGGAGGCAGAGGCAGGTGGATCTCTGTGAGTTCGAGGCCAGCCTCGTCTACAGAGCGAGTTCAGGACAGGCTCCAAAGCTACACAGAGAAACCCTGTCTCAAAAAACCAGAAAAGAAAAGAAAGAAAAAAAAGAAATGGAGTATGAAGTACTTGACTGATTGAAAACAAGGCCTATTAGAAGGTGGCAAGGCAGACACCCATTACTCACCCATAAATGAAAACAAAGGACAGCCAAGCTTTTCTATTAACTTTTATCCTCAGATAAACTATCAATCATGTCAATCTTGTAGACTAACGTAAAACACTGTCAACCATGTGAACTAACATGAAGTGGGTGTGATGGATCCAAGCTTTGACTTTTGATTTACAATGTCTGAAGGCCACTAAAGACTGAAGTAAAGTATAAAATAAAGCCTAGCCTACAGAAATCCCTCCACATTCCCCTCTTGGAGGCTAACTTCATTCAGAGATTCCCTGATCTTCATTCAGATCTAAAATTTCTAAAATATATCCTCTTTCCTAAGCTTTCCACAACTTCAAAGTCTGCATGGAAGAACTCAAATGAGCTGTCAAAATCTGAAAACACCAGCCTTCATATATTTAGCATCAGTGACCACGTGAGGCTCTTCTTTACTTTTAGGTATTAAAATACTGAGAAGGCTGGGCTTTTGGGTGACGCAAATGCTGGATGACATGCGTGCCACCATGCCTGCTAAGAGTTCCCTCGTACTCACATACTCAGAGGCTAAATGACTTACAGTAAAATCCTAAGGGTGGTAATCATGGAAGAGTCAAATTCATACCCAAACCTGGAAACTGCACCAAGTTTCTTACCAAGATACACAGACAGCATCTTGATGCTGAGGTGCAACTAATTTGATTTTACCATCATCCACAGATAACAGTAAAAACAAAACACACACACAAAATCCCAAGGATCATGTTGCATTTTACATAATTACTCAGAGAACAGGTACCTTAAAAACAAACCTGCCCCCCCTCCCTGTAGTAGGAATCTTAACAGGTCTTATTAATAAAATCAAACCTGAAGCCAGTTATTGGGGTAAATGCTGGAAGATCAGAGAGACACAACAGGCCACAGCCACCTCACCTCGCCAGTTCCTCAGCTGATCCTGTTTCCTCAGACTGGAAGCCTCTGAGTCCTCATCCAGAATGAATCTCAGCTGAACTGCTGCTCAAAGGCCTGAAGCTTTAACCAGCTAAATGCTGCTTGTTTCTGGTCTTCACGCCTTATATATCTTTCCTTCCTACCATCACTCCCTGGGATTAAAGGCGTGTCACATGCCTGGCTGTTTCCTATGTGGCCTTGAACTCACAGAAATCCAGAAGGATTTCTACCTCTGGAATGCTAGGATTAAAGGCGTGAGTGAGTGCCACCATTTTCTAGCCTTTGTATCTAGTGGCTGTTCTGTCTCTGACCCCAGGTAAGTTTATTAGGGTGCACAATATTTTGGGGAACACAATACCACCACAGCCTCCACCCCAACACTTCACTTTTAACTAGGCATTGGACCATCTTCACCAACGTCTTACCTTTGAACTCTGACTTTGTGCCTGGCTTTGCACTTTCACATGCAATGCACTTGGCAGAGTCTGCTTTATTCTGCACCAAGCACACTTCACAGTCCCAGCTTCCCTCAGGTTTTTTGAACTTATCCAATCCTAGGCAGCCTCCAGAAGACAGAGAGACAGATGCAGGGCTGCTACTTGAGGCAGATACTGAACCTAAAAGCAATGGAGAAACTGATGAAAACTTTAATTTATATTCTCGTACCATCTTTGTGTAGCCCTGAACATCCTGGGAACTCACTCTTATAATACCATCTTAATGACACCACTGACCATGCATTTTCTAATTTCCTTAAACCTTCCTATTAAACCACACACACAACACACTCTCTCCTCTCTCTCTCTCTCAGGTTCAAGTTTGAACTATTCTCTGTTTAAAATTTGGGGCTGGGATGATGGTTTAGTGGTTCAAGTGCTTGCAAATAAACAAAAGGGCCACAGTTCCAATCCCTGAGAACTCACATAACAAATGCTGGGTGGACATACTCTACCTCTAATTCTAGCCTTGGAAGATGAAAACAAGGTCTCCTCAGAGCAACCTAGTCAGCAAGCAAATGAACCACATTAGCAAGCTCTGGGTTTTACTGAGACTCGGCATCAAAAAAATGAGATAGGGCAAAAAGAGTCCTGTTAATAACATCAGGCCACCACAGACACACACATACCATATACATGTACCCAGCCCACACAGACACACATGGAATGAGAAAAAAGAGGTGGGCTATCATTCTCACAAATTAGGGACTCTGACCTGGGGAGATGGCTCAGTCAAGTGCATACCTTGCAAAAATAAGAAACTGAGTTTGATTCCCAGTAACCACATTTAAAAAGAAATTGTGAAAAATTAGGGTTTAGAAAACTAAATTGTTGCTGAGTTTGCTGGCACATGGCCTTTAATCTCAAAACTCCAAAAAGACAGAGGCAGGCAGATTTCTGAGTTCAAGGCCAGTCTGGCCTATGTAACAAGTTTTAAGCCAGCCTAAACTTTTAGGCCACACGTCCTTAACAATGTCCAAATTCCTTCAACTATTAGACTTCTAAAATACAAAATGTCAATTTCAGGCAATGCACAAAATGCATGGCCATCTACACTGTCAATTTCAATGTATCTCTGGCTTTGACAATTATTTTTCCACAGACATAATCTACTTTACAATTCAGCCCCATGCCTGTTACTTTCACACATTCTTACTAGATGCTATTTTGTAGGTATTTATTACTGTAACTGAGTTACAGGAAAGAAGAATTACTAAAATGATATGAAATGCGTATCTTCCCAGTCTAAAGGGGGGAAAATATAAACTAATGGCAACACAACCAGAAAGTAATAGATCTTCAGTGTGCAAAAGAGGAAGACAACAGAAAGGTTTAAGGAAAAAATACAGGCAAAATCTTTAGGCAGAAGCAGCATGTCCGCGAAGAGTGACACAGGAAGGAGGAATCAAATGGGAGAGCTCTGAGGAGCCATTTATCCTTGGGTCCCAATCTCTAAACAACGTCCACCTGGTCATTCTCCTCCCACAGTTACAGGAATAGTCTCTGCATTTCAAAATATGTTCTCTTCTCTTTTGCCAGCAAAACTGCTGGCCATCACTGACTCACTCACTACCCACCTGACAAGGTCTCACCTTCACTGATGGCTTAAGTACCAGTGTAACCATTTCCTCATCTCTACCTGCAACCCAGGCTTCCCTGCTCTTTATAAGCTTCTCTGGAAGGTCCCAGTCTCATGCACTTCCCAAGTACAATCAATCTGTCTGATCCTTCTGCTATTCAAGTCTTCTCATTTCTTTTGGGGAATTTCATGAGTGTATATATATATATTTTTGGTTTTTCGAGACAGGGTTTCTCTGTGTAGCTTTGTGCCTTTTCCTGGAACTCACTTGGTAGCCCAGGCTGGCCTCGAACTCACAGAGATCCACCTGCCTCTGCCTCCCGAGTGCTGGGATTAAAGAGTGCTGGGATTAAAGGCGTGTGCCACCACCGCCCTGCTGAGTATAATGTGTTTTTATCCTATCTACCTCTCCTCCACTCCAAGTCCTCCCGTGACTCCCTAAAAATGTATGTCCTCTTCTATAATTGTACACAGATGTATGTAAAACATACTAAGTATCACCCACATGTTCATGACTATAGACTAACCACTTGGACATGAGAACCCATCGAGGGGGGCTCATACCAGAAGGAAACAGTCTCCCTCCCTCAGCAGCCATTACAAACAGGGGTGGGACCTTGTAGGCCCACCTCCCCCTTGTGCTGGAATGTTGACTGATATGTATGGTCCTGGGCAGGTCTTATGCAAGCAGCCATATTATCACTGAGGATTCATGAGTGCAACAACCCTGTCACATCCAGAAGAAACTATTTTGCAGTATTCTTCCCAGCCTGATCATCTTTTTTAGGAACAGGACCCTTACTAGAATACTTGGTCTTGGTCTTATTCTCGTCACCTTCTTCAGAGGTTATTCTGCCACAGTTGTTTTCCCTGTCTGGTTAATCCAAGATCAATGTTTGTTTCCCTCCAGATCCTCAGATCCTCAAGTTCACAGAGTTCAGTCTGGAGATCCATTCCTCAATTCACTCAACTCACATCTACTCCCATGACTTCAAATTATTTCCCATGACCTCCTAAATTTGCATCCCAGCCCTAAGGATCTGTAGTCCCTCATGATATAGCCAAAAGCTACATATATATCTAAACATCAACTTCAGCAATTTGAAATTAATGTGTCTTTAACCATACACAGTTCTAAATCCTCCCTCCTTATTCAACTCCATTTGTTTTTTGTTGTTGTTGTTTTGTTTTTCGAGACAGGGTTTCCCTGTGTAGCTTTGCGCCTTTCCTGGAACTCACTTGGTAGCCCAGGCTGGCCTTGAACTCACGGATATCCGCCTGGCTCTGCCTCCCGAGTGCTGGGATTAAGGGTGTGCACCACCACCGGACCAGCCACCGTCTGATTTCTCTTCACCATTATCTGCCACTTATATTACAAGCACACAAACTTCCTAAGATGGCCTTCCAAATTCTGCTACCTTGAAGTACAATGCTCACAACCATTTCTAATTCTAGTTCTAAGAGATCTGATGCCCTCATCTCTGACTTAGCACACATGTATGAATACATACAAACATATAAACATTCATACATACATGTACGCATGCATGCATACATACATTAAACATACACACACAGGCAAAACACTCATAAAGAAAATAAATCTATAAGTAACTTTAAAAAAAAAAAAAATTGAGCCTAGAAACATGGCTCAGCAGTTAAGAGTACTTGCTGCTCTTGCAGAGGACTGGAATTTAGTTCCCAGATAGCACCTCTAACTCCAGTTCCAGGGAATCCAATAACCAGTTCTGGCTTCTGCAGGTTAGCACATGTGTGCTCAGAAACAGAGACAAATATACATACACACAAGAACCACCCTCCACCCTTCAAAATAAAATGAGGGCTGGAGGCAAAGTCAGGTAACTTCTAATTCCAGGCCAAGTTTGGTGTGTGTGTGTGTGTGTGTGTGTGTGTGTGTGTGTGTGTGTGTGTGTGTGTGTTCATACCAACATAGGATTCTGTTGTTCCTTCATAATTTACTGGTTCAAAGTTGCATTAACCATCTGTCAACTCAGAGTTCTGCTTTCCTACATGACTTTTCTTAGGTGAGGAGATAGATGGTGCCAGATGGGAAGAGTCAAATATTTTGGAATGAGGATTCTCACAGCTCATTTTTGACACCAGAAGAAATTAGAAATAGGGGGACATGATTCAAGAGCTCAGGCAAGGAATTTGGCTAGTAACAGAGCCTCACATTACAGAAGTAATCTACATACCCACCCACAGCTAACATAACAAAAATAGTAGTCTTAACTCCTAAGATAAACATGTTACTTGATGTCCATACTACCACACACTTGCAAAACAAATTTAAAAATGAATCTGTAGTAATTCTTCTAGCTTTGAACAAAGGTTTTGAAAAAAGGCCTCAAACCAAATTATACTTCTCTAACCAAGGAAAGAGTTTTTCACCAATTAATTACAATCACTGCACAATCTGGTAGACAGCACATGGCTACAGATGGCACCAATAATAGTAAAAAACAGACACTAGCATAAAGCATGACTGCCTACCTCTTAAAGAACCTTCTGTAAATGACCACTCACCATCCTCATTTCTACAGACAAAAGAAGACAAGGCATGAAGGTCTGAGAAAGACTGCCCCATTCTGAGAGCTTTCAGCATCTTCACTTGTCAAGCATGTCAATTACCACAAGAGGAACATTTCCAATAACACTACACAGAAAAAGCAGGTACAGTATAGAATGAACCAGTTCACAAACTATTCTGAATGAACAGGTAGTCTACCGTAAACCACAAGGTAGTTTTTTTTAAAAATTTAAGGTGTAAAAAGAAATGTTCATCTGAAACCGTTTACACCACCAGGATTGTTATCAACTGTTTCACAGTTAAATGTTCTATTAAGTAATGAGCAAACTATTCCATACAGCTGTAAAACATACCTGGTTTCTCAGACATACAGGAGACACATTTATTGTCTTCTGCCTTATTACAAACACAGCATACTGGACACTCCCAAGATCCCACAGGCCTTTTGAATTTATCTCCAAATCCTAGTGTACCAGTGGTCACAGTGCAGCTAGAAGAGGAAGCAGTCACAGGACTTTCTGAAGTCACCGCCAATGGAAGGATTCGCTTCACACCAGTGCCAGGTTTGGGTGTTTCACAGGCTACACATTTTACTGCTTCAGGCTTATTTTGCACTAAACAGGTATCACAATCCCAAGTTCCTACTGCTGGTTTAAATGTGTCTCCAAAGCCTGTCCCTGACGTAGAAACTGGTTTGTCACTTTTGCTTGGTGTCCCAATTCCAGCCTGTTTAGCAATTTCTTTCGGTGACAGTTTTGCTGCTTGACAGGCTATACACTTATTGTCTGTGACTTTGTTCTGGAGTAGACATGTGTCACACTGCCACGATGATCCAGCTTTTAAACTTTCTCCAAACTCAATTCCACTAGAAGAAAAAGTACTTATTGCTGGTCTTGTATAAACCACTGGACTTGTAGTGGTGGGCTGAACAGCAGGAGAATCAACCTTTGGTGACATAAAGCCTACAGTAGGGAAAAAAAGAAATGTTCTTTTAAAATGAGGCAGTGGGGCTCTCATCAAAGCATTAACTGAAACATTATTATGGAAGGAAAACATTTACATTACCAGGTTAATATGACCTGAGAAGGACTAAAGTTTTTTCAATTACTTACTCAATCATACTTCATATGGGTATGTATGACATTTAAACCTATTTAAAATTCTATAAATATTTTTGGTTGTGCACCTAGCCTTTAACAGCTGAGCCCAAAATGGGTAGCCCAGACTGGTCTCAAACTTGTGATACCCCTGCCTCCACCTCCTTCAGCAAATCCTACTGGCGTGCGTCACCACAACCAGGTGGTAGGGGTGCACGCCTTTAATCCCAGCACTCCGGAGGCAGAGCCAGGCGGATCTCTGTGAGTTCGAGGCCAGCCTGGGCTGCAGAGCAAGTTCCAGGACAGGCACCAAACTACCCAGCGAAACCCTGTCTCAAAATACCAAAATGAATGAATGAATGAATGAATTTCTATCAATATAAAAATAGGTCATCTTTACACTACTTATATATCACTTTCTCCCTCTACAACTTTCTAGTCTGATGCTCTCATTTGAACTTACTGTCCAGTACCACTGCTGTCCACATTTTATTCTACTTCCCTGTAGCAATAAACTTATTATTACACTTAGTCTTCCTCCTCATCCATCCCTCCTAGGTATTCACATGGCTGTGTCAAATGACTGCAATATCTATAATCTCTTGAATGCTGCTTAGTCCTAATCCATTGCTGTGGTATTGGGTACCTTCAGTAACTCTGGCTGAGTCAAATAGACAGTAACTATCTGACAGATGTTCGTCCAATATGTAAGAAGAGTGTCAGGCTATTTTGTGATAGGGTCTTACTATCTAGCTGAGGTCAACCTTAAGCTCATCACCTCCCGCCTCTTAAGTGCTGGAATTACAGTGAAGACCACCAAGCCTAGACCAAGGATCATCTATAATTACAGCAAACTTTAAGAGGGCATAGTTTGATGAAAATCCCAAAGATGTGACAAACCCTCTGGACGAGCCTAGAAACAGGAAGTGATTAAGACCCAATCTATGCTCGTGAAGAGGAATTGTAGTGACATAAACTCAAGTCAAATGCATGAAATCTCTCTTCAATACAATCCTGAGTACTTTAATTTAGTAAAAATTAAAGGTGTATTTTGACAAGTAAAAATATTCACATGGAACTACGGATTGGAAGTAGGGGATCTGTCATTAAGCTGATTCACTGACACATGCCTAGGAAATACCTTTACTTAAAACAAGCTACCTTTCACATTGCATACACCACCACCATCAGGGATCTGGGCATCCAGCCTTTAGTGCCACAGAAAAGAAACTCAGAAGATTGGTAAAGGTTTTCTAATGGTATCAAGGTATTATCCAGCTGGGCATAGTAGGGCACATCTTTAAGTCTAGCACTTGGGAGGCAGAAGCAGGCAAATCATTTTGAGTTTGAGACAACCTAGTTAACCTAGTGACACAATGAGTTTCCAGGCCAGCCAGGGTCACATAGTGAGACTCTGAATTCAAAAGAAGTCAAATAAAGAATCCAGTGAATTGTTTTTGGCCTAAAGGGAATACAATCCATGGACTTCTGAATACTGCCCATGATCAGCAGTTCCCTATCATTTATGGGTTTAATTGCAATCAGTCAGGCTGGTAAAATCCCAGAAGCAATTTTCTGGAGCCACTGCATGTTTTTTTCTTCCTTCCATTGTAAGATTTTTCCCAATTCCATCCAAATGAAGACTCAATTTGATTCTGTTTAAAGTTTAATTAAATAAAAGGGGACAAGATTATGGAAGCAAAATGTAGCTCTAAATGTCTATGTGAGAAAAAGCTACACCTTTGGCCCTGCCTGATAATTGGTAGTTCTAGTCCATGTACTTTGGAGTTCAGCCATACCTCCTGTACAGGCAGCATGTACTATCTGTAAAGGGAGGAAACTGAACCCAAACAACCTAATCCTTTGAACCTTGTTAAAGAGGACAACAAGGCTGCTTTTTAAACCTTAATCCATTAAACACTAAACACGTCTACTGAGTAAACCTACATTCTTTCTGAGCTATTAGGTTACCTTATTTATAAACAGCTTTACATCGAAATACAAATTCACTACAATTCAAACTATGAACATTCTCTTTTTATTTCAAATTGAAAATGTATTCCTATTTAGTTACCTATGGTACCCTGACATCAGATCTCATGTAGGTGCTGGGAAAGGTTTTTAAAGATATACTGAAGTTTTATACTATATCTGAGTACATATAAAAATGTTAATTAAAAAATTAACATTGCACTACCCACTAACATTCAAGTCTAGAGCATTACCCTCTAAATATGTTAGAGTGGCAAACAGCCTAGCTGTACATACACCAAACTAAAGACTAATGTGATATGGTAGTTCAATGCTTTTATCAGAGAAAGACAACAATAAAAACGGTGACATCTTCTCCTTCTATATTCACAACTTAGGGATAGATTTTCCCTATTAATGGAGTCCTTGAATGACAAAGAATTAAGTGAAAGTTTTGACAAAATTTATACAGCACAGTAACTACTAGATTAACAAGTCACCTTATTATGCATTTACTTGTATTTTTTAAAAACTTAAATTGTAACAACACTCATGACCCCGTAAGTTTGCAATAGAGATTGTTACTATCACAAGGGCAGCTGCACTTACCAGGGGTTTTCAGAATGTCTAGAACACTTCCTTCTCTCAGGATCTTTGCGGGTGTAAAAGGGTCCTCACAAGTGGCACTTCGCTTCTTATAGCTTGAACTATTCACTACAGTGTTATCTTGAGCTGTAATTTTTAAATTATAAAAGTTATTAAGCCAAGAGGAAAAAAAAAGCGGACTTGAGTTAAAACCATTTTCAAAACAACTTTTTGATCAGTTTCTAAAACTCTGAAAAACTCACCCCAATTCAAAAATAATGGACAAATAACAAAGAGTAGAGTTAAACAAACTGCCATCGCAAAAGTAAAAACACTATTTCTTCTTTTTTTTTTAAAGATTTATTTATTTATTATGCATACAGTGTTCTGCCTGCGTGTACACCTGCATGAGGGCACCAGATCTCATTATTGATGGTTATGAGCCACCATGTAGTTGCTGGGGATTGAACTCAGGACCTCTGGAATAGCAGCCAGTGCTCTTAACTACTGAGTCATCTCTCCAGCCCCCGTAAAAACACTATTTCTTACATTGTACATTCCCTCACAAACCACTCTGCAGAGAAAAAGGTAATAAAGATGACAACTGTCAGCCCATGAGTTCTCTGGAAGGCAAACAGAAGCACTAGCCAGACATGACAAATGAGAAGTTTGTCCAATGCCTGATATAATAGATCTGATCAAATAGCAATTTAAAAAACAAGCCAAAGCAATTTTCAACTGGTTTCACATCTAGAAATCCATACTACGATTAAAAATATCCTTCAATTATAGTACTGAAAAACATGTTCAATTAATATTCAATAATAAGGATCTTGTACATAAATTATCAGAGACAACAGAATGCTAAACACTCCACAAAAATTATTCATAAAGTATAACTGTGGTAAAGTAGATTAGAAAACAAAACTTTCATCTAGAGATTAGCAGAACATGATAATGGTTGGATGAGTGATTTTTAGACCTTGCTTTCATATTTTATAATCATAACTTAGTAACATAAGGCAAAGTAACTTTTTATTAGTTTTCTTTTACTATTTATTTTATGTGTATACTTTGCCTGCACGTATGTATATGCATAATGGCTGGTGCCCACGCAGGCTAAGAAAAGGGAGTCAGATCTCACGTAGGTGCTGGGAAATGAAGAATAAGAGTAGCCAGTGCTCTCAACCTCTGAGATACACGTAGCCATAGCTAGCTTTAACACAGGTGGCCTTGAACTTCCACTCCTCCTGCCTCAGTCTCCCCAGTGCTTCTAAGAGCCACTACTCTCAGCAAAAGCATATTTTTAAGGACAACCTGAAATGTACTCTGCTGTGGGATGTCCTTCTGTATGCTGTGAATGTGTTGCTTTCATTAGTTGGAAAAAAAAGCTGTTTGGCCAACGGCGAAGCAAGATAAGGTTAGGCAGTACAATCAAACTGAGGACAGATATGAAAAAAGGCGGAGTTGGGGCAGAAACAAGCCAGCCACCAAGGATCAGTAAGGATCAGTAAGCCGCAGACCACGTGGGAATGCATAGCTTAGTAGAAATGGGTTAATTTAAACCTAAGAGCTAGTCAGTAATAAGCCTGAGCCGTCAGCCACGAATTTGTAATTAATATAAGCCTCTGTGGTAATTTGGGAAGCAGCTGCTGGGTATTTGGGAGTAAGGAGTTGCTGGCAGGACAGAAACTTCTGCCTACAGTACTCAATGTGACAGAAATAGGAATTAGCTGGGTTGGTGGTGGTGTACGCCTTTAATCCCAGCACTCGGGAAGCAGAAGCAGGCGGACCTCTGTGAGTTCGAGGCCAGCCTGGTCTACAAAGTGAGTTCCAGAAAAGGCACAAAACTACACGGAGAAACCCTGTCTCGAAAAACAAAAACAAAAAGATAAATAAATAAAAAGGAAGAAATAAAGAAATAGTAATTAAAGAAAACACTTGCTCCTTTCACAAAATTAGTCATGACCTCCACATGTTCTTTTTGTTTTGTTTGAAATGTGAACTTGCAGTCCAAGTTGGTCTCAAACTCGCAACTACAGGCATTGCACCACCATCTCCACATTTCAATCAGTTTCTTTAAATGATAAAAGTTGTGAGAAATGGTCGTGTTGCAAGAACACATACCTCGAAAGATTCCACTCATGAATATATCTGTGACCAACTCCTAAAAATTCAAGAAGCAATAAAATGCAAAGCTTCTTTAACCAACTGCCAGTCATCTACTATTAAAACATTAGTAAAATTCAGAAAGATGAATTTCTGTCTTTGAAACTAGTCTTAAGATTGCTCAATTCAGCCGGGCGTTGGTGGCGCACGCCTTTAATCCCAGCACTCGGGAGGCAGAGCCAGGCGGATCTCTGAGTTCGAGGCCAGCCTGGGCTACCAAGTGAGCTCCAGGAAAGGCGCAAAGCTACACAGAGAAACCCTGTCTCGAAAAACCAAAAAAAAAAAAAAAAAAAGATTGCTCAATTCAAGGATTTTCCTCAAGTCCATAATAACATTTAAGAAAATAACTAATAGTAAGAATTGAAACTGGGCCGGGCGGTGGTGGCGCACGCCTTTAATCCCAGCACTCGGGAGGCAGAGGCAGGCGGATCTCTGTGAGTTCGAGGCCAGCCTGGTCTCCAAAGCGAGTTCCAGGAAAGGCGCAAAGCTACACAGAGAAACCCTGTCTCGAAAAACCAAAAAAAAAAAAAAAAAAAAAAAAAAAAAAGAATTGAAACTGAAATTGCTTGCTACTTTCTATGATACAGACCTGTTTCATCCAATTTGGGAGGGCACAGACATAAAATTTTTCTGGGCCCTTTCCGTTGTCTATGTGTCTTATTGTTCAGATGCCTAGAAAATCCAAAACCTCTCTTAACTTCTATGTCCTAACTACTTTTTCTTTTTGGTTTAATAATACACATTTTTAAAGACAGGATCTAGGGTTTTTAGGCCTTTGAGTAGATATGTGAAAAGCACTGTGGACAGGACAAGAACCCCCAACTGATGTCTGTACTTACAACACTGCATATGCTCTTACTCAGTATCCCACCGTCAACTACTATTTCACTCACTCTCATATAAAAACCAATGTGGGGCGGGCAGTAGGCAGTGGTGGCGCACGCCTTTTATCCCAGCCTTTAATCCCAGCACTCAGGAGGCAGAGGCAGGAGGATTTCTTTGAGCTGGAGGATAGCCTGGTCTACACAATGAGTTCTAAGACAGCCAGGGATGGGTAGAGACCCTGTTGAAAAACAAAAGCAAAAACACCCCCCCCAAAAAAGACAACAAAGTATCAGAATAAAAACTAAGGCTACAGTAACCACCTAGCATTAGCAAAAAAACGAGGTAGGTGTGTAGGGGTGTGTGTGTGTGTGTGTGTGTGTGTGTGTGTGTGTGTGTGTGTGTGTGTGTGTGTGTGTGTGTGTGTGTGTGTGAATCAAGTCATTTATTCAGCATAGAAGGCAAGGGCTTTTAAGACTTAATGAAACTTCTCCAGGTGTGTAGGGGTGTGTGTGTGTGTGTGTGTGTGTGTGTGTGTGTGTGTGTGTGTGTGTGTGTGTGTGTGAATCAAGTCATTTATTCAGCATAGAAGGCAAGGGCTTTTAAGACTTAATGAAACTTCTCCAGCCTCATGACAAAGCACATGCAAGTGTCCACTGCTCCTGTCCCTGTTCCCCGTTTCCTTTTCCTTCTTGGGTAAAATATACTTGCTCAAAATTCTTGACCTAGGGAATTAAACTCAGATGTTTTCTTATTTCCCAAACACAAAAACCACCACCACCACCACCCAAACCTGCTTTGATGATCTAATTTCATTCCCTTAGTGATGCAGTGTTTCTTCAGTTCAGAACTGATGCACCACTAATCTGAAGCCAGCAAAATGCATAAGTAAAAATGTTTGTGAAGTGAAAGAAACCCAACGATTAGGTCCACCACAACAATAATAAACCTTCAGTTTGTAATAAGATGTGACAAAAAATTCAGTGTCTTATTCTGACTAACTATAGTGAATAAATGCATTATTATGGCCAGCACACCATAAACCAAGCCACAACAGTTAAAAATGACTCACGATAATTAATTAAAAAAAAAAAAAAAAACTGCTGGAATGGCTTCCACTAACTTTTCAGAGCTGATTTCCTTCAAATGAAAGCACTTTCAAGAATGACCAAAGGAGAATTGAAGTGCTCCCCTTAACATACGAGTTTGGTTTTTATTTTGTAAAGATTGTGAAGCATATTTTTCACTTACCTGAACTACTACTTAAAATTGGTTCTGAAGAACTATTAGAGCCAGAAAGTTCTGTTTTCGCAACAGGCACACTAAATGTAAATCCAATCTATAATGAGAAAAGGTATTTTTCAGCTGTCAGAATATCATGAAACAAATAACAGAACTTTGTTTTACATTATATCAAAAGATATGCTAAATATCACGGGTCATAAATAAGATGGCTTTTCATATTTTGTAATTCCTAAATTTAGAACTCATAAACCAAGTACCTAGTACACTGATGCTGATCTCTAGACCCAAATCAGGGAGGCTAAGAAAGTACTTGAACCAAGTTTGAAGTCAGCCTAGGCAACATAACCAGATACTATCTTGAATTAATGAATGAAAAACTCAGTGAAGAAAAAAATATAAAACAGCATTGTCAGTTTGACCTAAAGACAGACTTAAGAAAATATTTTCAAAGAAATAAAAGCACTCTTTCCATTTAAATTTAAAATACTTTTGACTTCTTAAAACACTAACTAGCAACTGCTTTTTTCTGAACTGCAAACACTGTTGGAGACCAACGTTCTCACTTTAGGTCTAGTGCATAGACTTTATGAGATTGGAATACTCCCACTGTAAATATACATTTTAAAAAAATAATAAAACAGTTTAACTGTTTATGTATTTTCTCCTTTAAAAGCATTACATAAAATATTGAAGAGATCCTAACCCCCAGGTCTTGAACTTTTGAACACCATCTTATAAATTATGAGGTCTGGGGGACAAGGGTGCAAGAGAACTACAATTATCTGTTAACAATTAGCTATGACAAAACCCAAGTATACAGCCAAAACCCTGAAAACAAGCCAAGTGTGGCCTCTGATCCCAGCACTCAGGAAGCGGAGGCAGGTGATCTCTGTGAGTTCAAGGCTAGCCTAGCCTATATAATGAGCTCCAGGCCAGCCATTGCTACACAGTAAGATCATTTCTCAAAACAAAAACAAAACAAAACAAACAAAAACAAAACAAACAAAAAAAAACCCTAAAGACAGTATATAAAAGCTGATATATATGACGGAAGTGTATACAACAGGAACATTACATGTACATATTATTCTTATCCAATAGTTCAATTACAAAGAAACAAATATATACTGTGTAACAATATCCCAAACAGAATTGTTCAAGATTAAAAGTGATTCGAGAGATTTTAAATGCAATTATGATGTAGCTGCCAACATCTTTTCATCTAATCTTCAGGAGACAGCAATTAATCAGCATTATAGGATAGTCTGAAGTTACAAGAAAACACTGACTATATATACTATATTGAAGCCATGTTAAATTTCTAGAGTATAAATGAATGCAAATGAATGTCCTTCTTTGGGGATAACTGAAAAAGTACTACTGAAATTAAAACATCTTCACTGTAACCGTACAAATGACACAGAGAAGATGTGCACACACATATCTAAACGTTTACTAAAGAATACAATACATTTGTTTCCTGTACACTCAATTTTTAATTTGGAGAAGTGTTTTACTACCAATGAACTCTTAGGTTTGATTTAAAAACAAAACACCATGGCTTTGAAATCAATAATGAACTGTCCTTGTTTGGTACTTACAGATGCTGGAGGTAGCACATCTGCCTGTGTAGATTTTACAATGGGAGATGAAAATGTGAACATAGGACTGCCAGTGCTGCCCAGAGAGGTCTGTACCTGGTTTTCCATAGTAGTGAGAATAATACAAAAAGAGATAGTAAGAAGACTGAAAGATAAAACAGACTTTAAGAAAATATTTTCAAAGAAATAAAAGCACTCTTTCCATTTAAATTTAAAATACTTTTGACTTCTTAAAACACTGACTAGCAACTGCTTTTTCCTGAACTGCAAACACTGTTGGAGACCAACATTCTCACTTTAGGTCTAGTGCATAGACTTTATGAGATTGGAATACTCCCACTGTAAATATACATTTTAAAAAAATAATAAAACACCATTTTCAATTCTTGGGGGGTGTGTGGGGGAATGTTCCCCAACATGAAAAAGGCCCTAGAATCAATTCCCAGCACCAATTCCTCAATATTTTTTCTCTTCTTAGTTTTGAGTTACTGATTTTTACAATGAAAAGCCATTTTTTTTCTTTTTTCTTTTTTTGGTTTTTCGAGACAGGGTTTCTCTGTGTAGCTTTGCGCCTTTCCTGGAACTCACTTGGTAGCCCAGGCTGGCCTTGAACTCACAGAGATCCACCTGGCTGTGCCTCCCGAGTGCTGGGATTAAAGGCGTGCGCCACTACCGCCCAGCCATTTTTTCTTTTTTAAGTACTGGATTAAAAAGAGTAAACCAGAAGTCACCACACTCACACCGTGGTTCTGTACCTTGTTTGGTAATGGCTGAGAAGAGCTGACCGGTGATGATGAGGAAGCTGAGATCACAGGGGAACTAAAACTGAAGGTAGGCAGTGAGGAGCTGCTGATTGGTAGAGAGATCTGCGGTAACACTGGTGCCTCCATTTCCTAAAACACAGCATGTTTTGTGACGATGTCATCTTTCATGTCATGCTTTTATCAACTTATTTTCAAGGAGAACTGACGTAGTTGTGAGCAAGTTTAAACAGGAAGAAAAAATAGGCCCCATGCAATATTAACAAGAGCTCTTGAGTTAAAAACCTAAAGACTTCAATTCCCAGTTGTGCCACCAACTGCCATGTAACTTAATTTCAGCACCAATTTCCTATTTTATAAAAATGAGGGGAGGCAGCAAGTTGACCGGGTAGGTAGAACTGCTTGCAGAAGAAGCTTGACAACCTGAGTTCTATCCCCAGAGCCCCAAGTGGAAGGAGAACCGACACCTAAAAGTTGTCCACTAACTTCCACACAAGCACTGTGGCACATGTACCCACCCCCACCATTTTTTAAATGGGGGAAATGTCTTCCTCTGTACCACAATTATGATTCCGCTATGAAACAAAGCCATACGTGCTACTGGGAGTACAACCATGTACACATGCGCTGCCCCACCCCCACATCAACTAAAAAATTAAAAAAAAACAAAAACAGATCAGCGGGGCGGTGGTGGCACACACCTTTAATCCCAGCCCTCGGGAGGCAGAACCAGGCGGATCTCTGTGAGTTCGAGGCCTGCATGGACTACAGGGTGAGACCCAGGACAGGCACCAAAACTACACGGAGAAACACTATCTTAGAAAAGCAAAAAGCAAAGCTTTTGTAAAACCAAACACAGATGTGAAATCCAACTTTAAATTCAAACATAAACTGAACTGGGGAGATGACTCAGTGGCCAAAGGGGGAAAAAAAAAAAAAAAAAAAAAAGGCACTTTTTTGACCAGTGTGAGGACCTGTATTCAAATCTAAGAATCCACATAAAGCCAGAGGCAGTCTGTAATCTCAGTGCTCCCATGACAAATGGGAGGCGGGAATTCCCAGAACTCTGCCAATCAGCTACCCTGGCACGCACAGCTGCAAACAATGGAGAGACCCAGTCTCAAAGTGGAAAGCAAAAATCAAAGATTGAGGTTGTCCTGTGGCCTCTACACATGTACCCTGGCACATGTGTGCCCACAATCACACATATCAGAAAAAAATTCATCATCAATTAAATATAAGTTTTAAACTTTAGGGGTCAATAAGCATAATGAGAAATTTTAATTAGAAACAACTAAGTCAAAGCATTACTCCCCTGGGGCTGGAGAGATAGCTCAGTGATTAAGAGCAGTTCCAGGGATCCAGGTTCAATTCCCAACACACAGATGGTGGCTCACAACTGTCCATGGCTCCAGTTCCAAGGAATCTGATGCCCTCTTCTATCCTTCATAGGTACTGCATGCACATGGTGCAGACCTAACATGCAGTCAAAACACCCACATATGAAAAATTTTAAAAACCTCCTACAATCCAAAATTTGAAATGAACTAGTAAGTTGAACATCTTCTTAGAGGGTGGTGAGAGCCTTAAATGATTTAGCTTGGCTGAAATCACTCTTAAAGACTGAAATGGGGTCAGGATCATTGGCTGCTCTTCCAGAGGTCCTAAATTCAATTCCCAGCAACCACATGGTGGCTCACAGCCATCTATATAGTGGGATCTGATGCCCTCTTTTGGCACAAAGGCATACATACGGATAGAGCACTCATATACATAAAGAAAATAAATAAATCTAAAAAAAAAAAGACTGAATGAAATGGGAGCTGTTTCAACTCAAAAGGTAAGAAATGAGCAAACTCCAGACAGTCAACTTAACCAGTCTTCAACTAGTCTCTATCTTCTCTATCCAAGCAGCACCTACAAGTTCGATTCTTTTTTATACTGTATCTTAATTACACATGTGTGTTCCCACACGTGTACAGACACACATATGCTGTAGAGCACATGTGGCAGTTAAAGACAACCCCACAGAGGTCCATCTCTTCTTCCACCACATAGGTCCCAGGAATGAACTCAGGTTCCAGACTTATAGCAGGCACCCCCACCCACTTAGCTACCTCACCAGTCCAAGAACTCGTCCTAATGAAAAAATTTAAAAACCCAATAGGGAAAATATGAATAAAGAAAAACTTAAATGGTCATAAAACACATACAAAAAACTAATCCTTCCCATTAAACAAGAAAATGCAAAATAAAATCCCAATGACATTTTACAGCTATCACACCAGCAATGAGTCCAAACAAAACAGTGCTAGTAAAGAAAAATAAATAAATAAATAGATGGTCCACCTATGATCGTGTGAAGTGTTGTGAAGAGGAATACAATAAAGTCAGACACATTTAAAGACGTGTGCCAACCCCTGCAGTCCAACAGTCCCATGCCTAGGTAAATATCCTCCAGACCAAACTGCACATGGCAAAGGAGAAGTGTATAAATATTCACCTTAGCACATACTGGGAATCAGCCCAAATGTACCCTGATGAGAGAATGGATTAATTGTAGTAAATCTGCACAAAGGATAAATAGCAGAGAAATTTAAAACCCATCGTTCCATTTAACATGAAGTATCACACATAGGGAGAGAAGACTAACAAAAATGAGAGAATGAAAGAAGGAGGGAGGGAAAAAGAGGGAGAGAGAGGGGAGGAGCTAGCAAAAGTACATAGTGTTAATCATATGTACATTTGAAAAAGAAGCAAAACCCTAAGGCAGTGTCCAGAGAATCAAATAATTTCAATAGGAATAACCTACATAAAAAAATGGTGTTTCTATTGTAAGTTATTTTATGCAATTCATGAAGTTAAGGCTCCTAGGTTAGGTTTTGGATAGGCAGAGTCTAAAGGATGGTTTCAATGGTGGATAATTTTCAATCCAAGTCTTCCCCAAGTCCCATTCCTGTGGGTCACACCTCATCACCACCATTTCAAAGTTCTATAAAATAGGAACCTACCTCCTCCTCTGGGGGTTTAGAAGCAACAAAGCGTGTTCTCTCTCTTCTCATCTTGCCACCTCCACCACCTACTCCAGAAGATAAACCGTTGGCTGCAGGAATACTGAAATTGGGGTATGAAAAGCCACTAGCAAATAAAAAGAAAATTACAATTGATATATTATTTTGTCCCAGAAATTGTTAAATGAATATTCAACTACCAGAAGAGCTAACAAGATAATCAATAAATAGCAAAACATCAATTTTTCTACATTTCTTTTGTGTATGTGTGCGAGCACATGAGAGCACACATGATCATCACATGGAGAGCTTCTGAGGGTAATGGGACAGCTTTGGGGAGTCAATTCTATGCTCCCACCATGTGGGTTCTAGAGATTGAACACAAGGTTTCAGGCTTGGTAGCAAGTGCCTTGACCTGCTGAGCCATCTCACTACTCCCCTAAATATACTTTTAATTTTCTTAATCTTTGAGACTATTATAAATATGAACCTTACAAAATAAATATAAAGAAATCCAGTTGTATATGAAATGACATTACCTTTCTTGCTCTCTATTTTGTCTTGAGATATTTTTTTCATTTATAGTCTGAAAGAAAAAAACAGAATGAAGATTTTATTTAAAACAATTTTTTTATAGGGGTGGGATAGCAATAAGAGAAGCATGCCTCAAACTCAGTATGAATTTTAACTAGATTTGAATTCCAGATCCTGTTGCCTCCACCCACCAAGTGCTGGGATTATAAGAATGAATATGTCTGGCTTAAATGTTTTCTTTTTTGGTGATGGGATTGACTCAGAGCCTTAACATGCAAAACAAGTACCACTGAAAGCTACATCCATAGCTTCAAATTTTCTTAATAACATGCTTTACCCTATAAATATTTGGAATTAGAAATTTGGTGATTTTTTTAACAAGTCCTAGAATATATAATTTAGACATGTTCTCTGAATGCTAACCAGAGTTACAAATGTACTACTTACTATAATTTGAGTGAGTGAGTGTGTGTGTGTGTGTGTGTGTGTGTGTGTGTGTGTGTGTGTGTGTACACAAATGTCATTCATCATGTATTTACCAAAACATTAGTACAAAGTTCCGGGGGAATCACTTTCCTTCTTGCATACTAAATGCACATGTAATTTAAACAGGACAGAATCTCTGAGATGTAAATTCCTCTCACTGAGAAGAACTAAGGCTTCCTGTACAAAGGGCCAGTTACATAAATAGAGAGCTAGAAATGTCCAAGATTCTGAATTACCTTGCAATATAAAAAGTAAAGTGCTCAAAATGATGGGTCATTGCCGGGCGGTGGTGGCACACGCCTTAAATCCCAGCACTCGGGAGGCAGAGGCAGGAGGATCTTTGTGAGTTCGAGGCCAGCCTAGTCTACAGAGCGAGATCCAGGAAAGGCGCAAAACTACACAGAGAAAGCCTGTCTTGAAAAACCAAAAAAAAAAAAAAAATGATGGGTCATAGTAAAAGAGCATAAAAGATTCTTTTCAAAGCCAATGTGGGGGGTGGGACGTAAGCAAGTACTTTAGACTTTATTCAATTCAGAATTCAATTGAAGTAAATCCAATACAGAAAAGAAATTCTTCTTTATAGCAAAAGGTTAACCACTACATGAAGAAAGAACAATAGAATTCAAGATCCACCACAGTGCAATCAACAAACAGCTTCAGGCAAGAATTCTCAAAAATGCTAATGAGATCAAAAATAGGCATGCCTGAGCACTAAGAAGAGCCCAGCCCTTCTTTAGTGGTTAACCAAGAATAATCAGAATCTAGGTCCATCCAGAACAATCTCACACTGCTGGACATTACACAGTAACTGACTTTTGTTTTTCAAGACTATTCTAGGATAATGGAGACAGAGACAAAGATACAACAACAACTACAAGTCATAATCTTGGGACATTTTTCTTTGGGGACAACTGCTTAACATCTAAAATAAAACCTGTAGATTTGTTTTGCACCAACATTCATTATTGGGTCTGAATGCTATTACGTATTACATATGGGAAGTCCTAAACTGTAGGATAAGCAGAGAAAAAATTAAAGCAAATATAGTGAAATCTAGGTATCTTTTTTCTTACAAGCTAAGATACAGTTCTGTGGCAGAGCACTTAACCTCACAAGCCTAAGGCCCTAGGCCTGACTAATTACAAACACTAATAACAACAATAGCAATAATGAAGAAAGTTTTAAATCTTGAGAATCAGAAATTTCAAAAGGGAATCTTAATGACAAAATGTTAACGAGTAATGAATGAAGATAAGCAAGTACACAGTGCTGCAGGCCACAGGAAAGTGTAATGGGATCCAGCTACTATCACAAAAGCTACAGTTGGAAAGGTCAAGGACTTTTCCGAAGGTCAAGAAGTCTTGGTGATATTTTAGCTTTTGTATATAATGATTTTCTTGTATGCTGTTTGCTTCCAAGAACTTCTAACAGTGTATTTATCTAAAACACCTATCAGACATCCAAGGCCAAATGATGTCCTGAACTAAGGTAACACCCTTATTGAAACAAGGCATGTCTCCTAGATCAGGAGGGTAGCTTTATTTCTTGTGCAGTTTAAACTGAGACCCTCCTTTCTTATACAGCCTTACTAACATTACAGACCCCTAACGTCTTACCTAACCACTTCTAGGAATGTAGACTGAGCACATAAATCCCCTTTTCTTGATATACTAACTAATCATCAGCTCTCAGTTGACCTCCTCCTTTACCACTCCCTTTTGGGTTATAAAAGAAAACCTGATGGTCACTCCCTGAGGAAAACTCTTGTCTGCCTTTATAACCCTGCAAGAACTCAAGCCTGGTGACCTTCTTCAGCCAAAGGATTGCTATTGCTTCGTTTTATAACTGAATACCAGAGAGATGAGGGAGCTGAGAGGTATAAGGAGACTTAGAGAAGGTTTGGAGACAGGACTTGAGGATGAGACAGAGAAAAGAGAACAGAAGAACTAGATGGGTAAAAACTGGAGAGGAACGAACTATATGGGAAGAACCAGATTGAAGAGCTCCAAGAGAGTACTAGGAACAAGATGGAAGATGAGGAAGGGCCAGATGAGGAAGAACAAGATGAGAGAGAAAGAGATGGGCGAGGAGTTAAGATGGGAAGAAACTAGATAGATGAGAACCTAGATGGAGCAGAACTAAGATGAGAGAATTAAGTTAGAACTTAAGAGTGGACAGCAGATAAATGTAGATAGAAATCAGGCAAGAAAGGAGCTGGGCATGAGAGCAGAACAGAAGCTGTGGAGAGAAAGAACTGAGTCAGAATAATAAAGTTTCGTGTATGTAGACTTATTTCTTATCATCAAAGATTAAATTATTAGCTGGTTGTAGATTCTTCCTGGCCCTGGGAGGGGACTATCAAGGGACTGAATCTCCATTACACAAGTAACCGCTACACTATTCTATCAAATGTGAAGTTTTCAAGAAGCTGAGCTGTTTTATGAAATTAGAAAAAAGTGTAGGCACAAACAGTAAAATGATACATAAACCCAAAACACTTTAGCTAAAATAAATAACACAAGATAATAAACACAGAATGTGAGGTATTTCATAAAACTACCCTTGTCTCTTCAAATACAAACATGCCTACCAATTCCACTCCTGAGAAAAATGAAAATTCATGCCCACAAAAGCATATCTACATAAATGTCTATAGCAGCATTATACATTAAATGAACAGTGAAAAGACCCCAAATATCTCAACTAAGTAATAGTTAAGCAAAGTTCCATAATATGAAACAATATTCTGCCTTAAAAAAAAACAATAAAATATTCATATATACTGTAACATGGTATGTTATCAAAAAATTCAGGAGAGGGCCAGGCGGTGGTGGTGCATACCTTTAATCCCAGCACTTGGGAGGTAGAGTCAGGCAGCTCTCTGGGAGTTCGAGGCCAGCCTGATCTACAGAGTGAGATTCAGCACAAAACTACACAGAGAAACCCTATCTCGAAAAACCGGGGGAAAAAAAAAAGAAAAAGAAAAAAAAAATTCAGGAGATAAATGATGATGAAAATGTTCTAAAACTGTAGTAATGGCTCAATACCCTTTAAGATATGCTAAAATCACTAAAATAAAAACATGAAATAGTTAAATTTATGGTACAAAAACACCTCAAAAAAGAAACTTTTATGTGGTCTAGGAAGAAAAAAAATCATAAGCAGTATCTGATCTTTGGATCTTAGTTTAGAGAAGCAGATACAAAAAACATTTTAAGCTGGGCAGCGGTGGTGGTACACACCTTTAATCCCAGCAGTCTGAGTTCCAGGCCAGCCTGCTCTACAGAGCAAGACCCAGGACAGGCACCAAAACTACACACAGAAACCCTGTCTGGGGGGAAAAATTTTTTTACGTATTTTCTTTTTAAAATGAGTTAATACAGGAGAAATTCTGTCAAAAGATATAACATCTGAAACCTTTTAGAATTCAGCAACACAAATAAGACTCAATAGATAATTAAATTTAACAAACTTTTTCTAGGCGACACAGATTTGGGATGTGATCTAGGTGAAAACTCTTTTCAAAGGTATCCCAATTCTAATTAGCTAACTAGTTAACAGGCATCATACAATTACTAGACTACACCAGCAGAGGTCCTCCATTTACATATTCACTCCAACCAATATTCATAGACTGGTTCAAGAAGAAAATAAACTGGTAAAAAATAAATACACTCAGAGAGATGTGGTAGTGCACACCTATAACCCAGCACTTAAAAGGTAGAAGCAGTATAACCAACATGAATGTGAGGTCAGCCCAGTTATCTACTGAGTTCCAGGCCAGCATAGATATATAGCAAGATACTGTCTTAAGAAAACAAATAAACAAACAAACTCACACTGTTCTTTTTATCTATCCTTTGATTAGTCTTCCTTAAGTCACCAGATGGGGTCAGAGACGGTTTAAAATAGATAGTTCTATTTGTTGCTATGGAAACTGGCTTTGGGGTCATTAGTCTCTGAACAGGGGGATACTGAGAGTCCACCTTATAAGAAAACAGAAATCAAAAATAAACATTTTTATTGATCAGTGGCATATCTAAAAATTATTTCAAAATAGCTAATGTGACCTAGAGACTATTTCCTAGAAAAATAGGCAGACTAAAATAGTAACAGAAAAAAAGATAAACAAAAGGAATTTAATCTATTAATATGCAAATATACATACATCTAATTTTAGACTATTTTGCAGGACTTTCACACAAGCACACGTGTACCCACACAAAATGAAACCATGTAACAGTCAAGACAACCGAACAACTGTAACCTTAGCCAAGATGAATTTTGGACATGGCTAAAACTTATTTTTCTGCATTTTCCCAAACATCTGTTTCTATTTCTTTTCATTGAGAATTAAGATAGTTTTTTACAGGGCCAGACAAATGACCCAGTAGTTAAAAGCACTTGCTTTTACTGAGTTCGGTTCTCAGCACCTACATGGCACGTTACTTCTACGTCTCCAATCTCAGGGATATGAGGCCCTCTCTGGCCTCTAAGAGCACAAGGCATATACACGGTGCACACATATACGTGCAGAAAAACACATACAAAAAAAATATAAAATAATTTTTAAAAGTTAAATGATTTTTAAATAAGGTATAAAAATTTTCAAATTCATAAACATATATGCAAATCTTTTTCTCCAAAGTGGTTTACCACTATTTTAAAAACAAATGAAACCAAAGGAATTACAATATGAGTCTAATTGATGAAGCATTATATTAAGACTTCCAGACTGTGACATGAACTGGTTTTGAAGTCTAAGTACCCAAGTGTTTTGCTCATGGTCCTTTGTTACATTGAAATATAGTAAAAGTCTTGTTGGTGTAAGACAATTATAAAGTCTAGAACACCCACTGTGTCCATAAACTATCATGCATAGTCCATTCACTCAGCAACAGCTGTCAACAAGGCTGGTTTCCAGGGCAAAGCCTTCTGTAAAGCACCTATAAATCCTCAACTCTATGAGAAAGTTTGTTATATGTAATACACGATTAATACTATAATACGGTTTTTTAATTCCCAGCAACTCATAAACACTTATAGTATTTTCACTGACAATTTATATTATGGCACAATCTTTTTTTTTTTTTTTTTTTTTTTTTTTTTTCTTTTTTTTTTTTTTTTTGGTTTTTCAAGACAGGGTTTCTCTGTGTAGCTTTGCGCCTTTTCCTGGGACTCACTTGGTAGTCCAGGCTGGCCTCGAACTCACAGAGATCCGCCTGCCTCTGCCTCCCGAGTGCTGGGATTAAAGGCGTGCGCCACCACCGCCCGGCTTATGGCACAATCTTAAAATTTTACTTTTCTGATATAAATGGGAGTCTGAGGAAAGTTAACATTTTATATTTACAGCATGACAGTGGTTCGAAGCAGATAGATCTGTCTTACCTAACTACAAACATCTAGGTAACCCTAGAAATTCGAATATTCTTCCAAGGGGGGAAAAAACCCCTAACTTTCTTCCTGCCCCATATTCGGTAAGAATAATTATGATATAGCAACATCTCATTTAATCTCCACAAGTAATTCAGATAGTGATAATTTTAGTAATTACTTTTAGAGAGCTTAATGTTATAATAAATTCTTTCGTAAGTAAGAATCCAGCAATCTACTTTTCCTGGAGAACACTTAAAATAGCTATAAATACAGGAGACACCTCTTCAACACCATTACCAAGCACTAATCTCCCTCACAATAATTTCAAAAGCTAATTTAATCCACAAAAATTAAACTAAAAGGCATCAAAATATTTACATTGCATGTTTTATTAGCTACAATATCCTCAACTAGTATTTCAGCTGATGAAATATCTATCAAAATGAAGTTCTATTTGATGTGTTGAATAAAAATTCTTCAAAACTGACTATTTCAATGAGGGTATATGTTTATTGCACTTCTAATGACTAAACATTTGGAATTTCCACTCTTCATTTTATTTACCTAAAATTAAGAGAAAGCCGAAAGCACTGTCATAAACATGAGGATGCAAAACAGCCAAAACACTGAATGTACTTCCTATGTTGCTCATCCCAAGGCTGAGAGATAAGCTACAATGCCAAAGGTAAAAATAGCTCCTTTTTGAAACATGTTCCCTGGTGACTACAATCTACGTACTTGCTAACTGTAAACACAACAAGCTGCTGACATTTTAGATAGCTTACCTTTTCTTTTTTGGCCTGAAAAGCTGTGCTGTCTATCCCACTCCTATCAAGAGGCTGAAAAAAATGAAATAGTATTAGAATAGGTAGGAAACTGAAAAACAACTCTCATTTCATGTAAAATTTAAAAGTTAACGTACAGAATTCAGAGGAGAAGAAACAGCGGATGGAATTCTTTTCGCATCCTGTTAAAATTACAATAACAAAAAAAAGTTAATAAAAATCAGTTTTTTCACTAAACTCAAATTCTGCTGCATTATTTCATTTCATTACAATTTCAAATTTTTACCGCGAGAGGGCTTGACATCTTCTCTAATGACTGCAATATCCGCCGTGCTGTTGAGCTCGTCACACCGTAAGACTGTGCAGTGAGCTGCTTAGCTTTCATCTGTCTTCTGACTGGTGCCTAGAAAATCATAGTCCATGACTTGCTGCAACATACAGTCCAAGGTACTTATTTCATACAATGAAAACACAAACAAAATAGATATACAAAATAAAACAAGATTATGGTAACAGTGGCTTATCTCTGGGAGAAGACAGGCTATGCAATTATCAAACTCTAATTCTTGAACTGCGGAATTACTTGAATAATCAGAAGTAAAAAGACAACATGCAGCTGGGCAGTGGTGGCTCACGCCTTTAATCCCAGCACTTGGGAGGCAGAGGCAGGAGGATCTCCAAATTCAAGGCCAGTATTCCAGGATAGCCAGGAATACTCAGAGAAAGTCTGTATTGAAGAAAACAAACAAAAAGACACCATGCACTCTTCTAAAGAAAATTATCCATATGTTCCATGATGGGAATAGGACATAAAATTTTTCCATAAAATTTGTAGCAATACCTTGACCCATACACCCCAATATTTAAATTAAAAAAGTCAATGACAAATTAAGACATCCATTAACACTGAGTATTAAATTTATTTAATTAAAATTCAAAGAACAGTAAAAAAGACTAGGTTCTAATGTAGTAGAAACTTATCATTCTCATCACTATGACTTAGTTTACCACAGTGAGTATAACAGATTTTCAAAAATATTCAGACTATTTCTTGAAGAAAGAGCTTTAGATCTGATGTTAAAGCTTTCCCTCTGAGGACCAGCTTCCAAAGGAGGGAAGCAACCAAAAGTTCCATCTAGCTATGATACCTATAAACTAAATTTACCAGGATAACCCTAAGGGTGCAGTAATGGTATGCATACCCTGGCAAAAACCAACAGCTCTCTAATTGGATATAAGGCTCATTCAACAAGAGGGAAATCATGCCTCATAGTGGAAACCTAGCCAATTACCCAAAGCTGGTGAATTAATGGGTCTTGGAGGAGAACCTACAACCACCATTTTACTAAACCAGCATAATCCCTAACTATGTTCTTAAATATCTATATTTACACCCAAAGGTAAATGTTGTTCTCACCTTTCATCAAGGAAACTTTGCAAGAGACACCATTCCAGACAACTACAACCCATCAAAGTGCAGAGTTGTGGAGGCCAGTCCCTACTGATACATCTACAACAGAACTGCTGCCCCTCAGGTTCAGGGGTCATTGTAGAAGAGGGGATGGAAAGATTGCAGGGGTCAGAGGAACAGGGAGTTTGTTCTGAGACTGTGTCTTCTAGAAATGTCAAGAGATGCTATACCCATGAAGCCTCACCAATGTGGCTGACTGAACACAGCCTGAAAAAGGATGTCACCAATGATATTCTAACATAAAAGGAGAAAGGCCCACAAGGCCTCAAGTCTAAACAAACTACAAGCAACTAAGGATTGCTGAGATCAAGAGAAACAGGTCTTTCCTAAGGAAGAGCACACCAATTGGTTATCCAACACCAAATGGTCAGCCCTGAGATCATATACATACAAGTAACATGACATGTACACATATAACAAGAGGGGGAAAAAAAGAGGCAATGAATTTAGAAGAGATTAAGGGGAGGTGGGAGCAGATGGCAGGAGGAGGAAAAGAGAAATAGCACAATTATATTAAAATCTAAAAAGGAGGGGGATAAGCTATTTTTATGGGTCTTAAAATTGGGGTTAGGGAAGAAAACCTTGACCTTTATACACTGAAAAGCTTACAAATTTCAATAAAAACACTTTTCTCAAGGATGCATTACAGCATTCCAACCACATGGACTACACAAACCCAAAATAGCTAGCATGATGACTAATATCATTTTAAAAAGCCTAACTTTTTTTACCCACTTTCATTTTTTAAGACAGGGTCTCTCTATATGATCCTGGAACTCACTCTGTAGACCAGGCTGGCCTGGAACTCAGAGAGATCCACCTGACTCTGCCTCCCAAGTGGTGGCATTAAAGGTGCGGGATACCACTGACCAGCCAGCCTAATCTTTTATAAAATAGCTTATATATAAAAGTAGAACTACAATAAGTGCTTTAAACAATGTTTTTCAGTTATGTCAAATATTTCATTCAATTTTCAAAAGAGCTGTAATATTGTACATAAGTATTAAGAACCTGGTGCTTGATAACAACTGTAGTTGAGGCTATAGACTTTGCCAAAACCAAGAACATTCAAATATCTACCAGAAAAAACAAGTCTGTTCTTTTAATATAGTCCTCTGGCTTCATGGCCTGGATTTAGTAAATCACTAAAACGGAATCAAATTACGAATCTCTAGTATGTTTCCTAGCTCTTACACTGTATGAAAGGAGTAACAGGTATCATCCGAATGTCACTTACAGGGCTGGAGGTGTTATTCATAGGCAGAGTACTTGCCTGCCAAGCAAGACACTATATTTGATCCCTCAGCATGTAAAAACAAGCAACAACAAAACCACAAAAACTCACCAAATTTCAAGTGTTTGGAAGTCTATATTGAGAAAGATTCTAAGGACATATAGCATATAAAAGCTTCCAAAGTCCTATTGTAAAATTAAAATGCCACACTAATATGCAAATAAGTAAAACTTGTACAGAAATTTCTTTCACATCCTTTAGCAGTTAGCACAAAGACCATGAATGTATTGTATCACTAGATTTATACTTAAGTATTTCATGCCATTTGCTAGCTATAAACAATCTGAACAATTTGTGTATGTGAGTTTATTTTTTGTTTATTTTGATTTCTTTTTGTTTTTTCTCTTTGGTTTTTTGAGACAGGGTTTCTCTGTATAGTTTTGGTGCCTATCCTGGATCTCGCTCTGTAGACCAAGCTGGCCTCAAACTCACAGAGATCCTCCTGGCTCTGCCTCCCAAGTGCTGGAATTAAAGGTGTGTACCACCACCGCCTGGCCAGTCTGAACAATCCTATTAGTTCAATACATTTAATTCATATATGAAATAGACCTTCCTACCTTCCCGTTAAGAAGCAGCTCACATAGCTCCTTCCTTAGAAAAATACTACCACAAAGCACAAAATGATTATTTCTTTAAAAGTTGTCCAGTTTCTAACTCTGCTAATGTGCATGACTTCACATATTAGCCTTGCAGCTTATGTCCTTGCTACACTTAGTCATGGCAGCTTTGAGGGGAAAGGTAAACATACTGTCCTCGATAGAAATAGTATTGTCCTTCTTTCCAATACGTGTGTCTAGTTCATTTTTATGCCTCCTGTACAGACTAGAAGCTGCGGCCTGATGTTAAGAGGGACAGAGGTGAAGTACCTATATTCTTTTCCTAATCTCAGGGGGACAGCATTCAGCCTTTCACCAGAAAGCCAAATGTTAACTGAAGGTTTATACAGATGTGCGTTAACAGGTGAGGTTATCTAGTAGATGAAAAAAATTTTTTTTTTTCCGAGACAGGGTTTCTCTGTGTAGCTTTGTGCCTTTCCTAGAACTCTCTTTGTAGGTCAGGCTGGCCTCAAACTCACAGAGATCGGCCTGCCTCTGCCTCCCGAGTGCTGGGATTAAAGGTGTGCATCACCACCACCTGGCAGATGAAAATTCTTATCAAGCATGAGGGATTTCTGCCAAATGTTTCATATGATTTTTCTATCTTTTCTGAAAAAGATAGATTACATTAATTTCAAACATTGAGCAAAAACAAAAACCCAATTGACCATTTTAAGGATTTGGGTTAATTTACAAATATATCCGGTGAAAAGATGGCTACAATTAATGAGAAATGTTGGCCTATAATTTTCTTGCAATGTCTTTGCTATTCTCCTAAGTATGTTATGAAAAGTTCTCTCTTCTTTGACTACATCAAACTGTGGAATCAGTATTTACTTCCTTCTTATATGTCTTGTAGAATTAACCATATTTCTTGGCTTGGAGGTTCAACTGAATTAAATATAATGAACAAATAATTCTATCTATTCTTGACCAATACCACAGGAAATACTTGGGGCATAAATTTAACAAAATGTATTCAAGGTCACACGCTATATACTACAAAACAATCATGAAAAGAAATTTTAAAGCACCTAAATGAGCCAGGTGGTGGTAGTGGTGGTGGTGGTGGTGCTGCTGCACACCTTTGATCCCAGGACTCAGGAGGCAGAGGAAGGTTAATCTCGAGTTCAAAGCCAACCTGACAGCCAGGGCTAAACAAAGAAACTCTGTCCCAAAAACCCAACAAACAAACAAACGAACAAAAAACCCAAAACAGAACAAACAAACAAAAAGCACGCACAGAACCAAAGAACTAGAGAGACATCATATTCTTGGATTGGAAGACTTGTCATATATATTTTCCTCAATTTGATCTTTAGGCTAAGTGTAATCACAATCAAAATCCAGATAGCCACTGCAAAAACTAACACCCTTTCAATTTTTATGGAATTCAAAGAACTACAGAAAACCAAAGGCTCTCCTGTAGCTAAGCAGAAATGAGTGCCTAACATGTTCACAGTCCTCAGTTCAATCCCCAGAACCAAAAGAACCTAGGAAAGCCAAAGCACGTTTGCATCAAAACAAATTAAAGAACGGGCAATTACCAATTTCAAAACCTGCCAGGCGGTGGTAGTGCACGCCTTTTAATCCCAGCACTCTGGAGGCAGAGGCAGGCGGATTTTTGTGAGTTCGAGGCCAGCCTGGGGCTAGAGTGAGTTCCAGGAAAGGCACAAAGCTACACAGAAAAACCCGGGGGGGGGGGGGGGATCAAAACTTACTCTACATCAACAGCTATCACGAAGAAAGTACCGGTATAAGAACAGACAATGGAACAGGCAGAAAAAACAAGTCCCCAAAATATTCCCCATGCAAAGTTAATACAGTGGAGAAGGGACAGTCTTCAACAAGCGGTACTTACAACAAATACTCAAATGTAAAACAAATCATCAATGTTGGTACACACCTCATACCAGACACAAATCAACTCAAAATAAATCAGACCTAAATTAAGGCCTAAGGAAAAAAACTGAAATTTTTAGAATAAAACTGCTGTGACATTGGGTTATATATAGGATATCTCATAAAAGATATTAAAAGCTAAAATCACAATAGAAAAATAAAATATTCTATCACCCGTAAAACACACATCTCATAAAAACAAGAAAAAAAAGAACTCGACCACAAAAAAAAAAAAAATTCATCAAGAACACAACACAATTTAATAGTGAACAATACTTCTCAAAGTCAAAGAAAAACATACTTCTAAAACATAAACACTTAAAAAGACATTCCGGACGGTGGTGGTGCACACCTTTAATCCCAGCACTAGAGAGGCAGAGGCAGGCAGATCACTGTGAGTTCGAGGCCAGCCTGGTCTACAAAGAGAGTTCCAGGAAAGGCACAAAGCTATAGAGAAACCCTGTCTCGAAGAAGAAAGAAGAAAGAAGAAAGAAGAAAGAAGAAGAAAGAAAAAGAAGAAGAAGAAGAAGAAGAAGAAGAAGGAGGAGGAGGAGGAGGAGGAGGAGGGGGGGGGAGGGGAGGGGAGGGGAGGAAAAGAAAAGAGAGAAGAGAGAAGAGAGAAGAGAGAAGAGAGAAGAGAGAAGAGAGAAGAGAGAAGAGAGAAGAGAAGAGAAGAGAAGAGAAGAGAAGAGAAGAGAAGAGAAGAGAAGAGAAGAGAAGAGAAGAGAAGAGAAGAGAAGAGAAGAGACATTCAACATCGTTAGTCATTGGGGACAAGGCAATTAAACTCCCAAGTTGAAATTACCATTGTTCCTATTAGAATGGCTAAAACAAAAAAACTGACAATTCTCCATGTGAAGCAAGGACACAATACAACTGTTGTAATATTACAGGAAGCAAGCAGGTACTGACCATCAGAAAACATTTGTCTTATTATGTACTTAACCATGTGTTGAGCAATCTAACTCCTTATTATGTGTCCAAGGAAGATGAAAATAAATGTTAAAACTGGAAATAATCCAGTATCCTTTCACTAATAAACTGTAACTCACTACCAGCATCAAAAAGGGACCAAGGTAGGGGATGGAGAGATGGTTCAGTAGTTAAGAGCACCGGCTGCTCTTCCAGAGGTCATGAGTTCAATTCCCAGCAACCACATGGTGTCTCACAACCATTTCTAGTGGAATCTGATGCCCTCTTCTGGCATAAAGTCACACATGCAGATAGAGCACTTATATACATAAAATAAATCTTAAAAAAAAAAAAAAAAAAAAGCGGATCAAGGTGTTCAAACCAAGTCATATTGATGCCCAATTCAAAAGGCTACACAGTGTATGACTAAATTCATTTAACATTATGAAAAAACCCTAAGTACAGAAAAACTGGTTAAGGGCTGCCAGAGAATGACTGTAAAAGCTAACTGTGGAAATATCCAAGATTATGTTTCGTTTTGATGAAAATGGTTTTTTCAACATTTAGATAGCGGTAGTGACAACACTGTTTTATCACAATTCCAATATGCTAAGATTACGACAAATGAGATCATGTGTAATTTTTATCTCATTTTAAAGAGTGGAACTTTCGTACTTCCTAAAGGACACTAATCTAATATTCAATAAGTCCACTACAATTAAAAGTGTTTTTTCAAGTACTCTCACAGGTCTTTTGGGTGTTGGCAGTCAGTGTCTGGTAATGAATGGGGAGCTCATCAACAATCCTCCCCCGACACTAACCTGGTAAGGTGTGTTGCGAACTTTGCTCTGTCTCACAGCAGCAGCTGCCCCACCATATGTCGTTTTGCCAGGATAGAAAGGAGAGTCTCCAAGCTGACTTGTTTTAAGAATTGAAGAATTCCCAAGTGACTGCACAGAAACACAGTGATAAATTGTCAACAAAAATACTAGACACTGTGAAAATTATATCCAAGAGTATTACATGAAAATTATATCCAAGATAGCTAATACTCACGGTGGAAAGTGTTCCAAAGGCAGACAAGTTGAATGCTGGTTTTTTGGAGCTGGTGGCAGTATGCTGTGAGAGTGAATGAGAACGTTCTGCTTCGGGGGACCACAGAGGTGGCAGGGAAGTACTCTTTGAAACAGCTATATCTAGGACAAAAATGTGTAATTTGTAGTAACCATCAATTTTAAGACCCTAAGGCCTAGATTTTCATAAAGAAAAATAAAAATTAAAACTAAAATTAAAGAAGGGCTGGAAAGGTGACTAGGCAATTAAGAATATGTATTACTCATGCAAAGGACCTGGGTTTAGTTCCCTGCACCTTCCCACAACCACCTGGAATCCCAGTACCAAGAAATCTGATGCCTTCTTCTGGCCCACAAAAACTCTTGCAGGTAAACACATACACATAAATTAAAAATAAATCTTAAAACACAAAACAAAAACAAACATCTAAACTAGGATGGGGGTACACTCCTTTAACCCTAGCATTTGGCAGGCAGATGCAGGTGGATCTCTATCAGTTCAAGGACCACCTGATCTACAGAGCAAGTTCTAGACCAGTCGTGGTTACAGTGAGACAGACCCTTTCCCCCAAAAAAACACACCATAAGAAAAAAACCCAACATATGAGATTTATCCCTACTGCCACAACTATTTACCTTCTAGTAACAAGAATACCTTTATCAGAAGCTCTTGAAGAAAAACCACTGGTAGTTGAGATGTTATCATCATCATGCTGAGAGGTAGAATCTTTAATTTCCTTCACAAGGGAAAACCCAGAACTGCCGATTGGGAATGCAGAGGACGTGGAAGGCTGACAATGTAGCGCAGGGGATTCCAACATGGAGAAATTCAGATGACTCCGGTGAAGAGAAGGCCTGGTTAACACATCTGGGTAATTTGAAGCAGTACTGGTCGTCGAAGGTTCTTAAAGGAATAGGAACATTACAAATAAAACTGGGAAAAGGCACTGCTCTAACCCAATATATTTACCATCTTTGCACATTTAATCTCAGCCTGGACTTCAAAGCAAGTAACACGCTTTCTTAGTAAGATAGACTTTTCATCATTCAGGATGTGATATATGACAGCTGAATATATATAACTATTTTTTTTTCTCAGCTGGCTAAACCTATTCATGACTTTTATATTTCTTGAGTGGGCTACCCTTTCAATATAATACAATGCAATGGCTAATCTTTACTCCAGCTAGAATATAACACCAATTATACATTAGTGTTTACTGTGTCCTACAATAACTTCTTAAACCACCTCTCATTTTCCTCACAGATGAGATGTCACCTTCATGCTCATTAATTTCAAAAGGCTTCCTTCCCTCATCTCTGTGTTATGGCTGAGACATTTCTGAATTGCCCTTCACTTTTAAATATTGTGCTTTTATTACTCCCCCTAAAATTATTCACCTCCCAACTTCTCTTTATTCTTCTTTTCCAGAATTTCTTTTAACCATCTTCCAGTATATCTTCAAGAACTACAGAATCATGTTTCAAGTTCCAAAAGGAGGATTCCTCTTAGAATGGAGTTAAGTAAGATCAAACTAGCTCTTCTAATATAAACATGTACAGAACTAGAGAAAACACATGAACAACTATTTTCAAACCATGGAAAACAGAACAAGAAAAATTAAGGGGAACGGGATAGCTCAGTTGGTAAAGCATTTACCTAGCACACAAGGACTAACTCCAGCACTGTGTCATGAAAGGAGTGCAGTAGTAAACACCTGTAATTCCTATACTTGGGAGGTTCAGAATCCAAGGTCAACCTTGCTCTATTAGATCAGGGATACCTGAGACCCAGAACTGAAGTTCTAGTTAGAACAATATGACAGGTGCTAAGGGAGAGGGAGTGGGCAGGCTGTTCCATGGAGACTTTCAGCTTTGTAAGATGAAAAAGTTCCAAGACAGTGTCTGCAAACAATGCCTATATACTTAAAACAAGGCCTAGTGCAACCAACTACACATTTATTATAACTGATAACAAAATGATAAAATTCATGTTTAATATAAAAACTTTACCACAATTCAAAAAAGTCTCTAAAAAACAAGGTATACCAAACATGGCAATGAAGAATTCTTTAAGGGTGAAAAACACATCAGGAAAAAAGAGGAGGGTTGTTTCTTGAGGTTTTGTCTTTTTTTGTTTTTGTTTTTAAGAGCTTGCCTAGCATGCATGAAAAGCCCTTGGTTAAATCCCCAGTACCACATAGACACAAAACAACCTGGAAGACTATCTAAACTGATTTAAATATAATCCAGTAGAATATCTAAACTGATTTAAACATAATCTATAACAAAATATGTTAAGAGAAATATTAGCTAAAACATAGAAATCTACTTGCATTGGCATTTAAACATCACAAAAACTTGCCTAGCATAAGCAATGCCCAGTACAACATAAAACATAAAAATTGCTGGATGTAGTGGCACATGCCATTAGTCCCAGCACTTGGGAGGCAGAGGCAGAAGTCAATGTCAGCCTGGTCTACCAAGTGAGTTCCAAGACAGTCAAGGCTTCACAGAGAAACTCTGTCATGAGAAAAAAAAAAAATCTAAAAATTAAACATAAGGATGTAGTTTAATAATGGAGCACTTGTCTAGCATGCACAAGGCTCAGGATTCAGCCACCAGGAAAGCCAAAACACACACACACACACACACACACACACACACACACACACACACACACACACACACACAAAGATTATAAATATTTCAACTTCTCTATGATCCGTATTCATATACGCATTTATTTATTCCATTCATGGGTATGTGTTTGTGTGTATACACACACGTCATAGTTCACTTGTGGAGGTCAGTGGAAAACTTTTAGGAGTCAGTCTTCTCCTTCCACCATTGTGTCCTGGAGATTTAACTCAGGCTGTCAGGATTGGTAGGCAAGTGCCTTAATCCACTGAGTCATCTCATCTGCCCTGAAATGAGTCTTAGGGTACAAGTGCTCCAATTGTTGTAACTCATTCTAGCAGATAGTGCCTTTGATGCATTCCATTCTCTGACCTTGCATCCACTTATCCTATAGGCAAAAGTGACAGGACCATTTCTAGCATGAGCAGACATCTACTAAACCTAGTATATGTAGGGTTTTTTTTGTTTTGTTTTGTTTTTGTTTTGTTTTTCGAGACAGGGTTTCTCTGTGTAGCTTTGCGCCTTTCCTGGAGCTCACTTGGTAGCCCAGGCTGGCCTTGAACTCACAAAGATCCGCCTGGCTCTGCCTCCCGAGTGCTGGGATTAAAGGCGTGCGCCACCAACGCCCGGCGTATATGTAGTTTTACTGCTTACAGATGGCTCCTTCCTTTCCACAACAAGCTAGACAAAAGGCATAGGCTGAAACAACCCTATGATCACTATGATTTACAGATTCATATCAGTCATCAATGCTGTATTTCTAACTAAGACAACTACAAATCATGACAGAATATATCAAACAGTTGCCCACAAGTACAATTCACTGCTGACTCACTCATTTACTAGACATGCCACTATGGAACTCTCAGTGACCTACATTCTCACTTAACACGTACATTCTTCAGGTTTTCCTTAGTGGTCTATTCCACTAACCTAGTGGAGGAAACCTCACCAACATTAAGAACCACCATGGGGTAGATGGCTCAAGTGGTAACTGTGCTTACTATGTAAACATGAAAATCTAAGTTTGGATCCCTGGTATCCATACAAAAAAGCTAAGTAAAGTATAACCCTACTGGGAAGGCAAAGGACAAGAGAATCCATTCCTAGGGTTTTGCTAACCAGCTAATCTCAGTTTTGTTTTTGTTTTTGTTGTTATTTTTTAATGGTAAAGAGCAACTGAGGACACACAACGTTCACCTCTGACCTGCACATGCATGTGCACAGGCACATACACACAAACATGTACACACACATACAACACATACATACACAAGTCAACACAGGAGGTACCTGAGCAGAATGCGGTAAGGAAGAAACTGGAAACTGCGTAATTCTGTTACTGCTGAGTTACTTGAATGTTCAATACTCTCTAGTCTTAACTAGTAACATAAAAGTTATTTGCAAAACTTTCTATTTAGTAAACAATACTCAGCTAGCTTCCCACATTTTGATACTACTTGAACAGCAAATGTATCTAAGATTGTTTTGAGAATGCATTTTACATTTAAATGTTTCACATTTTTCGGCTCTATCTAGTACAGTTTCTATTCATCTTTGTAGAGAGCTATCAGTGGAACTTGACTCCTCACACTGACCGCAGATCAAACAAATAAATGTCTTGAGAAAAAGCAAGGAAGACTGTAAGAACTATTTGGGACTGACAAGTTTTAAAACAGGAGGCAAGATCAAAAAAGTGAAGGAGAGGAAAAACTGCTGCTGAGTTTTGAAAAAGAACCAAAAAGCTGCCCTCCTTGTTTCTAAATGGTCAGAGACAGGGGTCAATGTTAGAGTGCTTGCCTGGCATGTGCAAAGGCCTAGGTTCTATCCTTAGCACAGGGGCCTAAAGTCTCATCTCAGTAAAAATTTAACATGTACATTCTTGAAGTTTTCCTTTCTGGTCTATTCCACTAACAGTGTGTAAAACCTTATCAACATTAAGAGGCAACATTGGGAGTACACTGTAGCATCTTCTTCTATACTTTTCCCCCATAATTTACATTCAAAATTTACAAAAATATACATAACATGGACAATCTACATAAGAAATTTAGTAATGTAATGAACAAAATCTAAGTTCCAATTAATTCCATTATGTTCATGAAAACACACACAATTAAAATTTTACAGATATAAAATTAGAAACTCAGGTTACTTAGTCCTTACTAATATGTTCATCAAACTGAGAAAGGGCTTTATGCTACTATGGGTACACTAGTGCTGACCAGAAATCTCATCAAAAAACAGAAAGTCTGGGCTCCATTTGAGGGCAAGAAAGTGGACTTGAAGCAATCACCGGATAAAGCCTCGATGGTGTTGCTGGTAACATTTGAATAAAATTATGAAAAGTACAAATATCAAAATTCAAATTATCCTAATAAAAAACAGCAAAATTTCAAAGACTATGCCAAATAATACTACTAAATATCCTGGTTGTCAACTTGGCCCAAACTGGAGTCATTTGATAAAAGGGAACCTCAACTAAGAAAATACACCCACCAGAGTGGGCAAGCCTTTGGTGCATTTTATTTCATTTTGATATTTTGTTTATGGGGGGGAGGGGACCTAAGACAGGGTTTCTCTTCAAACTCAGATATCCAGCTGCCTCCGCTTCCAGAGTTCTTAGATAAAAGGCATGCATCACCATGCCCAGCTAACAACACATTTGCTTGATTGATGATGTAAGGAGAGCCCAGCTCACCATGGGCAGTGTCATCCCTGGGAATGGTGATCCTCGGTGTAATAAGAAAGCAGGCTGAGAAAACCATGGGGAGCAAGCCAGTAAGCAATATTCCTCCTTGAACTCAGCCTCCAGGTTCCTGCCTTGACTTCCCTGGATGATGTAAGCTGTAAAATGAAATCAACCTTTTCACAGCAATGGAAACCCTGATTATGATTAGGTGTAAATCTATGAACACTAGATTTATAATTTTCTTCAAAGTAACCACTCTTTCAAGACCATTTCACTATTTCTCTTTACAGGCCAACTAGATGGGAATATATGTTTCTAATTACACCAACAGTAACAAGCCATACATCTACTAAATCAGTTATTCCAAAAAAAATTTTTTAACATTTATCAAAATACAGTAAAAACAAAACCACATTGAATTTGGTCAGTGGTAGTGTCCTTGCTTAACATACCATCCTCATCATCTACTCCCCAACCCTTCCCCCCAAAGTAACAGAACATGAACAGAAAAATAAGTATTTTTACAGTGTCAGAAAAAGTCTTGCCAAAGCCACAAAATACTGAAGTTATAAAACTTTAAGTTGAAAGTCCAATTGTCAATGCTTGTAGTTTTCACTGATTTATCAGTCTCCCCTTAATGAAAAAAAAAAAAAAAAAAAAAAAAAAAAAAAAAGGCTGGTATAGGCTAGCAAGATGGATCAGTAGATAAAGGGGACTACTATGCAAGCCTGGTGACTTGAATTCAATGCCTGGGAACTCAAGTCAGGAGAAAAGAGAACTGACTCCACCACACAGCTGTCCTTTGAGCTATACCTACCTACACACACCTACACACACACAGTGGCATGCTGGCCCATGTGCACATAAACACAAAGTAATAATTTTTTAAGACTCCTAAGTAAAAAATACTCAGTTGAAAACTGATTCCATATACCCATACAGGATTTATACACCACTCAGTAAGACTGTATCATAACCAGGTAATATAAAGATATTTAAGATTCAACATGAAAGTCTGTTTGTCACCAAATATTCACGCTCTATGTACCTTCTGTGTTACTGCCTGTCGGCTCGGGGGTGATTCTCCCATCATCAATGTTCGTGCTGTCCTCAGCAGCATAAATCACCCGCTCATCTTCTCTATTTTCTGGCCAGTGTGGAACTTCACCTGCATCTGCTGAACAGCTACATGCATTTTCACTCTTGTTGAAGTATCTTTGTAGCCACCCTGGAACAATATTCTTAACGGATTCTGTAACCCTGCTAAGAATGCCCTGTTGGAGAAAACATACATAAGACTATTTTAGAGAAAATTTATCTTCCTAAGTAAGTACTTACAGAAGGTCATGCCAAGCAAAACACAAGTGTTTCCAACAAAATTTACTAAAAAGGCAGTAAATGTTTTCATCATTCTGTACCTTAGAACATTAAGAGACACAATATAAACCATTTCAACAATTATTCTGTATCACATTCTTCAAGAAAGACAAGAGCTGGGGATATAGTTCAGCTGGTAAACTGCATGCCTCTCATACTTGAGGCCTGAGTTTAGATTCCTCAGCACTACAAGTTAAAAAAAAAAAAAAATTAAACAAATAGAGTAAGAGGAATCCCTCTTAAAATAGGAAATAAGACAACTAATCCAACATAATTCAAACTCAAGAAATAACCTAAGACCTCTTTTTGGTGGTAAAATTTTTATATTATAAAATCTTTTCTTTAAAAATCTGAGCAATTAGCTTTAGGATGGCAACTTCTAAAGGAAAGACAAGACAATACTACAGTTGACACTCACTGCAGCTGTAGTGGGATCTGAGCAGTCTTAAGCAATTTCCAAATATTTGTCAATTTAATACAATCAATCACTTTATGTAGTGAAAATATGGCACTTCGTGAATGAAGAGTCAGGGACATAGCTCCATGGTTGTGTTTGCCTGAGCTCAATCCCCAGTGCCCTAAGAAAACCAAACCATGAAGAAAGACAATGCCATTAAGTAGCATGCCCAAGATACAAGCATGAGTGTGTGACAGAGTAATAGCATTAGTCATGCATGCATCCTGGACCTATGGCAGAACTTGAGTACCAACCTCCCTTTTCTCTGATTTATTCTTAAGAACATCCCTTCCAGTAGGAAGTGCCCACTGGAATGAATGACGATGAAAATCAAATGAAATAACATGGAAGTACTTCTCAAGGTATCACATAAACAGGTGTGGATAATTTTACTAATAAAGGAAAAAAGCATAAGCAAGCTGGGATAAAGTAATCTCAGGCGTAAATTTCTCTCATAAAGCAGCATTAATCAGATTTCAGAGAATCACAGAAAGAAAAGAGGGGCTTAGTAGATACAAAAAGAAATTAAGTCAAGGCAAAATATATAATTCTACTTTGGAAGCAAATATAACAACTAGGTTTTGAAAATTCTATCAAGAGAAAAAGTGGGAAAAAACTTTCTGAAACAAATACTTGAATACTAATAGTAATTGCTTTGTTATCTGGAAAGGTATAAATAACAATTGATAAGTATAACAAAATTAATATTCTGCCAGGCGGTAGTGGCACATGCCTTTAATTCCAACACTTTAATTCCAACACTTGAAAGGCAGACAGGCGGATCTCTGTGAGTTCGAGGCCAGCCTGATCTACAGTGAGTTCAAGGACAGGCTCCAAAGCTACAGAGAAACCCTGTGTCGGAAATTAATAATAATAATAATAATAATAATAATAATAATAATAATATTCTATTTGTCTCTAAACAAAAATACTTTGTCTCTAAACAAAAATACAGACCTATATGGTAAGGCCACCGTTCTAAGAACATTCATTCTGAAGAACACAAGTTCATCATTTCTCTATTTTTATCTTATTATATAAATATTAATTGAGAGAATTATGTACCTAAACCTAATGTTTATAAAGCACACAGAGTAATAGTTATTCATCCTCCTATTGCAAGACTTGAAAGTGCTTACAAGATAAACTATACTTTAAAAAGGACAAACACAGGACTTAGGAGGCAGAGACTAGAGGATCTCTGTAAGCTTACAGTAAGATCACGGGATGGAAAGTCTTTTTGTGGAATTCCTTAAGCTTCTCAGAATATGAAAGATCTTTATGTCTACATGAAAAAAACGGGGGGGGGGTAATGGAGGGCAAGGGATGGGAGATGAGAACATAGGGGAACAGGAGGTTCAAGCTGGGACAGGGACAGAGTGGGAAAGCAAGGAAAGAGATACCATGATTAAATGAAGACACCATGGGAGTAGGGAGAAACAGGGTGCTAGGGAAGTTCCCAGGAATCCACAAGGAGGGCCCCACCTTAGACTACTGGCAATAGTCAAGAGGGTGCCTGAACTGGCCTACTCTGGTAATCAGATGGCTGAATACCCTAACTGTCATCATAGACCCTTTATCCAGTGACTGATGGAAGCAGATGTAGAGATCCATGGCTGGGCGGCAGACAGAGCTCCAGGAGTCCATCAGTCAGAGAGAGGAGGGATTCTATGAGCAAGGGACATCGAGATCATGATGGAAAAATGTACAGACAGACAGCCAAACTTGTGGAAACGCAAACTGTGGACCAATAGGTGTTGAGCCCCCATGGTACTGGACTAGGCCCTCTGCATAGGCAAGACAGTCCTTTAGCTTGAACTATTTAGGGGGCCCCCAGGCAGTGGGATTAGGACTCGTCTCCAGTGCATGAGCCAGCTTTTTGGAGCCTAGTGCCTATAGTGGGACACTTTGGGCAGCCTTGGTGCAGGGTGGAGGGGCTTGGACCTGCCTTAGCTGAGTGTGCAGGCTCTGCTGACTCCCCATGGGAGACCTTGTCTTGGAAGAGGTAGGAATGGGTAGGGCTGGGGGGTAAGGCTGGGGGGTGAGATGAGGGGAATCTGTGGTAGGTATGTAAAATGAATAGAAAATCTCATTAATAATAATAATAATAATAATAATAATAATAATAATAATAATAGGGCTGGAGAGATGGCTCAGAGGTTAAGAGCACTGACTGCTCTTCCAGAGGTCCGATTTCAATTCCCAGCAACCACATGTGGCTCACAACCATCTGTAACGAGATCTGGTGCCCTCTTCTGGCCTGCAGTCATACATGCAGACAGAACACTGTATACTAAATAAATAAATAAATAAATAAATAAATAAATAAATAAATATCCTTATGATTCCTACCCATATAAAGCAATTACAGAACAACTTAGAAACAGCACTATATTTAACCAAAAGTCACATACAGAAGCATTAAGCATCTTGAAGATCAGAGAACAAACTGAAAGTCAAAGAGTTACAGTAAGGGGTCACTGGCATGCAGCAACTGTACTTAACAGAGCTTCATTTTCTCAACTAAAATTTAACCAGCACACTAGCTTCAGCCCAAGAGGACTCACAGTGAATGACAGCCCAAAGAATAAAAAAGAAAGGTATAATACAAACTGACCTGAAGCCATTAAACTAACACCCTTAAGCTTCAGTAATCAAACTCTTAGGTTAAATGACTCCAAGTCATGAAGAAAAGTGAACTCTGGTCTAAAATGCTCTATCTACAGCCTTTAGCTACATGATAAGCAACTACTTCAAGTCCTCCACTATGGTGATAGTTTATTTTGTGCTGAAATGTGATTTTATTTGTATGTTAATAAATAAAGTTGCCTGGGGGTCAGAGCTAATAGCAAGTCATTTAGCAGAAGTCTGAAAGTGGTTATGTGTCGCGCGCGCGACATATGCAAAAAAAAGTAAGAGCAAGTCTTTGGAAAAAACAAAAATTAAAAATCAAAAACCTTAAAATACAACAAAGAAAACCAATCCTTTCATGGACACAGCAGTTAAACCCCCCAAGAACTATCTTATATCCCACAGTTCAATACTGAGACTAAGAGTTTATTTCTCAAACCACACTATGAAAAAAATAAGTACAAACAAACTGAAATATTTATAGATGAAAAAGGCATTCTACCCTTTCTCTGATAATAAATTGTCTCCAACATCCAGACTGTATGTAAATATACCTTTTTTGCTTTTTGAGCACAGGCAGAATTGCCAATTCAAGGCCAACTTGTGCTACTCAGAGTTCCAGCCTACCTCGGGATTTATCATAGGAAGCTCTATATCATAAAACAAGTTGAAAATACAGAATTATTGCAATATTCCCAATACCCTGTACCTAATAAAATGGCTGTCTTTAGTGGTATCTGACCAAAGGATTCATTTTTATTTCAAGCTAGACTTGTCTCATTAGGACTTTCCAAGAAACAGAGACATAATTGGGAGCTTTTTTGTTATATTAAAAACCTGAAAAGCAAAGTGGTAAGATAACACACTCAGATCTCTCACAACAAGAAAAAAAAAAATTTTTTTTTTGCCAGGCAGTGGTGGCGCACGCCTTTAATCCCAGCCCTCGGGAGGTAGAGCCAGGCAGATCTCTGTGAATTCGAGGCCACCCTGGTCTACAGAGAGAGAAACCCGGTCTCAGGGGGAAAAAAAAATTTAGTATCTGGAAAAGTTTAGTACTCTGGAAAAGACTTGGGTAACCAGAGGGAGAAAAAAAAACTAATAAAAGACAGCAAAATGCATAGACAACTTAAAAATACTAACTTTCAAGGCTCTATTTAATCACAACTTCGAGTGAGTTCTAACTATACCACTTGAGACATGTTTGTCATTTAACTCTTGGCAATCTTCAATATACAGATTACAAAATTAAAGCCGGGCGGTGGTGGCGCACGCCTTTAATCCCAGCCCTCGGGAGGCAGAGCCAGGCGGATCTCTGTGAGTTCGAGGCCAGCCTGGGCTACCAAGTGAGTCCCAGGAAAGGCGCAAAGCTACACAGAGAAACCCTGTCTCGAAAAACCAAAAAAAAAAAAAAAACAAAAAAAAAAAAATTAAGAAGAATTTGTCATCGTTCAATTCAGGGCAGAACAGGGATTCAAACTCATGTGATTACATCAGAATGTTTTCAAACCAATTATTTCTGCTTCTCTATCTACCAAAAGCATTATGCATCTGGAGTATAGAAAATAGATTTAGTGACATCTGAAATTAATAAAATACTGAGAAATAGTACTTTTTCAAAGCTGAGAATACTCTTTAGTCATGAAATGTTAGGCAAGACATACTTATTTGTATCAAAAAAAGAAAAAAAAAACATAAAGTGCCAAAATAAAAAGGATCCTATCACATGAACCAGACTCTACAAGCTCGGCAACTGTGGGCCAAGCTATCCTCTGGCCTGTTCTTAGGAGCTAAAAATGGTCTTTGCATTTGCCAAAGAACCATAAAAAAGACCGGGCAGCTACACAGCCTCAAAATAGTTTTGTTCCTTTATTTAAAAGATGTACCAACCCTTGATCTAAACTTTTTTTTGTTTTTCCAGACAGGGTTTCTCTGTGTAGCTCTGCGCCTTTCCTGGAACTCGCTCTGTAGACCAGGCCGGCCTCGAACTCACAGAAATCCACCTGCCTCTGCCTCCCAAGTGCTGGGATTAAAAGCTTGCGCCACCACCGGCCAGCGATCTAAACTTTTGATGGAGGGGGGATTCAAATCCTTCCCCTTCCCCACCTGTTTAAACAGTTGAATATGGTCACTAACTTACTAAGTCAGTCATTCTGTTTCTGTAAGGATGGATGGTAGACTCCCTTAGCTCCAAGCCAGAAAACCTCTAGCACCAAAAAAGGGAGGGAGGGGCAAAAACAAATAGGTCTACCTCACCAGGAGGTGCCAACAGGTTCTTCCAGAGGTAAGTTCTGCTCTTAACTCTATCTTCTGTGGTGGCTACTAGAAAAAGCAGCCAGCTTAACCTTCACACCTTGCTACACACAATGGAAATGGGAAGGAGACTGAACAGCTGACAAGAACTAAACACAATGCCTTGGTGAACAGAACTCCCAACTAGAAAAATGAGCCTTTTTCAAAGTACCTAAGTTAGTCCTCAGAAGATTTTAGGCAGGAAGATCTCAGGTTTAAGGCCAGCCTGAGAGCCACACAGAAGGATCCTACCTCAGAAAAGCTAAAAAGTGGCTGGTTAGCAGGGTAGGTGAAGAGGCAAGTGAAAACAACCATCTTGCATTGCTCATTTGCTTCTACACTTCTTGAGACAGCCTCACTCTACAGTCCAGGCTAGCCTGGACTCACTATGAAGCCCATGCTTCAAACTTAAAAAATCCCCTGACCTCGGATTCTTAGTAGCTGGAATTACAGGTATGTGCCACTACAACCAGCTCCTTCTACATTTAACAGTGACTCCCTTTATCTGATTGAGCAAGACAGTAACTTTCTAGCTCCACAACATCAAGCAAGGTGACATTTTTTTAAAGGTAAGTTAAAAGTAGAAAAATGCTAAAGTTTAGACATTTCCCAGAAGAGCTAAACCAGAAGTCAAAACAGGAAATTAGAAGTCAACTGAATACAGGAGTCACGGGTACTGGGTGACTGACTGCATGAAGTTATTTGACCTGACATTCGCTGTCCAGTATCTACTAACAGTGCCAGCCTGCTTATTCTTTCTTATTCTAACCTTCTACTACACAACCCAAGGTTTCATTTGCCCAGAAGCCCTGGACGCTTATCAAACATTAGTGTGAAACATGCCATGTCATGAAGCTCCTTTACTATATCCAGGATGACTCAGCAGCTGCTGCAAAACATCCAGTTGACAAGCTCTGCTAGTAGATGACAATGAGCCACTAAGTTCCAGGTAAGACTCGTTACTTTAAGACAGAAACAGAAACTCACATGTATTCTTTCATGTAACCCTGAATACTTTTTGGTCATTTCTGTCACTATTAAATCTGCTAATCAATAAATAGTTATCTTTAATGCCAATTCAATGTTAAGATATATTTCCATTTTAAATTAATAGCTGGGGCTACACACAGAGAAATTCTGTCTCGGGGAAAAATTAAATAGCTGAGGCAAGAAGCTAGTATTTTAGATGACTTAACTGCTAAGCTCTAAAACGGTATACAGCCTGAAATCGGGACCAGTTCTAAAATAACTTGGGTTTTAGTTGTTAGGCATCTTCTCTCCCAGATTAGATTTTTACCTGAGTACATTTTATAATAACTGTCACTTAAGACTATATCAGCTCCTTTCTAAACTCTATCAAAGCCATCCATTTATTTCTCTGCTCAAATTTTTTTCATTTTCCTTTAACAAGAATTTGAAGGTGATTCGTTATTCTTAGAAGAAAAGCATGCCTGTCTTAACTTCTACTGTACAATATTAGGTTAAGTAAAATGGCCAGGCTTGTGACCTGATTTGAATCTTAAAATCTGCTTGAAAATACTGCTCCTCAGCATTCTGTACATATCTAGGGAAAATGGTAATAGTGCCAACCCTCCCAACCAATGGCAAATAATTACTGATTACATAACCACAGCATTTACTATTCAAAACTTTTCCTCATATCTTACTTTTTGAACTGTCGAAAGTGATACAATTTAACATTACCAAACAAAACGCTAAGTATTCAATTTCAGCACTATCCAGAATAAAACAAAGTCTACATTTAACAGTATAAAACAAGTTATTAGGACTTCTTCAATAAACTTAAAACGTACACTTTCTACTTCAGTTCACCAAGGAACTTTACGTGGCTTTGTTACAATGAGTTTTTATCATCTTCTTAATTCTCACAAGCAATTTTTAAACAATGAAATTCTTCTCAGAACCAAACATCTCATTTACAACAGGAATCAACTTTTTAAAATTATAAAGATCCACGAAGGCAAACGGTGGCTTAAACTACGTAAGACCACCCACACTCCCGGTGTGCCCAAAGTACCTCAAACTTCTAGAAAACGCCCAGTATTAAAAATATTTGGTGTATTAGATCAGAGCTGGAGAACTGTTTTAAGTGTAGAGAATGGCTGATTCTGGCCTTCAAAATACAGAGCGGGGAGGAGAGAAGAGAGGAAGGAAGAAATCACGCAGCAGAGACCAGACGTAAGAGTGGAGAGGGACTTTCAAAATGCCTCAGTGCCACAGTAACTATAACTCGGTTAAGAGGGAAAGAGAACGGGAAGCTAAGACAGTGTTCAGATCTGGAAAAGGCCAGCCAGGGAGATGAGAGGACCGGACAACAGTAATGTCTTAATGCAGCTTAAACTGAATTATTCCATGATCCGGGGAACAGCGCCCCCTCCCCAAGTCCCTCTGGGCCGCAGCGGCAACTACCCTCCCCACGCACCCTGAACCTGGGAACACCAGAAAGAAAAATAAATAAATAAATAAATAAAGCCTGCTAACGATGGGCCTGTTAGCACATCTCCTTCCCTTGTTCCCTCGCGAGGTCGTGAGCAATCCTACCCAAACCTCAAAACCCGCCAAAAAAGAAACCCGAGTATCCGAAGCCTGGATTTTCTTTTCCCGCCCTGTGCCCGCAGGGGAAAGCCCCAGGGCGGGAGGGCTGGGAGAGGCCGCCCGCACCCCACGTGTGCGCCGCCAGGCCCGGCCCGGCCCGGCCCGGCCCGGCTCTGCCCACTTCCCGTCGCCACCCCGGCCCTGCCTCAGGCCCTCCGGTCCTCTCCACGTGGGGAGCCGGGGCCTCGCACCGCCCCCCACTGCGGCCGCCCAGCCTCCTCCGCGGCGTGCGGGTCCCGTACCTGGTGCTGGGGTCGCCCCTGCTGGTAAGGCTTCACCGGCCCCTGGTGGCAACGACGCGTCCGGATCTTGCCGCCGCCGCCCCCTCCGATGCCTCCGGCTCCGGAGGCCATGGTGGGGCCTGGCCGGCCTCCCGCTCCCGGGCGGGAGAGGCAGAGGCGGCGGCCTGAGGGCCTCCCCCGCCCGGTCCTAGGCGACACACAGACACAGCGAGAACCGCGAGGGAGCGAGCGGGAACTGAGAGTGCGCGCACGCCGGCGGCGAGGAAGGCGGTGGCGGCGGCGGCTGAGGGCCCCGAGCTGGCTGCGGGCCGCCGGCCGCGCGCGGACCCCCGCGTCTGTGTTTGTCACCGTCTCTATGGAGATCTCCCGCCGAGGCCGGCGCGAGCTGCTCCGGGCGCCGCTGAGGCCTAGCTCGACCGCCGGCTGCTGGAGGCTCCTCTTCAGCCGCCCTGGCCGTCGCTGCCGCAGTCCAGGCCGCTGGCGCCGCCCGCCTACCCCTCCCCTGTGCGCGCTGCGCCCGCCCCGACGCCGCCGACGCCGCTGCCGCCGTCGTCGTCCCTGCAGTCGTCGTCGCCGCCGCTGCCGCCGCCGCCGCCGCTCTTGCGCCTATTACCGCTGTTGAGGCCGCCGCCGCCGCCGCGGTCGCGAGCCAGAACACCGTCAGTTCTCGGCGCCCGACGCGCTTGCATCATCACGCTGCGACGGTGCGGGGGATGGGCGAAGGAAGGAAGGGTTGGTCGAGCCCGCGCTCTCGGCCGCGGGGGCCGCTGGGAAATATAGTTTTTTGGGGTTTTTTTGTTTTTTTTTTTTTTTTTTTCGCGCAAGAACACGGATTCTCGGAAAGGCAGGCTGTCGCGGAAGGACACCCGCGGAGCGCCGCAGAGGCACAAAGCCCGGGTCATTTGGCGGCAGTTGGCTGTTGGCTGCTTGTTTAGATTCAGAATAGCACTCGATATGAAAATAGTAATCTCCTCCCGTTCATCAATTATAAGCGGAATGGAAGTAAACAGTAAAATCGAAGAATAATACTGTATCAAAATAGGGTGGGGGAAAGCTGCGTTTAGATTAACAGTGACCGGGATCCCTAGGCCTAAATAACAAGCAAAAAGGGCATTCGGCTTCTGCTTAATGTGCTGTAATCCCAGCCCTTGGGAGGCAGAGGAGAATGGTTAGTTAGAGGTTAGCCTCGGCTTCATTGTGAGATTGTGTCCCAACAAACCAAAAAATAGATACAATTTTGTTACTGTTTCATTAAACATGTAAGGGCTTTGTTGTCAACACAGGCTGCTGGCATTCTGGCTTGCTTCACTACTTACATACTTGACCTTGGATAACTCCTCTATTAAATAGAAGCTTTAAAATCCACCTTATAAAGGTTGTGGGGAGCTAGTGCGGTCATCTGTGTAGAACACTCAGTAGATTTCCTGGTATACAAGAAACGCAGTAAATGATTGCAATTATAACCTATGCAATCAACACACATTAAGTACGGGTGACTAATACATTCCTAGGAAATACATATTTGTTTCAGCTAGTATTAGGAAGGTGAATAAACAGTGTACCTTCAAAGACTGAATCCAGTGTTAATCCAGCAGGCATTAGACAAAAGGTCTGTGTGATCATGTGATCCAGCCTATTCATTTAATGGACTATAAAGAGACCCAGAGAATTAAGGGGCACCATTAAGAATATCGAGTAGAGGACTCAAAACCAGGACCATAACCCAGTTTTCCATAAGAGCTGAAATAAGTAACTAAATGATAAGAATCAATTGTGAAGAATCACAGACTTAATATTACATTTGAGATCATTGTTCTAAGTTTATAACAACTATAAAATCAAGTAGATTATTTAAATCTGTCACTTACTAGCTGTGTGGCCTTGGGGAGGTTACTGATCCTCTTTCTAAGCTTCACTTTCCTCATCTGCAAATAGAATGAATATTTACCTCAATTGGGACATGGTTCTGCTTAGAATAGCTGTTCAGATAGAAAGCACTGAGTACCAACCAGAAGTCAGCTACCAAAAATGGCCTCCACACCCCTCAATTGTACAATTCAAATCACTATTAAAATCAAATTAGTAAAACAAAAGTTAACAGTACCTTCGCACTCATAATGTCTTTCGGCATATAAAAGACCTATGCTGTAACCAGTTGGTACAGGCATTGTCTGTCCTTAGGCACAGAGAGACAAGTACCAAAGATAATCAAAAGAATTCACTTCTGCCAGGCGGTGGTGGTTCACACCTTAATCCCAGCACTCGGGAGGCAGAGGCAGGCCAATTTTTGTGAGTTCAAGACTAGCCAGGTTTGTGCTCTCCCCAGGGCTACATATAAGAAAGAACTGTTGGCCACAGTTTCTTTTGCAACCCTTCAGAATCAAAGTTTCCAGCACAGGATGTCACCTGTTTCTTGAAAGGGACAATCTTAGCCAAGTTGTGAAAAGAAGTAACATCAGACAAATCCGTGCACTCAGGAGGAAGTACATGAGTAGGAAGAGTGTAGTCTGCACAGCAAGAACCTATCTCTCCCACTCTCAAAAATATCAGGAGAGAATAAAGAAATAAAGGAAAGGTTCTGTCAAAGAACTTGACCAAACTCAGACAAGATTTCAAAATAGAAGATTCGTAGAATTTGAGGAGACATGAAAAAGGCCACATCCCTCTTAGGCTTGATCTCAGTTATTTAATTAATTTCCCAAGTATTTATGTAGAGAAGAAAAAAATTAAGGGAACAGTACCACAATATTCTCACATTTGTGTGATTAGCTCATTGCAGGCTGAATCAGGAAAACAATGACTCCAAAGAAGTTCACATTATACCTGTACTGGTTTTTAAAGCCAGAACAAACAATATGTCCGGAGCTATCGCATGAAAAGCCAGTTACTGCCAGGGTCTGTCTCTACCCACAGATAGGAAGCTAACATTTTTTTCTATTTTCCCACTTAACTTGGTAACTGTTTGTCAATCACAAATCAGCAAATATGCTGCTGACCTTTTTCTGATTGATGAAGAATAGCAATTACAAGTGAAATACAGTTTTTTTGTTTGTTTGTTTGTTTTTTGGTTTTTCGAGACAGGGTTTCTCTGTGTAATTTTGCGCCTTTCCTGGAACTCACAGAGATCTGCCTGCCTCTGCCTCCTGAGTGCTGTGAAATACAGTTTTGTCTAAGCCCAACCTGGATTGAAAATTAGTCGTTTATTTTTCAAAGGTAAAAAACTCCAGCCAATAGAATATTCAGAGATGGCAAATACAAGAAATTATAAAGTTTTATGTATTTATTTTACTCTCTACACAATAAAATAAGGTCTGCACCCTGTCAAAAAAACAAAAAAATTCTGAACTACAATGTCTATTCATGCTAATTATGGCCATCAGATTAATGTTAGATTGATCACCATGATGTTATACACACGGCATCATGTGATAATTCCTACCCCGGATTTCATTAAATAGAAAGATAAAAAGAGTCCCAATCTGGTGGTGTACAGCTATAATTCCAGCACGTAGGAGGTACCAGCAGAAGAAATAAGAATTTATGACTTACGCAGTGAGGCCCTGTCTCAAAAAGTAAACAAGCAAAAAATCAAAATAAAGAGCAGAAGAGAAGAGAAAAATATGTGGCTGGTTTATCCTTCTGTATGCACAAAGGCTCAAAGTGGTACAATGGGACCCAGAATCTAGGAAGTTATTAGGTACTTTGGGGTGTGTGGAGGGGGTGAGGTGTGTTTCCTGTGTTGGATATTAGAGTAAGAAAGGCAATGGTGATGTGAAGGTAGTTAAAGATGCACATCATTATGCTCTCATTAACTGGGCTAGAGAGAACTCGGGGTTAAGAGCACTAGCCACTCTTCCAGAGGACCCAGGTTCAATTCCTAGCACCCACATGACAGCTCAGAACTGTCTGTGGCCCCATTTCCAAGGGATCTGACCCCTCACACAGATATATGTGGAGGCAAAACACCAATGCATGTAAAATAAAATAAACTGAAAGCATAGAAATAAAAAAGAATAAAGAGATTCTATAAAAAAAATACTCTCATTAACTTACTAAGTTCTCTGCCTATAGGGAATACAGGAATACTTAAGACTGAATGAATTAACTAGACTATAGTCAAGTTTTAATTAATTATACCTATCTCATGATTACAATGTCATGAAATTGTTCCTCTTCCCAACTCCATATATCAGTGTTTTCTAGGCTGCAGTATATCATGAATTGAATCAACATGCAATGCGATGCATATTTTTTTGGCAATGAATTAAAATAAAAATACCTTTTATATACTAAGAGGCTGGAACTTTTGCTGGACCTCACAGCCAGAGTTAATAATGCACCTTGGGGGTCACTTAAGACTTAAAACTGCTGCTCTACTGTGTACTCAAACTGTTTAGCCTGCCTCTGCAAGAACAATGTAACAACCAACCTAACTTGCCTTGGATTTCCTTCGTAATCAACTTTTACAACCTAAGCTAATGCATAGCTATAGTCTTAAATCACGCCCCTGACCCAGAACAATGCATATGTATCATTTGCTGAGGGCTGTAAATACACAGGCTGAAAGCTATCTTCTAAAACCAATGTCCATTTATGGGTATTGGCTGATAAGCAGAGATGTTTGTAATACTGTTTGTTATCTGGCTCAGGTGGGGTCAGGCAGAGCCAGTGGCTTAATCCCTTGTAAAAACTCTGTTAACGATTTCTGTTAAGTATACCATTCCTTCTCCACGCAATGCTTTCTGTGCAGTTCAATGAGTGCAGAGCAGAAGGCCTTTCTTAGGAGGGAAGACACAAGGAACAGGCAGTAGAGAATGCAAACCTGATCTTGATCTTGGTTAGATGACTCCATGGGGGAGTATTTTATTTCTTTATGTGGCACTGATGCATGATTGGTGAGTTGGAGTCTAACGCTAAGGTGTTTAATCTATGCATATTTTAAATTATAATGGAATTCAGTTTTAGTAGATGAAACAATGACTAAATTTACAATACCAGTTTCGTGCTAATATTTAGGGCAGGTACTGAATCAGCAGCTGAGATGAAGTCATTTTAAAACTATTTATTGAGGCTGGAATGACAGCGCAGTGGTTAAGAGCAATTCCTACTCTTGCAGAGGACCCAGGTTTGACTCCTAGCACCCACATGGCAGTTTACAGCTATTTCTAATTACAGTTCCAGGGCATCCAATACCCCCCTCTGACTTCTGTGGTCACTTTTTGATACATGTGATGTACATATGTACAGGCAGACAAAACACACATAAAATAAAATGAATTAATTGAATTTAAAAAAAAGAGTAGCTTAGAAAAGAAAACTATCTATTGAGAACCTATTAGTTTTTAGTCTTAGCATTTGGTATGCCCGTTTATAAAGCTGTAAAACAACCTCTATCCACAGAGTACATTGAAACCTACCACATGACAATTCTCTAAAAGTTTAATGTGACATGCTCTACCAATCACTAGCACTTAACGCTAATCACCTATAAACGCTACCCCATGTTATGGATTCCATCCCAACAGACGAGCAGTCTACTGGCTCAGTTCAATTTTACTGTTTATAAAATATTAATCACCAGCTATATTAGAACACTGGACTCATCGTCGTTAACATTGGGAGTATAAATCTGTATCATTTCCAGTTTCAGTCTGTCCACACTAAGGTGCCAAGCTTCTTTATTTTGCAGGAAGGGCACCTAGGTTAAACCTAGCCTGTTAGGCACGCACTGTACCAACAGGCTACACCCCAGGCCTCTGCAACCCTGTTTAAAATTTTAACTTGTATGTGTATCTAATGCAGGGAGCGGGGTAGAAGGTACAAGCACACCACAGCGCACATGTGGAGGTCAGAGAACAACTTTCTGAAGTCACCTCTCACCTTCCACCTTTCCATAGGTTCTGGGATGACACTTGAGTCATCAGGCTTGCTCAAGAAGTACCTTTAGCTCCCAGCCTAGTCACCGTGTGCTTTGTGGTTGTTCTGTCTTACCTGGTTACAAACAAATTTTATTATTTATTTGTGGGGAGAGGGGTTAGGGGGTGGGGCAGGGACTGTGACCAGAAGAGGGCATCAGATCTCCTGGAGTTACAGTTATAGGCAGTTGTGAGTTACCCAAAGTAGGTACTGGGAACTGAACTTGGGTCCTTTGCAAGAGCAGCAAGTGCTCTTAACCACAGAGCCAAGCAATCCCTTATTTTACTTTTTGAGACATTTGAATTCCCCACATGTGTCATGGCATGCATGTGCCCATGTACATACATACACTGTCACACACACATAAATAAATATAATTTCTACAACACATCTACAGTTTACAGTTCTTGGGCTCTTCAACAGGGAAAGCCTAAGAAATTGTGGAACGCAAGCAAAAAAAAAAAAAAGAAAGAAAGAAAAAGAAAAAAGAAAAAAAAATCTTACTAAAGGGCTCATATTCATCTCCCCTTATTTAGGCCAAGTATAAACATGTTTGTAACTGGACTTTCTTTAGACTGCCAGCTCCTGAATAATGACATGGAGACTTATAAAAGCTTGGCCTAAGCTTAGGCTTGTTCCTAACTAGCTCTTAAAACTTAAATTAACCCATTTATATTAATCTACGTTCTGCCATGTGGTTCATTACCTCTCCTCCATATTGTACATCCAACTTCCTCATGTCTCGCTGGTGAACACCCCCATACACACACCAGATTCTTTTCCAGAGTTCCTATTTCTACCCAGAAGTCCTACATATCCTCTCCCACCTGGATATTGGCCATTCAGTTCTTTATTAAGCCAATCAGAAGATGCCTTAGGCAGGCGAGGTAAAGTAGAAACATCTTCACACAGTGGATTGAAATATCCAACAACATTTCCCCCTTTTTGTTTAAATAAAAAAAATGAAAGGTTTTAACTCTAACATAGTAAAACTATATACAATAAGAACAGTGAGAATTACATTCACAATGTGCAGTCCATTTGTATTTGGCAACTTTGGAGAAAGTACTTTATTATCTATTCTATCTCAAGGAGTCCAAAGTTTTTTTTTTTTTTTTTTAAGATTTATTTATTTATTATGTATACAGAAGAGGGCACCAGATCTCATTACAGATGGTTGTGAGCTACCATGTGGTTGCTGGGACTTGAACTCAGGACCTCTGGAAGAGCAGTCGGTGCTCTTAACCACTGAGCCATCTCTCCAGCCCCCAGGAGTCCAAAGTTTTATACCTAAACTATTTTCTATCATAACTTGCATTACCAACCTAAAAATATCTTGTTAGACCTAAAACATTTTCTTAAACAACTTAAGCTTTTATGTCTCTCGACATTATAAACTTTACATCTCTTTTGTAGGTTTCTTTTTTGAATTTGATAACAAGAAAAACTGTAAAACTATAACTATTTTTCAACCCCATCAGAGACCTGAGAAGGATAAAATATTACCTGAGTAAACAGGAAGTACAGAGCAAGTAACTTCCACAGCTGTAGAAATGACAGAGACAGCTGGATGCCTGGATAGTCACCCAAGGTTACAGCATGTCTGACTACCTCCTTGTCTGGCTGTGCCAGATTCTTTTTCCAAGTTCCTATCTCTGACCAGAAGTCCCACCTATCCTCTCCTGCCTAGCTATTGGCCATTCAGCTCTTTATTCAACCAATCAGAAGGTGCCTTAGGCAGGTGAGGTAAAACAGAGACATCTTTATACAGTGTAATCAAATATCCTGCAACACGTTTGCTTAGAAGAACACTTAGGAAAATGCCAACATAATGAGATGCCAAACGTTTCCTTAGGACTTTTGGCTGCTCATTAACCTCCAATAACTCAGGAAGACTGGGTGAACTGGAGGCCAGTAGTACACATATGTTATTTTTCCTCTTTACTTCCTGTTTGCTAAGTTTCCCCATTGCACAGAGTATGCAGAAATTGAACATTTTTTTTTTCTTTCGAGACAGGGTTTCTGAACATTTATTAGTTATATTTTCATTGGCTTCTTTCTCCAAAAGAAAATATACAGTGGGCTGAGATGAAGTTTGGAATTAGGCCCTTGTCTTTTATCATGGGGGGGCACACTGATTGACTATAACAATTGTCCAATTAAGAGGATTTTAAGTCAACACCTATAATTCATGGATGTCCTTGGAGCTTCACCATGGCTCCCTTTCTCTGGGTCCATTTTAAGATCAGCAGGGAATCATGAGCTACCAAAACTATGGTTCTTCAAAACCAAAGATCAGACCACAGCAAGAACTTTCCAATGGTCTCCAAAGCAAAGTGAGGTGAAGCTGTATCATTTGACACTCAGTGGTTAGCAGGCAGGATCGGTATTCCCAGGCAGACTAAAGGCAACTACAACCCCTGAGAAAAATCTAGGTAAACACCCGCCCCAGATGGGGGGAGAGATTTCCACATACCAAAGCAAAGGTCCCACCACACATGCACAGGAAACGAAAAGGAAAAACACTCAAGCAGACGAGAGGCTCTGCCACACAAAAGACGCTTTCTAGACACAACCCATACTTTAAATGCTTTAAAACATAAACAGCTAGGTCTTGTTTTCACGTACTCGGCTATAACATGGTGCCTCCTCGGTGAATTAGCAGTGGCTTGTAAGGGTTCCCCAGGAGAAGCCCAGAGGCATCTGCTGAGAGCAATAGCTGACTTGAGCTTCATGCTTCCTAATACCTGAGTGTGATTGCTGTTCTCGCCCCCACCCCAGAGTCCAGGCTCAGCAGCACTGTTTGTATAAAGAAGTCGTGGTCTGTGCCCAAGACTAAGGCTGCAGTTTTGTAGAAAGGCACCAGGAGGTCACCAGGGCAGGGCCCCACTCTTCTCTTCCTGCCCAGCGGGTGGGTCTGCCTACAAAACTGTGCTTCCTCAGAAGCCAGCCCTGTGCCTTCTCTGAAGCTTTGCTTCTGGCTTCCCCACCTCATTTTCTCCATCACTAATTTTAGCAGGAGGGCTTTTGAAGAAGTATTTAAAAACGAAACAGAGAGAAGTAAACTTTCTGGAAAATTTCTGTGCTGGCTTCAAGCTAAAATAATAACGACAAAAACACAGTTCAGTGCTGCATTCTGACTCAGATCCACACCAGAGAGGCGGGCTCATTTGGTTAAGTGTCTGGCAATTTTTGGCTGACGTCTTCCTCTGTGTGCAAGCAACACAGAAACACTTAGGGAGTGACGGAGGAAGAAAACAGAGAAGCCTGAGGTGAGAAAGCTGAGTTCTGACAGAGTCCCCACAAGCCACTCTGAAAACACCACTCAAAACTGTGCCGGGCCCACGGCCGCCCTGACTCACCGCTGGTTGTTTACTCCGCCATAAGTCAGTCCTGCCAGCCCAGGCTGGCTGCTTGGTGATCCGGTTCAAAAGCTGCAGAGCCAACAAATGAAAGAGGAGTGAACTGTCGCGGGAATGGTGTCCCACAAGGCTGGGTGTCACTTACTAGCTTCATAAATAATGAAGGGTTGGTAAATAATCCATTGCCAAGAAAGGACCCTCCTGTCACTTCGTATTTCCTAGCATTTTACATCCATGGTGCCAGACATAAACTGGATAAGTTGAGGACTTAATTTTGTTTCCATTTATTTATTTAATTACTGTGTGTGTGTGTGTGTGTGTGTGTGTGTGTGTGTGTACATGAGAACGCATACATGTAGAAGCCAGAAGACAACTTGCCAAACTCAGGTCTTCCTTCTACCATTGTAGGTCCTGGGGATTGAACTCAGGTGGTCAGGCTTGCTCAGCAAGTTCCTACCTATACCCTTTGAACCATCTCCCTGGCCCTTACCTGTCTATTGAATGGGAGAATCTATATTTATACAAAGTGTTATATTTGCTTATTTCCCTCCATAAATTTTATTTGTTTATTTATTTCCTTTATTCTGTTATTTTCCTGAGACAAAGTCTCGCAGGGCTGGCCTAAAATTCACTGTGTAGCCCGGGCTAGTTTCAAACATAACAGCAATGCTAATACCTCAGCTCACTGAGTGCTGAGATTACAAATGTGAGCTACCATGACCAGCTTTGTAAGCTTTATATGAAGCATTTTTCCTGTGCATTTGGAAAGATAATTCAAACTAAAATTTGTAAAAATTATCTTTTAGTGTTAAAACATTTTAATATTTGAATCCCTCATACATATATGCCTATATACATGTGCATACACACACACACACACACACACACTCACATGGTGCTGGAGCTCCAATGCAGGGCATTGTACATACAAAGCAAATGCTATAGTACTCAGCCACACCTTCATTGCTACCCTTCTCTTAAACACAACTGTCCCCAGACAGTGTACTAACTACTACGTTAGCAGCAAACAGTAACTCACCCCCTTTTTTGGTAATCCGATCAACAATGCTTCCCCTGAGTGAATATACCACAGTGAGAACTGTACACTACAGACAGAATTATATGTACATACTTTGAAAACATAGTTTAGGGCTGTTAGTCTGTTAGTAGCGAGCTCACCTAGCATGCACCAGACCTCAGGTTTAACTCCTCGGTGACATGTACACACAAGGCTAGTGCAAAATAGACTGTCAAAACAGTATTCCACAAATATTAACTATGTCCCAGTCATGTCTTCTATATGTAGAAACACAATGACAACTTAGGTATTTCTGTTGATGTACTTTATTTTGACTTTGATTAAGTTCTTATGCCCATAAATTCCTTGTGGAACTATGTGGCTTTATGGGTACAATCTCTATTTTTATAAATTTAAAAAAAGAGTTAGTACTTATTTTTCCAGGATAGTCAGGGCTACATAGAAAGACCCTGTCTCTCAAACAACAACAAACAAAAAGTTATGTATTTTATTTTATATGTGTGAGTGTTTTGCCTGCATTTATATCTGTGTACCATGTGCATGCCTTATGCCCACAAGGCTAGAAAAGGGCATCAGCTCCCCTGCAACTGGAGTCACGGACAATTGTGGGACACCAGGCGGGTCCTACAGCGATATCCACTTTTTTGTTGTTGTTGCTGCTTTGTTTTTTAAAAAAACATTCTAGATTTATTTTTCACTTTATGTGTATGAATGCTTTGCCGGCATGTATGTATACGTGCCACACGTGTGCCACATCTGGGTCCACAGAAGTCGAGAAAGGGCATTGGAGCTCGTAAAATTGGAGTCAGAGATATTTGTAAGCTGCCTGGGTACTGGAAATTGAAACAGGGGGCTCTGAAGCAGCAGCCAGTGCTTTTAACCACTGAGCCATCTCTTCAGCCCTCTATCTTGTGTTGAGAGATAGAATCTCTCACTAAACTGTGGCTCACCAATTTGACTAGACTGGCTGCCCAGTAAGTCCCAGGATCTTGTTTCTACCTCCCCAGCACTGATTACAAGCACTTACCAACATGCCTGGCAATTCTCTCTGTCTCTGTCTCTGTCTCTGTCTCTGTCTCTGTCTCTGTCTCTATCTCTGTCTGTCTCTATTGGTCCTGGGGATTGAACTCAGGTCTTCATGCTTATGAGGCAGGCACTTTACCAAATAAGTCACCTCCCTAGCTCGAAGAGATCTGTCTCCAGCATTTTTTTCCTCATGTATTCAGTTTCCCTTGTCCTCTGGCCTTTTTTTTACCCCCCGTTTTTTTCAAGACAGGGTTTCTCTGTGTAGTTTTGGTGCCTGGATCTTGCTCTGTAAACCAGGCTGGCCTCAAACTCACAGAGATCTACCTGGCTCTGCCTCCTGAGTGCTGGGATTAAAGGTGTGCGCCTCCACCATCTGGCTCATCCTCTGGCCTCTTTTTGGGTACAGTTCCCTAAAGGTCTCAGTTCTTTCTCATGTCCTCTGCCTTTTCTGCCTTTTATTCTTTCTTTCCTTCATCCATTCCTCCCCCCACATGGTCACATCCAGGTAATGATTCCCTGAACAGGACCAAAATCCCGAGCAATCTGTCTCAATCTTTCAAAGGAAGACAACTCAGAGGCCTAAAGAATGTGGACACACTTGGCTACTTTTGCTGTGTTTTTTCAATCCCAATTATATCATCCTTTAGTTTCCTGCCATGTTCCAAGAATATCACATTATAAATTGTGTGTGTGTGCTCACCTCAGAACATGTATGAAGGTCAAAGGTCAACTTGTAGAGTTACTTGTGTCCACCATGTGAGTCCTGATGATCAAACCTAAGTTGTCAGACTTGGCAGAAATCTCCTTCATCCACTGAGCCATCTCACTGTCCCCCATCATATGTGTGTGTGCGCGCTGTGGAACAATCTTTTTGTACACTATCAATATGTATTGCTTTCATTGGCTAATAAAGAGCTCACTGGCCTATAGCTGGGCAGGAAGAGGTTAGGTGGGAAAACCAAACTAAGAGGATGCTGGGATGAAGAAGGGCAGAGTCAGAGGAGTCTGGAGTCGCCAGCCAGACACAGAGGAAGCAGGAGATGAATGTGCCATGTTAATAAAGGTACCACATGGCAGATTGTAAATAAGGAATATGGGCTAACTTAAAATGTAAGAGCTAGTTAGAAATAAGCCTGAGAGCTGGGCAGTGGTGGCGCACACCTTTAATCCCAGCACTCAGGAGGCAGAGGCAGGTGGATCTCTGTGAGTTCAAGGCCAGCCTGGGCTACAGAGTGAGTTCCAGGAAAGGTGCAAAGCTACACAGAGAAACCTTGTCTCGGAAAAAAAAAAAAAAGGAAAGAAAGAAAGAAAGAAAGAAAAGAAAAAGAAAGAAATAAGCCTGAGCTATTGGCCTAGCATTTGTAATTACTATTAAGCCTCTGAGTGATTGAGAGTGGCTGTGGGACAGGAAAACTCCACCTACATGTGTGTTTGTCGGCAGCATATGTGAGTGTACATGTTTGCAGGTGTGCTTGCACATGTGTATACAGTTATATTCCTCTATTGCTCCCTACCTTATTTTTTTGAGACAAAGCTTTTCACAGAATATGGACTCATTGATTCATCGAGACTAGCTGGCCAGTGAGCCCCAGGCTCCATCCTGTCTCTTTCTTCCCAGAACTAGGACGATGGGCATACACCACCACTCCTGGCTTTTTACACAGTTGCCGTCTCCTCAACCCTCAACTCCTCGTTTACTTTTTTATTTTATTTTTTTTTTTTTTTGAGACTAGCTCTCAGTGACTTGCTCAGTCTGGCCTTGAACTTGCTGGTAGCCCGTGCATAACCTGAACTTACCAATCAGCATCCTACACCTATAGGAGTATAGATAGGTGCCACTATGTCTGGCTCCCTGAGCCAGATATGTTATTATATTACCTGTGACCCAGCACACAAAGACAACCTATGCCAAATGTAAAAATATCCCCTAAAGACAGAAACATTGTTTCATTCTTAGAGACAATCACCTGCATATATATGAATGTCCCAGTTACTCCAGTTTTGGAAACACTTAAAGAGAAATGAATCTAGCAAATCATGTATGCACAGCCAGGCAGTGGTGGCGCATGCCTTTAATCCCAGCACTCAGGAGGCAGAGCCAGGTAGATCTCTGAGAGTTCGAGGCCAGCCTGGTCTACAGAGCGAGTTCCAGGACAGCAAGAGCAGTTACACGGAGACACCCTGTCTTGAACCTCCCCCCCACGCCCCCCCCAAAATCATGTATGTACCCAGAGTAGCTAAATTACAAGGTAAGGCTGTTTTTCGATTACTTGTGTTAATTTGCTCGAGTTTGTGTTGGTCCTCCTCTCAGCTGAGTCCACCGGTCTCCGGGAACTCTCTAGCTAGGTAGGGTACACCAGACCAGCGGTGTCTCTTCCCCCAAACTCTGTTTGACTCCAAAGGAGGTTGGGAATTCTATGCTGCTTCGAAACCCACAGGAGTCCATCCAGACTGATACTGGATACACTAACTGAAAACCATTCACAAGCCATGGCTGGGAAGACTCACCCCTGGGGATGGTTGTTGATATTGACAGAGATCAGGTGTGTTTATTGACTTAGCAGCTCAGGTGGTGTTATTGTGACATCAGAATACTTCACATTAACCAAAGCCAAGGGCAGAGAGAGGAGTGGGGGGAGAGATGCTGAGTGGGAGGTGGAGATGGACATGTAGGCTAATGTCTTCCTATATTTGAAGAACTATTTGGCTTAAGCTATTGTGAATGTAGCTTTTCATTTCACACAGAGAAAGCACCAGTGTCTCTTGCAAGTGGATTGATCAGGAATGTCATAACTGAGCCGGCTGTCTTCAGAGCACTCTACTGGCATGAATAAAGAAAAGCATTGTCCTAAGCGGAATGGATTTTTTTCTCTGAAAGGTTAGTCCAGAGATGAAGGTACCAAAGAAATCACAGACCTGACAAGTGAAAAGGACTGATGAAGTTCTCTGAGGCCAGCACCATGCCTACTTATGAACCTCTTCACCTTCCCTCTAAGCATGCGTGCTCTTTGGACTTTGTTCCATCTGGAAATGGAGATGTTTGGTCCCTCCCCTCCCCTCCCTCCCTCCCCTCCCCTCCCCTTCCTCCCTTCCTCCCTCCCTCTCATTCTCTCTCTCTCTTTCTCTCTCTCACTCTCTCTCTAAATGCCAGAGTACAACCTTGGGTGTTGTTCCTCCACATTGATCTATCTTGTTCTTTGAGATAAGATCTTTAACTGGCCTGAAACTCACTATTTTTATTTATTTATTTATTTATTTATTTATTTATTTATTTATTTATTTATTTATTTATTTATTTATTTATAGTGTGGATTTTGGGAATCAAACTCTGGCTTTCATCCCAATGCAGAAAGCTCTTTAGTCCTTGTTCTGGGGCTGGAGGCTCAGAGGTTAAGAGCACAGGCTGTTATTTCCAGAGGACCCAGGTTTGGTTCCCAGCACCCACATGGCAGCTCACAATTGTCTGTACTTCCAGTTCCAGGGGATCTGATGCCCTATGTTGGCTTCTGCAGGTACCAGGCATGAAGGTGGTACAGAGATACGCATGCAGGCAAAACATCCATTCTCATTAAAAAAAAAATCCCTGTCCTTTGTGAGTGTGTTATCCTATTGGGAATCATTGTTTGCTGTTTCTCATTTACTAATTCATTTATTGAATTTATATTTAGTCACTATTGTGTCTTATCATAGGAAATTAAGATCCAGAGGACTCAGGTTATGTCCTCAAAGTCAAAATTTGATGACTTGATCAATGGACATTATTTGACTAAAATTCTAGTATTTTTAATTTTTTAAAAATAAAAAAATAATGTTGTGTGTTTGTGCCTTTTTGCATGCAAAGGTCAGAAAAGGACTTTGGATGCCCTGGAACTGCTGTTACAGATGGTTTTAAGTTGTCATGTGAGTGCTGGGAACCAAACCTGGGTCCTCTGGAAGAGCACCAAGTACTCTTCACCTTTGAGCCATCTCTCCAACCCCTAGAATGTGTTTTTATTTTGTTTGCTTTGAGTAGTTTCTAGAACTCTTATTATTTGGGACTAGAAAAATGGCTCAACATAAGAGTGTTGCTCTGCCAGAACCTGTAAACAACCCAGATGCCCATCAACTGAAGAATGGATTAAGAAAATGTGGTACATATACACAATGGAGTACTACTCAGAGAAAAACAAATGATACCATGAAGTTTGCAGACAAATGGATGGAACTAGAAAATATCATCCTGAGTGAGGTAACCCAAACCCAGAAAGACAAACATGGTATGTACTCACTCATAAGTGGATACTAGATATAAAGCAAAGAACAATCAGACTGCAACCCACAGAACCAGGGAGGCTACATAGCAGGGGGGACCCTAGGATGACTGTGGCTTAGAATAAGTTTTGGTTTTACTCAATCACTGGGCAAGCCTCAGTGAAACATTTCACTATTAGGATAAGAATTTGTACTGTATCAAGTTGATAATAGAAAAATAAAAAAATAAATAAATAAAAATGAAAAAAAAAAGAGTACTGCTCTGACAGAAGACCTGAGTTCAGATCTCAGCACACACATTGGGCAGCTCACAGCCACCTCTAAGTCCAGCTTCAAGGGATCCAACACTTCTTATGGTTTATGAGGACACTGTGGTCAACTTCAAAAATGTACACACAGACACAGAAAATTCAAAAAAAGAAGACTGAGCATGGAGTCTAGCAGCATGAGAAGGGGGCAAAGGCAGGCAGATCTCTATGAGTTTTAGGCCATCCTGGTCTACATAGAGAGTTCCAGGACAGCCAGAGCTACATAGTGAAACCTAGTCTTAAAAAAAAAAAAAAAAAAAAAATCAGGGTTGGGGATTTAGCTCAGTGGTAAAGTGTTTGCCTAGCAAGTGCAAGGCCCTGGGTTCTGTCCTCAGCTCCAACAAAAAAAAAAAAATCTTTTGTTTACTTTTTAATTAAAAGAATTTCCTTTTTAAGCCGGGCAGTGGTGGCGCACGCCTTTAATCCCAGCACTCGGGAGGCAGAGCCAGGCGGATCTCTGTGAGTTCGAGGCCAGCCTGGGCTACCAAGTGAGCTCCAGGAAAGGCGCAAAGCTACGCAGAGAAACCCTGTCTTGAAAAACCAAAAAAAAAAAAAAAAAAAAAAAAAAAAAGAATTTCCTTTTTAAAGTACTAGTTCAAATAGTTGTTTGGGTGGGATATCTGCAAAGAGTTAACACTTTGTCTTTGCTGAAAATGTTCTTTTCACTCATTCCTAAGGTTTTTGTTTTGTTTATTATTCTTGTTTTTGTTTTTTGATACAGGGTTTCTCTGTGTAACAGCCCTAACTGTCCTGGAACTCGACTCTGCAGACCAGGCCAGCCCTGCGGACTAGAACTCACAGAGATCTGAGATCTGCCTGCCTCTGCCTCCCGACTGCTGGGATTAAAGGCATGCGCCACCACCGCCTGGCCATTCCTAAGTTTTTAACTAACTGGGACCTGAATGCAGGTGAATTCTCCTCCACACTAACCATGCCTGCTTCTTTTCTATATTTTCCATCACTTTATCTTCTCACGCAATGTTTTGAGTACTTTCTTGTACTTTTTCCTTTTTTAAACACTAGCTCAAACAGTTGTTTTAGTTGGACATTTATAATGAGAAAGCCGAGAGGTCAGAACTCAGAGCTAAAATCTCACCCTTCCTCCTGCTGTCCCAGCTTCGCGAAAAGAGACCTACTTCCTGTCGGTTCATTTTTTTTATAGTATGTTGTTCTGCCTTCTCATTGGTTGTAAACCCAAACACATGACTGCCTCGTCACTGTCTGAATGTACAGCCCCCTAGGTCTTAAAGGCATATGTCTCCAATGCTGACTGTATCCCGGAACACACAGAGATCTTATGGGATTAAAGGCGTGTGCCACCACCGCCACACTCTTGCTATGGCTCTAATAGCTCTGACCCCCAGACAACTTTATTTATTAACATACAATCAAAATAATATTTCAGTACAATTAGATTACCACCACATTTCCCCTTTTCTATTTTAATAAAAAGAAAAAAAGCAAAAGGTTATAACTAACAAAAGAAAAACTATATACAAAAGTACAATAACTATATACAATATATACAAGTAATAAATACCTAAACAGGTATTTGACAAATCAGAGAAAACAATTCCATTATCTATCCTATTTTGGTAAATCCAAGATGTATCTAATGTACTTTCTATCCTAATTAATTTTCAACTATAACTAACTAATCTTCAACCATAACTAACTAATCTTCAACTCCCTCAGAGACCCAAGAAGGGAATAATTAGCTAACAAAAATAAAAAACAGGAAGTGCATGCAAGCAACTTCCAAAAAATTTGTGAGTTGACAGAAACAGCCAGCTGCCTGGGCAGTCACCTGAGGTTTCTCCGTAGTGTTGGGGCATCATCTTCAGCCTATAGGCTTAGGGTATCTGACAGACTCATTTGTGATGTAGGATGTATACAAGGTCAACAGTTCAACCTCACATTGGGTGAGAGCAGTCCACGTACCAGAAACACCTGAATTCCACTAGTGTCCTGTCATGATTCAGGATTTTAAATTCTGGAAATTGTTGACAGTTTTTAAATTCAGCTGTCCATTCTTCTTGGCTGTGTATATATGGCTTCATCTCAGCATCCCCTTCTTCTCCACATCCCTCTATTAAATGCCAGTCTACTTTTGAGAGGCATGAGCTTTCAGCTGCTGTTCCATTGTACAACAGAATCCATCGGCCCTCTGCCTGTTAAGCTGCCTTTGAAGAAAAGGGCACTGTACCTTTTCCGGATGCGAAGGCCACTTCAGGGATGGGGCCATATTGTCCTGGCCTCAGAAGATGCCTTTTGATAAAAACGTTCTTTTCATCCATTCTTGAATTTTTAACTAACTAGCACCTAAATTGCAAATGGATACATTCATGAGGGATCCTGTACCACCACAGCATCCCTCTTACTGGAGGTTTGAGAGGTCTGTTGCCAGTCCAGGAGTTACTAACTTACAGCTAATCCTCTCTGGATAACATTGTTTTTCTTTTGCTTTTGAGACAGTGTCTTGCTATGTCCACCTGGTTGGTTTTGAATTTGGTAATCATGCTGTCCCATCCTACTGAGCACTGGGATTATAGGCATGTGCCATCACTTCAGGAATCTGAATGAATGCCTTGAATGGATTTTACTTCCCTTTGATGATTGGGGATTTCATACAATTCTATCTCTTTGGGGATTTATAATACTTCCTTATCTAAGAACACATTCCTTCTCTTGGTCCGGAAGTTTTCAGTCATGATGGCTTCTCTCTTTGCTTTTCCTCAATCATGTCTTCTGATATTTGTGTGTATGTAGTCTTGCCAACCTTGTCCTTCATCTCTCTTCCATATCTTTTCCTCTGTTGTTGTTAGTGTAGCTCAAGCTGGCCCTGAACTCATGGCAATCCTCCTGTCTTGGCCTTTCAGAGTGCTGAGATTACAGGTGTAAGCCTGCTTCTTTTCTGTATTTTCCATCACTATATTCCCATGTGATTTTTTTTGTTTGTTTGTTTTTCGAGATAGGGTTTCTCTGTGTAGTTTGGTGCCTATCCTGGATCTCGCTCTGTAGACCAGGCTGGCCTGGAACTCACAGAGATCCGCCTGACTCTGCCTCCCGAGTACTGGAATTAAAGGCATGCGCCACTGCCACCTGGCCCCATGTGATGTTTTTGTAATTTTTCCTTTAACTCAAATAGTTGTTTGATTGGGACGTCTATGAGTGAATTATTTGTCTTTGCTGAAAGTGTTATTTTCACTCATTCTTTTTTTTTTTTTTTTTTGTCTTTTATTTTTTCAGAGCTGAGGACCGAACCCAGGGCCTTGCGCTTGCTAGGCAAATGCTCTACCACTGAGCTAAATCCCCAACCCCTTCACTCATTCTAATTTTCAACTAACTGGACCTGAAGTACAGGTGGATACTCCTTCAGTATCTATCTGGTTATTAATACAGACATTCAGTTTTGGGATGAATTTTCATTTTTGGTTCTGTTTTGGAATATAGCTTGGTGACAGCTAAAATCTAAGCCACCCATGAAGAAGGGTACGTCATTTACACCAAAAGTGGTAAACCACAGGATGACATGCTTTGTAAGCAGGGCAGGTGCATTTGTTTGGTACCAGCAAGCCCCAGACTTTGCACAGTATCTATTCACTCAGCCCAGAGGCTTTCAATTGCATGGTCTTCTGAGGTGGATACTGCCATTAGCCCCACTTTGCAGGCAGGGCTAAATATTTGCCAACATCGGAGAAGACCATAGTGAGGGGAGTGGTGGTTTCGAAGAAGTCTGTCTTCATTAGAATCTGTTAGCCGACCCCCGGCCACAAGATGGCTGTGCAGGTAAGGGTGTCAGGACTTACGACCTGAGTTCAATTTCTGGAACTCACATGGTAGGAGAGCATCGACTCGTGCAAAGTCTGGAATTCACTATGTAGACCAGGCCAGCCTTGAACCCATAGAGATCTGCCTGTCTCTGCCCCCACCCCCAGTACTGGGATTAAAGGCATGCACCACTACACCTGGCTTTATCTTACTAATATATCTCTCTTTTGTCTTTCATGGGAACGAGGCTTTCTTTCCCATCCTGGACTCATTCACTTTGTGGAATTTGGTAAACTTTGCTTTGCCCCAGGTTTTCAGCTCTGTAACTTCATTGATGGTGCCTTCCAAATGTCTACAGGTTCTCCACGATCTTTAGAAGGAATAGTCATTCCATTTACCTTTCCCTTCAACAGAGCCAGACATAAGAATCTCACTCCTAATGCCGGGCGGTGGTGGCGCACGCCTTTAATCCCAGCACTTGGGAGGCAGAGCCAGGCGGATCTCTGTGAGTTCGAGGCCAGCCTGGGCTACCAAGTGAGCTCCAGGAAAGGCGCAAAGCTACGCAGAGAAACCCTGTCTTGAAAATCAAAAAAAAAAAAAAAAAAAAAAGAAGCTCACTCCTAATCTGGAGTGTTCCTTCTAGCATGAGGTCATGGAAGGTATCCTAGCTTCTGTCTGCTCTCTTGAGCTACTCACTTACTTCAGAGAAGCCATCTCTGTGGTGTGAGGACATCTAAGCACTATACAGAGGCCTGCCTGATGAGGAAGTATTGCTTGCCAGCTGTGTGGGTGGACCATCCTAAAAATGTCTCCTCTTCCTCCCCCTCCCCCTCCCCCTCCCCCTCCCCCTCCTCCTCCTCCTCCTCCTCCTCCTCCTCCTCCTCCTCCACAATCCTTCAGAAAATTGAGGCTAACTGTAACCTCACGAGGCTGGAGCCAGAACTTCTCAGACTTACATACTTCCGGAATCTAGATCCATAGAAACTGTGTGAGATGGGGCTGGGCAGAGAGGTGAGCTCCCGTAGCATGCGTGATTCCCTGGGTCTGGTCCTCAGCACCACAAACACAGGAGATGGTGGCGCATGTCCATAATTCTAGTACTTGGGAGGTAGAGGCAGGAGGGTCAGAGAAGTTCAAGATGGTCGTTGGCTACACAGTTGAGTTTGGAGTCAGCCTAGGATACACGAGTCATTGTTTCAGACACAAAATAAATTGTGTAAAATGATGTTAGTTGTTACATTGAACCAATAACCCAAGGATAATCCACTAGTCACTAATGTACTGCACTGGTTACAAATGTATAACATAGCACACACAAGGACTAGCATTAAATGCAGGTAAACCGCATCTTTGTATCAAGGTAGCCCCAAGGGCAAGTGGTAGGGCTGTTAGCTTTCACATCCTCATCGGAGGGCAGTTTCTCTTAGCCTGGCAGTTGTTGTGGCCTAATAGTCTAACTCTGGTGTTAACTAAGTAGGCCTGTCATAGTTGTGGTTAACCACACGCTGCAGAGATTGTGCTGATTCACAAGGAGGGTTAGTTTAACCAATCACACAGACCTGGAGCTTATTTGCTCACTTAAAAAAATTATTAAAAATCCAGAAAATTGGCTTGGCAGTGGCCACACCTTTAATCCCAGTACCCGGGAAGCAGAGGCATGCAGATCTCTTGAGTTTGAGGCCAGCACGGTCTAAGGAGTAAGTTCCAGGACAGGCAGGGCTACACAGAATCTCTGTCTCGGAGGGAAAAAAAATCCAGGAAATTGCATCTGTTGATCCTCAAACTTCCTGATGGACTAGGAAGACAGTGACATACAACCTCTCCTTCTCCCCCTCCTTCACCCCTTCCACCTTCCTTCCCTCCCTTCCTTCCTCCCTTCCTTCGTGTGTGTGTGTGTGTGTGTGTGTGTCTTGAGAAAGTTTCTCTATGTAGCCCTCCCTGGCAGTTCTGGAATTAGTACAGTATAGTACAGTAGATAAGGCTGGCCTCAAACTCGGACATTCTCCTGCCTCTGCTACATCCAGCTTCTCTCTGTTTTCTTTTTTTTTTTTTTTTTTTTTTTTTTGGTTTTTCGAGACAGGGTTTCTCTGTATAGCTTTGCGCCTTTCCTGGAACTCACTTGGTAGCCCAGGCTGGCCTCGAACTCACAGAGATCCGCCTGCCTCTGCCTCCCGAGTGCTGGGATTAAAGGCGTGCGCCACCACCGCCCGGCTAATTCTCTCTGTTTTCTTGAGACAAGGTCTTACTCTGTAGCCCTAGCTGGACTGAAACTCCTGTGTACCCCAAGCTGACTTACACCTCAGAACAGTCTTCTACCTCAGTCTCTCAAATGAAAGCATTATGAGCTCAAGCCATTATGCCTGAAATTTCAGAAAATCTCAAGCGAGTAAGCTGGCTCAGTAGGTAAAGGTATTTGTCACCAAACTGAGGACCTGAGTTTGAGCCCAGAATCTACATGGTAGAAGGAGAAAAATGCTCCAGCAAGGTGTCCTCAGACTTCCACACATATGCTCTAGCATACATGTACACACACACACACACACACACACACACACACACACACACACACACACTGTGGGATGCTTTGTATGCTGTGAATATGTGTTACTCTGATTTGTTGATAAATAAAACGCTGATTGGCCAGTAGCCAGGCAGCAAGTATAGGCAGGATAAATAGACAAGGAGAATTCTGGGAAGGGGAAGGCTGAGTCAGGAGATGCCAGCCTGATGTCCAGGGAGCAGTGTTTAATAGCACACAGGTAAAGTCATGGAACATGTGGCAACATGTAGATTAACAGAAATGGGCTGAGTTTAAGTGTAAGAGCTGGTCAGTGGTAGACCTGAGCTAATGGCCAAGCAGTTTTAATTAATATAAGCTTCTGAGTGATTATTTTATAAGCAGCTGTGGACTTCAGGGCCAGGCGGGACCTGAGGAAAACTTTTAGACACACACACACACACACACACACACACACACACACACACTAAATAAATATAAAAATAAAAACAGCATCTCCATGATTTGACTTGGGCAGAAGTTTAGGAGACAAAGCCCCAAGTAACTCTTCAGTCGTCATAAACACCATTTCCAGGTGTTAGAACTGAAATAGCTTGCTAGACATGGTGGTACACACCTTTAATCCCAGGGGAGAAAGTTGTAGAAGGGTCTGTGAGTTCCGGGACAGCCAGGACTACATAGAGAGACCCTGTCTCAAGAAAACAAAATAAGTGAACAAAAATCTAAATAGCTCAAGACATTAGGGTACTGTGAGGTCAGTTGGTTAATATTATGATAAACCCAAACCAACTTTTTAATTGCCAAGTTAATCTTATATAGTCTCTGAGAAACTTTCAAAACTTACCTTTTTAAACATTACTTTTTCCACCTATGAATGAGAATTCCTAAAATGAAGCTGTGTCTACAGACTGACTGATTGGAATTTCAGTATTGTGGAGACACTGGAATGTTGAAGGTCCAAAGGCTAGTTACCTTATCTTGGGCTAGTTCTAACCCTCTGGGACAGCCATTCCTTGCCCACCTCTGAGTCTGAACAAACATCCTGTGACTAATAGAAAAACCTTTTAGACATCTATTAACAGACCACTAGCTTCCACCAAGCCCAAATCTAAAAATGTCATCAGATGGCATCTTGGGCCTATAGAAAAGCTTCTCTCTTGCTGTACCTGCCTCTCTGGTGTACCCACCAATGTGTTTTAAACTTGCTTCAATTTATGACTTTCTCTGTCTGTAAAACTTCACAAAATGACTTTCACGCTGGAACATGGAATTTGGAGTAACCTCAAAATGTCTCCAGAATAAACTATCTCTTATTCCCTGTAAGATGAGAGCTGTTGGTTTTTTTGTTTGTTTGTTTGTTTGTTTGTTTGTTTTTTGTTTTGTTTGGGTTGGGTTTTTTTTTGCACCAGCACAAGATCCATTTTCCTATCAATTAGTCTCCCAACATCTTCATGACCTATCTGTCTCCCAACATCTTCATGAACAAGGCCCATGAAGGATTCCAGAATTCCTTTCTCAGCATGAAGAAACCTCCAAGACTTTGGGCTCAGGTTATAGTGACTGAGGCACAGCCCATGTCTTCTGGAAAGCTGCAGTCTTCTACATGAGGGCAGTTTGCAAGGACACAGGCACCCGATGAGTCTCCAGGCAGGAAAGAATTGTTTTACTGAGACTACACAGTGGTGGGTGAGTGTCTCAGAACACAAGGTGTGCATGTGTGTGTTTGTGCATGCGTGCAAGTGCATGTGTACATGTATGTATGCACAAAGAAGTTAGATTACACCTGTACACAGCTTATTCTGGAAACAATAACAATTGGTTCTCAAACCTGTATTCCTTTTTCCCTCCCCTCAGAGGTCTAGAGACATATGACAAACAGGTTAAATTTAGACCTTGGGGTTTCGTTTTCATTCATATGCAGTCTGTGCAAAATGTCAGGTCTCACCTCTTGCTCTTCCCTGGCATCTTCTGGATTTGTCTTCCCACGGGCAACAGGGACAGTGAGCTTCAGGACCTCTGCTGAAGAGGCTGTTGCCCTTGGAACTGGTGGTCTTTCTTTAGACTAGGAGAAAACCTGACATGGATTGTATATTACAGATTTAGTGTTGGGTTTTTTTGGTTTTTTTGTTTGTTTTGTTTTGTTTTGTTTTTGAGACGTGGTCTCGCCATTGTAGCCCTGGCTGACTCTGAACTTGCTGTGATCCTCCTGCCTCTGCTTCTCAAGTGCTGGGATTATATGCATGTGTCACATGCCTGTCTTCACCTTTTCTTTTTTGTTCTTAATCTGTGAGATGAGCTGTACATTACAGAAAGATGAGTGTCATTGATACTATAGGAAGTTTGGGCTGAATGAATAAAAAAGCTTTCTATCCAGTTGTATCCCAGAATCATACTCTTCTTGGCATTTACTCCAAAAGGCAGTAAGGACTCTTGTTCAATTACATCTTCTTTCAAGATCTTTTCGTGGGTGCTGGAAAGATGGCTTGGTGGTTAGAAGCACTGGCATTCTTCCAGAGGACCACAGTTGGAGTTCCATCACCCACATGGCCTCTCTCAGCCTTTGTAACTCCAATGTCAGGGCTTCCTCTTCTGACCTTCTGGGGCACGGCATGCATGTGTGCACTTACATATATGCAGGTAAAACACCCATACACATATATTTTTAAGTCAAGATCTGGTCATTACATGACCAGAAAGCTTGACTTTTTAAGTAAAGTTTAATCATATAAATAGATAACTAGTGTTCTAAAGCTCCAATAGTGTCTTTTAAAATAATTATTGCTTGGGGCAGTATAATTTAGAAGATAATGTCTGTCTGTCTGCATTTCAATTTTGTTTTTAAGATTTATTTTATGTATGAATGCTCTACTGCATGTACACTTTAGGTCAGAAGAGGGCATCAGATCCCACTAGAGATGGTTGTGAGCCACCCTGTGGTTGCTGGGAATTGAACTCAGGACCTCTGGAATATCAGTCAGTGCTCTTAACCTCTGAGCCATCTCTCCAGCTCTCTCTTAGAGGTATTTTTATAAACAGTTATTTTTTTCCATAAGTCAATGCTGCTGTCCCCGACGTTTTTACAGGAGCACTGGGAATCTGATCCTGGGTCTTCATGCTTCAACACCAAGCACTTTGCTGAGTGAGCAATCTCCCCAGCGCCCTAAACTGTTTGAGTGTTTACTAATAGCTCACATAACTGCTTTCTTCCCTCAGCCTACTGTATAAGATTTAAATGAGTGTTTCCGGTCCCTTGGTCTATTTTCTCCTGGAGGTCCACATCAGGCACTCACTGATGTAGAGAGTTTTGGCTCCATTTCCTGGAAACTTCAAAAAAGCTGCTTTCCCACAAAGACTCGGCAAGGACATCTTTAAGCACTGGTCCACAGGTGGCGGCAGGTCCTGCAATCTGTGGTAAAGACTTGTTTGGAGACAATTCATGTCCTACCTGCTCCAGAAGCCCCCTGAATTGCTGGACAGTGGGCAGTTTGTCATATCACACCACACACTGCCGCCCTCTTCAAGCGGAGCCCCTCTAGGTCATGCTATCGGGCAGAGCACCAAGGGAAGAGGCCAGCAGAGATGTGGGTTGAACTTCGGCTTTGCCACAACTCCATTGCCGACCTCTGCCTTGGCTCTCCATTTACCCAACACTTACTAACTCTGGCGTCCATAGCACCTGTCAGATGAGATCAAAGTATGTGCCTAGGACAGTACCTAGGTGACACTAAGTCCTCAATGAACCAATGACTGTCAGTAGGCCTTACTGACGCCATCACCACAGTGGTGTGTATGCAGGCGAATACAATACACTGGACTTGAACTTAATAGCATGTGTGGGTATGTAGCCTAGAGGACAATCTTGGTGTCACTCCTCAGACATTGTCCACCTTGCTTTTTGAGACAGAATCTCTCACTGGTCTGGGATTCACTGATGAGACTAAGCTGGCTGGCCAGTGAGCCCCTCCTTGAGGCTGAGATTACACAGCGTGCACCACCATGCCCAGCTTTTTAATTAATTAATTAGTTAGTTAATTAATTAATTTTTATTTTGGTTTTTTGAGACAGGGTTTCTCCGTGTAGTTTTGGTGCCTGTCCTGGATCTCCCTCTGTAGAACAGGCTGGCCTCGAACTCACAGAGATCCACCTGGCTCTGCCTCCCGAGCGCTGGGATTAAAGGTGTGCACTACCACTGCCCGGCCCAGCTTTTTTTTTTTTTTTTTTTTTTTTTTTTTAAAATGTGGGTTCTGGGTATTGAACTCAGGTCCCCAAGCCTGCACAGTCAACACTTTATCCTCTAAACTCTGACCCCCATCCCATGGTAATGTTATTAAGAACAGACAATCTTTTAAAATCTGAATTAGACAGTTTGTATTCTAAAACACACACAAATCTGTACCAATTAAATACAATAAAGTTGAAAGGGAATATAAATTACAGCTTTTCTTTTTGTTTTAGACAGATGGTAGTAAAATACTACAGTCAGCTCACTATACACACAAAACAGCAGCTTTTCAATAAAATCTCCCGTATCTCCCTCACCAACGCTAAGAACTTAGAAACGGTACAGCAGGCCGCACACATGCTCTCACTTTCTCTCACAACACACGTGTGGCTGTACACGAGGTCCACTGCACAGGCATCTACAGAATAAGTACATAAAATTGTCTGTAAAAATCTGCACACACACTCCTACAATGTCTCCGCTTGCAGGAGAGTTTCAGAACGAAAACCATGACAACAGAGTGGTCCGTATTCAATCCCCCTCAAACCAGGTGGCGTGCAAACCGATGAACTCGACAGCTCAGTCCATCTCTTCATTGTTTTCCAGAATCAAGCAAAAATGGCAAAAACCACACCACAACGGAATCTACCAATCTGAAACAAATCGATAAAGAAGCCCCCGATCTAGACTCCTCCCCCAGCGCCCCTCCCCCACTCTTGGGACAGCTTCTGTTTGCTTGTTGTAATACTGCCCTGTGCATTCCACCTGCTTAGATGGGTTGAACGGGGTATGGGAAATGCTAGGCGAGAGTAGGAGCCCCAGCCACTGTCAATGGTCAAGATCAAGTCAGCAGGTATCAGGCTAGGTGGAAGACCAAAGGTTATATACAGCCGTTTCTCCGTGTGCTTAGGAAGTGGGACAGGGAGGAGGGTAGCGCACGGCTGGGTAGCCAAGGGTAGTATGGCACCAGACTGGAAGTGAGATTATACACTCACACAAAACAAGAGTGGACAGCAAAGACGTTCGGTCTCATAGGAGTTCTTTGGTTATAAAGAACAGCGCCTGCAACCTTTTCTGTGAAGAGGGATTCAGAACCTCATTCTTAGATAATGAAATATTTTTTTCATCTGCTCTTGTCAAAGCAGTCATCAGGTCGCTTTGTAACAAAGTCCAGTACCTTGTGATTTTCGACAAATCACTTTTATCTGCATTTTAATGTGCAGATATGTCTCTGAACAGACATACCATAGATACACAATTCACATACATAATATATATTATTTATATAAAAAAAACAAACAAAAACAATCGGAGCATTGACTCCAGAGCCTGCAGTAAGAACTGATTAAAAATGTACAAGAATAAAGTTGTAGTCTGTGGAGGTCTTTACACAGTGGGGGCTTGGAGGAAGTGTGAAGGAAAATACTGCACTCAGGTAAGATTTCCGTTCTCTTCCTTTCTGGAAAGAGCAGAGGCTGTGATTCGCTGTGGGACAAAGTGCTGCTTCTCCCATGGGGAGGGGAAGTGCAGGACTCCCCCATGCTGGTCTGAGGTCGAGCGGGGTCACAGCAGTCAGATGATGGGGCGTGTACTGTCCCGGGGTGGGACCGGTGAAGCTGCCGAGCTGTGGCCTGCAGGTGCATGGCTGTCTCTTACCAAGGGGCCGAGGCTTCCTGGAATAGAGAGGCTGGTGAGTCCACGCTCCTTGTCCCCACCTCCCCACGACCCCACAGGGCCCATCCTCCAAGGGGCTTTCTGAGGGGTCAGACCAGACTGACTTCATTATGGAATCTCAGAGAACTGGGTGAAGCATCTGTGGGAAGTGGTCCATGTTCTAAGTGATTTCAGGATTAAAACAAAAAAAAAAACTTTTAGGGAAAAAAGGTTCCCAAATAGATTTTTGGTTTGGTTTCTTTTCTTTTCTCTTTCTTTCTTTCTTTCTTTCTTTCTTTCTTTCTTTCTTTCTTTCTTTCTTTCTTTCTTTCTTTCTTTCTTTCTTTCTTTCTTTCTTCCTTCCTTCTTCCTTCCTTCCTTCCTTCCTTCCTTCCTTCCTTCCTTCCTTCCTTCCTTCCTTCCTTCCTTCCTTCTTTCTTTCTTTCTTTCTTTCTTTCTTTTTTTTTTGAGACAGGGTTTCTCTATGTAGCCTTCACAGCCCTGGAACTCACTCTGTAGACCCGGCTGGCCTCGAATTCACAGAGATCCGCCTGCCTCTGCCTCCCGAGTGCTGGGATTAAAGGCGTGCGCCGCCGCCCTAAGTACTTGGAGTTGCCCCTAGAACCTCATGCATGCTAGACAAACACTATACCACTGAGCTACACTCTCGGTCCTTTAAACAGCTGTTGTTGTATATGTGTATTTATGGTATATGGGTGTGTACACCCATGTACTTCATGTGCCTGTGCATGAGGAAGCTAGAGGAGAATCCCGGGTGTCCTGCTCTATCGCCCTTTGATTTCTCTCTCCCACCTCCCCACCCCCCTCGGGTCTTAACAGGTGAATATGAAACCGATTCAGACAGGCCAGCTGGGCAGCACCTCCAGGGCCCGCCTGGCTCTGCCCCTCAATATTGGGATTCTGGACTTTCCCAGTCATGCCTAGCTTTTATATGGGTGCTGAGGACTCAAGCTCCGACACTTATGCTTGCATATCAAGTGTTTTTTTTACCCTCTGAGCCATGCCTTCGGCTCTCAAATAGACTTACATTGTCAAAACAACTTGTGAAAATCAATATACAAACTGGGGTTGTAGCTTATGGGTAGAGCAGTTGCCTCGCATTCAAGAGGCCCTAGACCCAATTCATACTGCAAACATAACCAACTCCAATATAGCAGACACCCTAACGTAAAATGTTTTTTGCCCTTGTATGGTATTTGCACATTGCACTTGTGAGTGAGGGTACTTGTACACAGATGTGTATGGAGGCAGAGTTCGGCGTCCAGTGTTCCTCAGTAGAATTTCACCCCATCTTCTGAGACAGAGTCTCACTCTGTAGCCCTAGTTGGCCTGGAACTCAATCTGTAGACCAGGCTGGCCTCCACTTCACAAGAGATATGCCTGCCTCTGTCTCCAGAGTGCTGGAATCAAAGGTGTGCTCCTCCATGTCCGACTTTTTAGGTGGAGGCTGGGTGTCCAAAGTCAGTTCCTTGTGCTCATGTAGCATGCACCTCAGCATCTGAGCTAGTTCCTCACACACACAAAATTCTTTTTGAAGAAAAAGAATTGTCAGTCAAGTGGGGTAGAGCGTACTTTTAGTCCCAGAGCTTAGGAACAGAAGATGGTGGATCTCTGTGAGTTTGAGGCCAGCCTGTAGTAAGTTCCAAGATAGCCGGGGCTATGTAGATAGACCCTATCCCAAAAGAAAGAGGGGGAGGGGCTGAAGATGGCACAGTGCTTAAAAGCACTGAATGCTCCTCCAAAGGACCTGGGTTCGATACCCAGCACCCATCTGGCAGTTCACAACCATCTGTAACTCCAGTTTCAGGAGGTTCTGGTGCCCTCAGAGGGCACAGACATACATTCAGGGAAACATCTACTCACATAAATAAATAAATCTTTTAAAAAAAAAAGAAAGGAAGAAAGAAGGAGAAAGGAGGGGGAGGGGGAGGGAGAGAGAGAGAGAGAGAGAGAGAGAGAGAGAGAGAGAGAGAGAGAAAGAGAGAAAGGAAAGAAAGAGAAAATTGCCATGCCATAATGTGCCATTATTCTAATGCAACCAACATTTCTGTTTGTTTTTTGTTGTTGTTGTTGTTGTTTTTTCCTGGAGCTGAGGACCGAACCCAGGGCCTTGTGCTTGCTAGGCAAGCACTCTACCACTGAGCTAAATCCCCAACCCCTGTGTTTTTTTTTTTGTTTGTTTGTTTGTTTGTTTGTTTTTCTTGTTTGTTGGTTTGGTTTGGTTGTTTTTTTCAAGACAGTTTGTTTCTCTGTGTGGTTTTGGAGCCTGTCCTGGAACTCACTCTGTAGACCAGGCTGGCCTCCAGCTCATAGAGATCCGCTTGGCTCTGCCTCCCAAATGCTGGATTAAAGGTGTGTGCTACCACCGCCCGGCTGCAACCAATATTTCTGCACATTATTTATTTTAGAATTTTGAGGACAGGGCCTCATTCTGTGGTGCTGGCTGGTCTTGAACCCTATACACTCCTTCTGTCTCGGCTTCCTGAGTAGTGGGGTTCCAGGTGTGCACCCGCCACCACTCCTGGTTTATATTACATTTAAACCAGGCTCTTCAGCAAGGACTCAGGTATTCTAGGATGTTTCACAATGAAACTCTTCCTTCTTGTTGTGTGCCGATCCACCAGGGCAAGAAAGACTATATCCTCTCTTTCCTCTTCAACAAGCCAGGCTTCTTACAATGGGACCTCGGACATCCTATCTCCTCTTATGATATCCCTGGGGTTTGGGCAAACTTCATGTCCTCTGCTCCACTCCTTACGAAGCCGAGTCTTGGGGGGTGGGGTGGAGCAATTCCTGAGGGTGAAGCAATTTGGCCTCTCCATAGTCCTCTACAGATTATTTAGGATTGAGAAGAAAATCTAACTCAGATCTAACCAATTCATCAAAACAAACAGGACTGGTGATCACCTAGCATGCAGGAAGTCCTGGGGTCCATGTCTGCCACGGTAGATGGTAGCGCATGCCTGTAATCCCAGCATGGGACAGGTGGAGGAGTCAGGGGGATCAGAAGTGTGAGGTCATCCTCACATCTAGGGAGTCTAAGACCAGCCTAGGCTAGAGACCCTGTCTCACAACCAAAACACAACAACAACAAATGAAACAGAAGAAAAAAAAAATCAGACTGGCTTCAAGATCAGTGTGAAGGACATGGAGGACTTGGCACAGATTCACATCGGCTTGAAATGCGCAAGATGAACAATGAGTTTCTGAGTCTGTGTTCCTAGCCACTAGCCCTCTTACACAGGGGAGCTCTTTTCTGACTTTAACAGACTTCCCCTACCCAGGCAAAGGGCTTCCAGATAGTAATCTAGCACTTTGGAGGCAGAGGCAGGAAGTGTAAATTCCAGAGTTCCAGGCCAGTAGTAAGCACAGAATTTCTGAGTGCACTGTCTGGAGCTGTGGTCCAGAAGGCTTGGGGACAGTGACAGTGTGCCAGAAAAACCGGGAGTGGCACCATGGGTGTGGCTGTCCTATCTTCCTTCACCAGGCTTTGATGCTTCTGGCCTGTCTGGTAAACTCTGTTTTGCTGAGTCTTGATGTGTCTGTAGCTTACACAAGCGTAGGATTAAAAAGGAAATGTGAATTGGAAGAAATGACAATACTTAGAAGTTGAAAATCTACCTATGTATTCTACTTTTCCTTAAGGAAACCCATTTTGCTCCAGTGTGGAAAATTAAACAATTCTGTAAAACATCCAAAGCCCAAAGTTCAACTGCTCTGGAAATATGTGCATTTCCACCTAAGGGCACCAATGTTTAAAAGGTCAATTTCACTCTGAAAATTTGTGTTTTTTCCTCATATTGTAACATCTCTGAAAATGTTCTGTGTTTCTCACAGTTACTGATAAATTTTTTTTTTAAGTTTTTCGAGACAGGGTTTCTCTGTGCAGTTTTGGTGCCTTTCCTGGAACTCACTCTGTAGACCAGGCTGGCCCAAACTCACAAAGATCAACTTGCCTCTACCTCCCAAGTGCTGGGATTAAAGGTGTGCGCCACCACCTCCCATCAGATAATGTTTTATGGTGCTGGGGACACAACTCAAAGCCTTGAACATGCTAGGTAAATACTCTACCCCTGAGCTATACTAATCTAGCCCACTTTGTGTGTGTGTGTGTGTGTGTGTGTGTGTGTACAAATGAATGAACGACACAGGGAAGGTCTTCCTCTATCCCTACCTTCTTCCTTATTTTGTTTGCTTGTTTTGAGACAGGGTCTTATTATGTAGCCCAGGCTGTCCTGGAACTCCATATGTAGATCAGGCTGGCCTTGAACTTACAGAGTTCCACATATCTCTGCCTCCAGAGTACTGAGATTAATGGTGCGCCCTACCACACACAACTAGCCACCTTAATTTTTGAGACAGGATTTCAGTGAACTATGAGCTTGATGTTTCTAAACTAGCCAGCCAGCCAGCCAGCCAGCCAGCCAACCCCCGTGACCTGCCTCTCTGCTCCACCTCCCTGCCAAGAACTACAGAGCTACAGAGGCAAACCACTATGCTTAGCTTTTACATGGGTGCTGCAGACCTGAACTCAGGTCCTCATGATACAATACTAATGGAGACTATGATAACCAATGAATCACAGAACTGATGAAATATGGTAGACACTACTAGATTGCCTTGAGTTAGCCAATAAACAAACACCCGAGGGAACACACATGAAGATTGACTGTTAAGTCTGACCTGACTCTACAGTGGACTCATCTTCCTAATCACAGAGGTCAGATGAAGCTCTCCTGCAAATCTCACTGTGCTGAGAAACTCGAGTGGACTGGTGGCCAGTAAGCTGTGCTCACTGAGGACACGGAACCCAAAGGGCCACTTCTGGGAATGATTACCTGCTCCTTCTCTATCTTGGAATGCAGCTGGTCAGCATCTGGGGGTCCATCTGGGATGCTTTTATGGTCTGTTTCATTAGGTAGATCCCTCCTTCCAGAGGGTTCTCCAACAGAACCACCTGTCAAACCATCAAAATCTTTGCCATCAGACACACCCATGAACTCTGTGAAGGAATGGTCCTCCAATATGTTTGTAGTGTGTTCTACAGTCACCTCTCCTGGGCAGAATTCTCTGGCTAGTTGGCCATTTTTGCTGGGGCCAGCATCCAGTTCTGAACATGAAGCAGTCCTGCACGGCATTCTGGAATTTTTTACAGGGATGCTCTGGGGTGATGCATTCCCCTCGGGTAAGGCACTATTTTCCTCAGGTGGCACGGTGATTGTCTGATCCTTCCCCAAGCCTCTTTCTACTTCCGCAGGCTCTTTATTTGAAGCTGGTCTGAAGTCAGGCGCAAGTGATGGTCCAGCCTGTTCACTACACTCAGCCTCCTTTGTCGAGGTGGCTAGCTGGTCTGAGCTGTCGCTGGAAGGGACTGCCATGTCAGACAGAGTGGCATTGGAGGCACTGTGGGAGAAGTAGCCACTGGTGAGGCTGCTGGTGGTGGGGCTCCGAGACACTGCTTTCTCCGAGACACTCGAGTCTGTCAGGCCCGCTTTAGAAGACCACTCCCTGTTCTCCAAGCTGGCGTTGTAAACACTGAAGTCAGCAAACTCCACAGGCACATAAGGCTGTGAGTGCATCAGCTTCCTGTTAATAGCTTCCAGCTCATTTTCCTCCTCTTCGGAGTCCTGCAGAAAGGAAGCCAAAGCCAGTTATTAGCTCTTTATAGCAACTGTCTGATTGAGATATACTTCACACTTTGCTGGTTAAGGCATTCCCATCCCATGTTCCCCCCTCTGGTTCATCTGTTTCATGTAGTTCAGGCTAGCTTTGAATTCCTTATGTAGACTGGCCTTGAGTGCTCAATCTTCCTCCCTTACCTCCCAGAGCAGGGAACTATGGGTATCACTCACTAGACCAAGCCTCTCTTTCTTAAGGCTAGGCAAATCTTGTCATCTATGGCAGTAAAGTATCTTCTTCTCAGAGACTTGTGAATAGAAGCACATTGTTGCCTAGCAGGAATGCACTGATTTCTTCTGTGTTTACTCAATGCTCACTGGAAGGCCATCCACCTCTGGTTTAAGAAAAGGAACTGATTGAAGGACAAATGTTAGCTGTGACATTTCCCCTCTTCTCAGTCAGTGAGAAGAGGCATGGCCTGCCTGAGGCAGAGCGGTGGCCTTAGTTTGGTCTGACAATCTTCAAGCCAGGGAAGCAGAGTGTAGGAGATCCAGGCCCTCTGGCCAAGTTTCTGAACTCATTTATGAGGCCAGAGAAAAGTCCAGAACTCTGTACTCTGTATTTCACTAAATGTTGTAACACAGAAACATGCTAACAATTCATCAATGGCTGCTTTCCTGGGTCTGTGAGGAGCAGAGAGAGGTTTGGCTAGGAAACAAGGAAGGCAGAGCGTGAATAGGAAGAGAATTCTCCAGCATTAAGTTGCTTGGGAACAGGCAAAGATTGGTAAATATACAAAAGCGGGTATCAGGTCAGGCTCTGCCAAACACATGATGCATTTGTTTTGTTTTAAATTTTCTTTTTACAAGTATTTGAGATTTGTTTTTTTTATCTATTTATGTATATGAGTGTCATGTATGCTTGAGAGTGTCTGTGTACCACGTGAGTGCCTGCTGCCTGAGCAGGCCAGAAGAGGGCATTGGATCTCCTGGAACTGGAATTACAGATGGCTGTGAGCTGCCATATGGGAACTGAACTTGGGTCCTCTGAAAGAACAAGTACTCTTAACTGCTGAACCATCTCTCTAGCCCTGTATCTTATAGATACTGTTAAGGACAGTTAAAAAGCATTATTAATGTATGTATGTATTTAGAGGAAGTGTGTGTGTGTGTGTGTGTGTGTGTGTGTGTGTGTGTGTGTGTGTTTGCACTTGCACGCCACAGCCTATACATGGAGGTCAGAGGACAACTTGTGGAAGTTGGTTTTCTCTTTCTACGGCAAGTCTTAGGGATCAAACTTAGGTTGTCAGGCTTGGCAGCAAGCACCTAACCTGTTGAACTATCTGTCTTGCTAGCCTGATGTGTTTTTTATATGGAGTGGAAAAATAATTGACACCATCTAATCATTCTAAGCTAATTAGTTTTTTGAGACCAGGTCTTACTCTGTAGCCAGACTGGCCTAGAACTCACTATGTAGCTCACCCTGGCTTCAAAACCATGGCAACCCTCCTCTTGCCTTAGCCTCCTGAATGCTGAGGTTAGAGGTGTGAACCACCAGGCCCAGCAAACAATGATTTTAATATGTGACTTTCATTTAAGAACTATCTGGAAAGCTCCCCTGATGCCTTCTGTTGTCCTGAGGGCTGGGAATACCGATGCTGAGTGAGAAGGGACACGATCCCTCCTTCAGTAAGGTACACCTTTGAGTCCTTCTTCCAAGAAGAGTCCCGAGCTCTACTAACTTAGAACCTCAGAAACAGCTTTATTTCCCCCTTACTCAAAACGTCTGTACAATTTTAATAACTAGATGGCTGTAGAAACTCAGGACCTAAACATCTGCCTTCCTCACTAAAGATGCATAGGGGGTGAGTATATTATTTAGACGAGAAAAAGGAGAGGTCACCAAAATGTGACAGATGGCTATTCATAAGTAAATATCAATTTCATCTGTTGAATTTTAGAGCAATATTTTCTTTTGTATCTCATCTTATGAGATTTAAACATCCCCAAAACAGTTTAAGAGGGCTGGGGGCAGAGCTCAGTCCCTGCCTAGCTTTGCTTGATCTCCGGCACCACGTAAACCAGGTGTGGTGGCACAGACTTAGACTCGAGCACTCAGAAGTCCAGAGGTTGGAAGATCAGAAGTGAAAGATCATCTTCAGCTACATAGTTACTTTGAGACCAGCCTGGGCTACTTAAGAGACTTTGAGATCACCCTGAGCTACACAGTGACTTTGAGAACAGCCTGGGCTACATGAGACTCTGGCTTAAACAAACAAACAAAAAAAGTTAATATTCTTCATTGTCACTTCAACTTAAAAATTAATTTTCAGCCTGGTGGTGGTGGCACACTCCTTTAATCCCAGCACTCAGGAGGCAGAGCCTGGTGGATCTCTGTGAGTTCAAGGCCTGACTGGGCTACAGAGTGAGTTCCAGGAAAGGCGCAAAGCCACACAGAGAAACCCTATCTCAAAAAAACAAAAAACAAAAATTAATTTTCAAAATTTTAAAGTATTTAGCCGGGCGGTGGTGGCGCACGCCTTTAATCCCAGCACTCGGGAGGCAGAGTCAGGCAGATCTCCGTGAGTTCGAGGCCAGCCTGGTCTCCAAAGCGAGTTCCAGGAAAGGCGCAAAGCTACACAGAGAAACCCTGTCTCAAAAAAGCAAAAAAAAAATTAAATAAATAAATAAAATAAATAAATAAAAAATAAAAAAAATAAAGTATTTAACTGAGAGCTGAGGTATATTTGGCAACACATGCTTAGGGCATGCAAGGCCCTGGGTTCAATCCTTAGAACTCTTCCAAAGTGGAGAAAAGTGAGTATACATTAGTTGAAGAAATTAGCAATCTTAATTCCTTGGCTACTAAAGGGTAAGTATTAAATACCAATGATAAAGTTTTTGAAATTGCAAAACAAAATCTTTGAGGAGGAAATCCTCACCTTGCCCTTGTGTCTTTGTGTTAAGACAGGTTTCACTGTGCAGCCCTGGATGGCCTGCAAGTTGCTACACAGACCAGGCTGGTTTTGACTCACAGAGATCAGCCTGCCTCCACTTCCCCAGGGAAGAAAGTAAAGGCCATCAGGGTCAGTTAGGATATAAGGACTGTATTGGTTGCTTTTTAGATTAGTAACTTTTCTTTCTTTTTTAAGTAGGGCCAGTGAGATGGCTCAGTGGGCAAAGCTCTGAGCTCTTCCTGCCCTATGTCTTCATGTTGCCATTATGGACCCTAACTCTCTAAAACTGTAAGCCCAATTAAATGCTTTTTTTAATAAGTTGCCTTGGTCATGGCTCTTTATCACAGCAAGAGAAAAGTAACTAACACAGGCTGGGCAGAGTGTAGCTCTCTTGGTAAGGTACTCGCTAGTATATGCAAGGCACTGAGTTGGGTCACTAGCATTATACAAAGAGAAGAAAAGAACCCCGCCCCCTGGGTAGATGGGATGGGATGGGATGGGATGGGATGGGATGGGATGGGATGGGATGGGATGGGATGGGATGGGATGGGATGGGATGGGATGGGACGGGACGGGACGGGAAGTTCCTTTCCTGTGCACTGATGTTGATAAAAGAACAGAGCCTGGACAGACCGTCTCGGTCATCAGCCCTTTCCTGTAGTTTTAGATTCTGTATTCATCATATTCAGACTGAAAATTGAATTTCAAGTTTTACTATTCTTTGTTTAATTTAAGCTAGCAAAAATAATGTAATTCTCTAAGCCCAAGAGTACCCAATACAATTAGCCACTAAAAAAATGATTTGTCATGCAAGGAAAAGCAACTTTGCAGATGAGGATTAGTGGTCTGGGGACTTTCATCTTTCTAAAATACTGTTTGCTGGATGGCATTAGTTTAATGAGTAGAAATGGGTAGAAATGCAACACACTCCCTAAGATAAGAATTATTCCTAAAGGATTAGAGTAACCCCAGGAAACCTGAAGGCTCCGTGAACTGAATGGGATGAAGGTTCAACTAGGAAACAGGCTAAAGACATAAGGATGATAACTTATGCCAGAAAACAAAACCAAAAACCTCAGTAGGGATTAAGTGTTTTCTAACATCCATCCATCCATCCATCCATCCATCCATCCATCCATCCATCCATCCATCCATCCATCCATCCATCTATCTATTTTGGTTTTTTGAGACAGGGTTTCTCTGTGTAGCCCTGGCTGTCCTGGAACTCACTCTGTAGACCAGGCTGGCCTCGAACTCACAGAGATCTGCCTGGCTCTGACTCCTGAGTGCTGAGATTAAAGACATGTGCCACCACTGTGCGGTGTTTTCCAACATTTAAAAAGAGATTGAAAGTTTGCTGATGAAATGCCTTCAAGAAGGAGGGAAAAAAAAGTTTTCTGGCTTACAATGCACGGTGGGGGACTTCAGTTAGATGGAATACACCAAAGTGTCATTTACTACTGAATCTTAAGGACACCAGACTGAATACCTGCCTACAAATGACTTAAAAGCAAAAGAGGTTAGAACCCCACCTAAATGGGGAGCACGGAGTCAAAACTCTCAGGCTTCTCTGTAGCTATTGCTTTTCTGATTCGATGTTTTCCCATTTAATTCATGAAGGTGATATTTCTCTATAGACCAAACACTCTGATTTTAAAACAGGGACGAAGCCCATTACTGAAGCAGTGATTCTCGGCGGGGGGTGTCACATAGGGGCAATTTCTGCCGCCACTCCAATCAGGTTGTGGAGGTTTGCCAGAAATGGCCCGAGTTCAGGGCTGCCTGCCAGGGGCTCCCACACTTCTCTGAGGGTCTCAGGAGCTGAGAGGCTAAGCACTGAACAGCACTCAGTCACGCTAAAGGAAATGGGCATCTGTCCTCTACTCCCAGGAACTATGTGACTTGGGGTAAACTGCTCTATCATTCCAGACCTGTTTCTTCAGTGGGATGAGAAGACTGTATGTTGCCTGTGCAAGACCAGAGAGCGGTGTTGTGGATACAGGAGAAAGGGGCTGACTTTCTTACTTCTATTCTCTATGCCTCGTGACTTAAAACATAAAGACGAGCTCAAAGCTGGTCATGGTGCACACATGTTATCATAGCTACTTGGGAGGTTGAGGCAAGAGGATTGTAAGTCAGAGGCCTGCCTGGGCTACACAGAGAAACCAAAGCCAGCCTGGGAAACTTACCAAAACCTTGTTTTAAAGTCATAATAAAAGGCTGGTGTCAGGCAAGCTCTCCCTCACTAGGTCAGTCACTAGGTCAGTGAGGGAGAGCTTGCCTGACACCAGCCCTGGGTCCAATACCCTGTACCACAATAAGGGATAAAAACAAAAAGACTAAAAAACATGATATTGTTTTTTTTATCTTATTTATACAGACTGAGGAACACACCTGCATATCGTTCTAAGTAATCAGACATCCAAGCTGCAAGAGTCAGACACAGCCAGCCATGGTGGCATAAGCCTGCAATCCTATGCTCAAGAGGCCAAAGTAGGAGGGTTGTGAGTTCAAGGCCATGATGGGCTCCAGAGTGAGACCCCGTCTCAAAAAACACACAAACAACAAACAAACAACATCGGAAGGAAATAGCTTGAGTCTATTTCTAAGAGGGGAGATAAAATGAAAATGCCCCAAAGAAAATAAAAATCCCAGCTCAAGCAAGCAAGGGACATAGACTTTACCAAAACATCCCGAGAACTGCCAGACAGAACGAAGTAGTTCAACAGCCCTCCTGAGGCAGTGCATGTCAGCACTGTTTCTCTAAGGACAGCAGAGGCAGCTTTCTCAACCCTGCTCAGCATCCACACATGATGCATTTGGTCACACAGAGCCTAAGGACTGCTTGAGGTGTCTTGGGTCAAGAGAATCTGATGCTGTCCTCCACTCTGCCTGCTGGGATGGGCTTTGTTTAAAGTTCTATTTTTTTTTTTTTTTTTTTTTTTTGGTTTTTTGAGACAGGGTTTCTCTGTGTAGCTTTGTGCCTTTCCTGGAACTTGCTCTGTAGACCAGGCTGGCCTCGAACTTACAGAGATCCACCTGCCTCTGCCTCCCGAGTGCTGGAATTAAAGGCGTGCGCTACCACTGCCCAGCCTGTTTAAAGCTCTTTAAAGGAAAGCCAGGAAAATAATCATGGGAAAGTTATGTCTTATTTTTTTTTTCATTTTTATTTATTTATTTTTCTATTATCAGCTTGATACAGTATAAATTCTTATCCTAATAGTGAAATTTTCATTGAGGCTTGCCCAGTGATTGAGTAAAACCAAAACTTATTATAAGCCACAGTCATCCTAGGGTCCCCCCTGCTATATAGCCTCCCTGGTTCTGTGGGTTGCAGTCTGATTGTTCTTTGCTTTATATCTAGTATCCACTTATGAATGAGTACATACCATGTTTGTCCTTCTGTGTTTGGGTTAGTGGGAAAGCTTTGTGAACTGCACATCTATGTGGACTGCACATCTGTGTGGACTGCACATCTGTGTGAGCTGCACATCTGCATGACCTACATATCTGTGAGAACTGCACATCTGTGAGAACTGCACATCTGTGTGAGCTGCACATCTGCATGACCTGCATATCTGTGAGAACTGCACATCTGTGTGAACTGCACATCTGTGTGAACTGTACCAGAAGGAACACCTGGCAGTCTCTGGTGGTGCTGGACCAAAATAAATGGTTTTAATTTTGTCTCTACACCCCAAGGGATGAGAGTCATGTCAGCCAATAGACAACGCATGTCAGACACACAGCCAGACAATCAGAGGGTAAAGGCAAAGCCCTTTCAGTGCACCCAGCAGTTCTCAGTTAGACAGGTGACAGTGAGGTCGGGGGGTGGGGTGGCTCTTTAAGACCCATGGAGGTGAAGGAGCCAGTCTCCGGCATGTACCCTCTTTCCCATCAGTAGCTGGGACACACAAACGGAAACAGGAGTGCATAAGGAAGGGTATGCCTTTTCCTGAGTCGTCGCTTTAGGACCCAGTAAGCAGCTCAGCATGCAGATGAGTGGCCCACTGCAGAACCAGCTGAAAATGCAGTTAGTGTCCGCACAGTGTGTGGCACAGCTAATGGACCCCACACGGGTCCACCCAGGAATGGATCTGACCCTGTTTGGCCGGGAATGAGACTCCTCACACTGCTCAAAACAGCAGCTCACAGGCAGCAGACAACATCAAACAGCCACCTCTTGCCCCAGGCTGGTGTCCGTCCCCACTCCCCACCCTGCCCCCCAGGCTAGGAAGCCACAGGAGAGAAAAAGCAGAGAGAAAAAAAATCATATGATTCTTTTCAGGCTTACAAACCTATAGTTTTTGTTTAAAAAAAAAAAAAAAAGGGCCTGGTGGTGGTGGCGCACTCGGGAGGCAGAGCCAGGCGGATCTCTGTGAGTTCGAGGCCAGCCTGGTCTACAGAGCGAGATTTGGGATAGGCACCAAAACTACACAGAGAAACCCTGTCTCAATAAACCAAAAAAAAAAAAAAAAAAAGGTTTTAAATTGAGGTATAGCTTATAATCAAAAGTACCAGGGAAAATGGTGCTTGAAAAAATGATATTTCAAATGTTTTATTTTATTCATTTACCCAGACACAGGAGCTAGCTCCACAGTCCAGGCTGCCCTTGGACTTTTTTTCCATCTCAGGTGTGAGCGGTCTCTTCCAGCACTTTGAAGGTGCAGCTTTGGAACTCTGCAGGCAGTGTTCCACCTTACTTGTGGTGAGTGTACAGACAAGCCACTCTAAAAGTCAGGCTGAGAACAACCACGTGGGACTGTATTTTGCCAGGGAGGTAACAAAAGCTACTGGCGCTAGAGGGATGGGATGGGGATGGGGGCTGATGATGATGGCTGCAGAGAGGCTATAAGCTACACGATTATCTTGGTAGCAGCAACACAAGAAAGCTTTCAAACACACCCACAGCTAAGTGCAGGATTACTTACGCCAAGTAAATGCAATTCCTCTAGGTAGATTAACTTCAGAATCTGGCAATACGCACAGACACATTGGAGAGATTTTTGGTATTAGTTAAACTGATCTTGTTATGCTTTCCTTTATAATGACCAGAGCCCTCAAAGGTGCCTTTCCCCCTTAGCTAAGGACACTTAAGCCGATGTAAAAAAATGAGTTAAATAAAATAGAAAGAGCATTTAGAAAAATCACAGGTCAAGGTTATGTTCATGCAAATCGTCATTATCAAGAGTCACATTTCCTTTGTAAAGACTCCACACGTGTCTTAATCACTTTGAAAGCATTTGGAAGGCAGATTGCAAAAGGGCTTCCAACCCACCACCAGGCAATACGACGGGAACATTCCAGAACTTACAATCTTCTCCTCGGGTTTGCTATTGTGTTCTACTGTCATGCTGCTGCCATTGCTTCCTGGGGGTACAATGCAGCCAGGGTTATGTGCCTGAGATGGAGACATGCTCTGCAAAGGTTAAGACACACAGATGCATCACACACAAGAGACATCACAGCCAAAATCTCTAAGTACGTGCATGTTAGAAATAGCAACACCACCACTTTCATTACGTGTGAGTAACAAAGCAGCCAATGTTACAGACCAGAGTTAAGCTACTGGGGAAATCTAACCGGAATGTACATATTCTGCGGCAAGACACATCGTTAGTTTTATCAACAAGTAAATACACAAAGGCTGGTCGTGTTTTCAAAATACCTCTTGGGCATCTCTTTCTCTCTTGAAAGATATAAAAGACCCCAAACACCATTGATGCAGAGAAGTAAAACCATGGCAATAATGATCAAAACCTCCTATCACACAGCCCTGCATGCTTGAGAAAAAGGCTTCTGGGAATGGACTCCACAGAGTGATGTAACTCATGCATGTTCACATGCAGCGTCCGACACGTGACTGCAAACCACTGCTCTCCGAAGACAGCACCATCCCATTCTGTTTGGCACAGTGCAGAGAAGTCAGGCATTTACCTCTTGGCTTAGGAGAGGTCTCGCTTCAAGGGCTATCCTTTTCTTATGCTCCTCTTTTACAGGCATTAGGGGTTTGAAAAACTTTGGTGGCTGAGGAGAGAATGCTTTAAAAGGGCTGACTGTTAAGGCATGAGGATTCTCGGATGGACAACCTGAGGAACACAAAAAGGACAGGAGTTTACAGATAGCAGAGCATGTTCACAGGCACACAGGAAGCCAGGCCGTAACCTAGTGTTGGTCCCCAGAGGGCGCCAACCTCATCAATGGAGACATACACTGATGAGTTCAGGACTGAATGAGCTAAGCTGGAGGAAGTGGGGTCACTCGGGGTATGCCTCCGAAGGGTATAGTTTCTGGTTCCTGGTTTCTCTTCTCTCCCTTGTTTCTTGAGGTGAGAAGCGGCCACCATTGCAGCCCCTTCCCTCTCTGATGTCTGCTCTTCCCTTGCTTTAAAGCGTGACGCAAGCTGATCCTGGAGCAAAACCTTTGAAATTGGGAGCCCAAATACATCTTCCTTCCTTAAGTTAACTGTTCTCAGGTAGCTTGTCACAGTGATGGAAAGTTAATACCCCCATCCATGGTAATATCTGATATAACAGCGAAAATAATACGCCAACGCTTCGTTCAGCATTCCAATGGGTGGGGGCAAGAACAGGGCTACATTAGGCTGCGGAGACAGCTCAGGAGGCAAAGCGCTTGCCAAGCTGCCTGCCCAAGTTCGATCCCTGGGCCCCATGTGGTGGGAAGAGAAAACTGACTCCCCGAGTCGTCCTGTGGCGTTGTGTGCTGTGTCACACTCACACTCCCGACTCGTGAATATAAGGAAAATAAAGGAAATAATAATAAAATAAGATAAAGGTAAGTCTATAAAGTTACAAAGAATTAATAAAGGGCTGGTCAGTGAGATAAAATCTATTATTAATTAATTAATTATTTTATTATTATGGGTGTTTTGTCTGCATGTATGTTTGTGTACCGCATGCATGCCTGGTGCCCAGGGAGGCCAGAAAAGGGTTTCAGATCCCCTGGGATTGGAGTTTCAAATGGTTTTAAGCAGCCACGTAGGTGCTGGGAATGAAACCTGGGTCTTCTGCAATAGAAGCCATGCTCTTAACCATCAAGCCATCTCTCCAGCCCCTAACTCTTTTCAAGATCCAGCTGAAGCTCCACTTACTAGGCCAAGTCTCCACCTCTGAATTCCCAAGGTCTTTACACTCTGCATGTGTATTCTGACATTCATAACTCAATGTTGTATTTGCTATATATTATTTCCATGGTTTTATATATATGTAAATATACATATATGTACATATACATACATATATATACACATATATATATACATACATACACATATATATACATATATATATATGCATATACATCGTTTTTCCTTCAAGACAGGGTTTTCTCTGTGTAGTCCTGTAGACCAGGCTGGCCTTGAACTCAGAGAGCTACCTGCCTCTGCCTCCTGGGTGCTGGGATTAAAGATGTGGGCCACCACTCTTTTTCCTCGGGCTACCTGGCACTGTGGGACTATATTGTTTTCTTACCTTGTGTGGCCTCTGTCTCCTTCCCTTCTCTTTCTAATTCCTGCTGCACTGATCGTTGACTTTTGGTTGGTAAAGTATAAGATAGAAACTAGTAATTGATTTACATTTTTATAGACTGCTGGTCTCCTCAAGGCACTAGGAGACTGTGTCTTTACATAATAATGTTGCCACTGACCAAATTCATTTCTGCTATCATTTATGAACCTGTGTTAGGTATCTGAACCAGGTTTCCTTAAACATTCGGATATAAAAAGATGAGAGAGAAATACTCTTTTGGTTAAGAAAACTGAATGAGAATTTTGTGTGTCTCAAAACAAGGCCAGAACATGATGAACTGAAAAATGATTTGGGGGCTGGAGAGATGGCTCATCGGTTAAGATCACTGGTTGTTCTTCCAGAGGTCCGGAGTTGAATTCCCAGCAACCACATGGTGGCTCACAACTATCTGTAATGAGATCTGGCACCCTCTTCTGGCCTGCAAGCATGCATGTAGGCAGAACACTATACATAATAAATAAATAAATAAATCTTTAAAAAAGAAAAAGAAAAATGATTTGGAGAATTTTAAATAACAAGAGTATTCTTTTAGGCTAGAGAGTGCCTGCTGAGCATGCACGGACTTCTCGGTTTGCTCCCCAGCACTACACACACGCATGCACAACTGTTATTTTGCTATGTATAACACAAAGCAAAGAGAAATCCAGTACGTGGCTGTGGGGGTATTCTGGTTAAAGATATCTGCTTGAGTGGAATTTCACCAGAAGCTGGCCCACCACACCTTCTTTGCTCCTGCGAGGCGAGTCCCTGGGTAAAGTCCCATAGCAAGCGACATCTTGGAAACTGGAGCTGTAGTCAGACACGTCTAACTGGTTCTCGGGCCAGCCCTGCAAAGTAAAAATATAGGTCAACTGTGATGAAGTCACTTGAAAAAGAATGGGAAAAAAGCAGCCAGTATTTCAGTTTCTGTTTCTTTTCCCTCCCCTCCCCCTCTCTTATCCTCCTCATTTTTTTTTTCCCCCTTTGAGACAGGGTCTGGCTATGTAGCCCTTGTTGGCCTCAAACTCACAGAGATGCATTTGCCTCTGCCTCCCAAGTGCTGGGATGAAAGGCATGTACCACTATACCTAACTCTTGCCATTTTTTGTTTGTTTGCTTGTTTGGTTTTTTGAGACTGCATTTCTCTGTGTAACAGCCCTGGCTGTCCTGGAACTTGCTTTGCAGACCAGGCTGGCCTCAGACTCACAGAGATCCACTTGCCTCTGCCTCCCAAGTACTGGGACTAAAGGCCTGCGTCACAATAGCCTGGCCTGTAATTTTTTTAAATTAATTTTTAATTTCAGTATGTGCCTTTTTAAAAAAACTTTTATTGCAAAACATTTAAAACATATGTGATAATGATGATTATAACATAATTAAAACAAAAACCATCGAGTAAGCAAATGTTAGCATTTTCTTCTTTTTTAAGATTTAATAAAATCATTACAAATATAATGAAAAAAATTTATTTAGGAGATAGGCTTTCACTGTGTAGCCCTGGCTGACCTCAAACTCACAGAGATCTGACTGCATCTGCCTCCACCCAAGTGCTGGGATTAAAGGGGTGACCACCATGCCCTCTGTGAAACCACCTTTGAAATCCTATGTAGCTCATTCACCTTCCTCCCTCCATCAAGGCAATCACGTGTATTTATCTGATACATGTCTGTGGTGACTAGATAATTTAAGAGCCAGACAAAAACCTGTAGTGGTATTTGCTCTGCCCATGACATTGGACTACACGGCCCAAAGGAGGCGGTGCTTCCTACCCTTGTACGTGGCCCTTTTCCCTGCTCCTGCCTGGAGGTGGATTCGCCCCAGTCAGATCAGAGGACAACTTCAGCTGTCTACTCCATTCTGTATTCCTCAATTTATATCTTAATAAATTCTATTACCCATTTAATAGACTCACGTGGATTGATCGTAATAACCCTTTTTAAAAAGACAGCCCTTCTTTCCATAATTCTTCCTGGAGAGGCACCCAAGGCAAGTAGATGGCATGGTTATCTGACCTAAGCCTGAGATGATAAACCACAAATAGCCACAGCACTAGCGGGCTAAAGGGAAACTCTCACATATCATAGGTGCTCATTTCACGTTAGGAGTTGCTGCCTTTAAGGACTAAAGTTTACATTTCTCAAATGTGTAAACTTTTGAGCACAAAGTTTTGGAGAGATAGCTCAGTGGTTAAAAGCACTTCTTACTGACCATCAGAGGACCTGGGTTCTGCTCTCTGTACCCACAAGTAGACTCAAAATCATTTGTCACCCCAATTCTAGGGGGCTCCAGTGCCCTCTTCTGGCTTCTGGGGGCACTGCATGAAAATAGTGCACAGACATACACATAGATAAATCTTTAACACACTAACACACATACACACACCTGTGCACACACAGTACGTTCTTTTTTTTTTTTTTTTTTTTTTTTTTTTTTCCCTTTGGAGAAAGGGTTTCTCTGTGTAGTTTTAGTGCCTGTCCTGGAACTCACTCTATAGACCAGGCTGGTCTTGAACTCACAGAGATCTGCCTGGTTCTGCCTCCCGAGTGCTAGAACTAAAGGTGTGCACCACCACTGCCTGGCTTCACACAGTATGTTCTAAAGAACTTAGGAAGTGTTGATATGCTAACTCACCCTAACATACATACCTTATCATCTTCATCAAAGCCAGAGAGATCTGGCCGGCTAGAGGAGACCTGTAAGAGACAAGCATTTTTACCAATACGATTCACATATTTAATAGCCATCTTTTTTTGAGACACAGTTTCATTATGGCCCTTGCCAGTCTGTACTAGCAGCAGCTTCCTGCCTCTGCCTCCTGAGTGCTGGGATGACAGGCATGTACAACGTACACCTATTAATTTTCTTGTTATTCTATAACTGTATCAGCACAGATATGGCTGAAGTCTTGTGACCATCTTCCCTTGTTCCTGTTTTCTCCCACCAGGCATCATGACTATTCTCGAATCAGGGTTTATTACTTTCACACATATTTCTATAATTACACGTGGGCATATGCTCATAAATAATAAATAGTATTACTGTGCATATTTTATACTTTGTTAAGTGCTATATTACTATGCATGGTGTTTTATAGTGTAATGATTTTGGGTTCCATTCTTCTACAGATGGCTATTTAGGCTGCTTCTACTATTTAAACCTAATTTAACATTTGTATTTGTGTGTGTGTGTGTGTGTGTGTGTGTGTGTGTGTGTGTGTGTGTGTGTGTGTGTATGTGACTGATTAGAACCTTGGCAAATAAAACATGCCAGAACAGATCTCCTGCCATCTCTGGCCACTGCAGCTGTATCCTTATGGCCTGGCCTCAGCACCCCTCACTTTCTCTTTGCTGTCTGTTTTTGTTTTAGGCGACAGCATCTCACTAAGGTAGTCCAGGCTGGCCTCAACACGCCAGTCTCCTGCCTTAACAACCATGTACCACCACCATGGCTGGCTCAGTATCAAGATAGTTCTGCATACAGTCCATGTATCTTTGAGCATCTCCCCAACATACTTCTAGAGCACAGATTCTGAGCTGCATCAGGAGGCACTCAAGCTGCCAACTCCACTTTTCCAAAGGACAATCTTATAAAATGGCTTGGTTGGTTTGTTTTTTGAAGTTATTCGCTAGACTCTGTTAGTTGCTTCTTTCTGGTGACATTTTTTCCTGTAAAGTTTTCCTCATTTGGGACTTTGCTACCTGAATCTCTACATTCTCATTTATTATTATTATTATTATTATTATTATTATTATTATTAGTATTAGTATTAGTATTAGTATTCTCTTTAAGTATTATTATCCAAAGCTAGAGCCTGGATCAGATACTGAATCAACACTTAACAAAATTGCTTTACAAGTATTTTTTCTTTACTTTATGCTTTGGTTCAGGGACACATGTATATTAAAAAGATGTCATACCATTGATTAGGATGCCCCCCTCCTTTTTTTTTTAACATTTCTACGCAGCCCTGGCTGGCCTCGAACTCATAATCCTCCTGACTTAGCCCACTGAATGCTGTGATTACAGGTGTGTACCACTATAGTCAGCTCTATTTTTAAACTCTTCTTAATATAAATTTTTTTCTTCCCTTTCTTTCTTAATGATTTACTTTTATTTTATTTATTTTTTTTATTTATTTATTTATTTATTTTTTTTGGTTTTTTCGAGACAGGGTTTCTCTGTGTAGCTTTGCGCCTTTCCTGGAACTCACTTGGTAGACCAGGCTGGCCTCGAACTCACAGAGATCCACCTGCCTCTGCCTCCCGAGTGCTGGGATTAAAGGCGTGCGCCACCACCGCTCGGCGATTTACTTTTATTTTATATGCACTGGTGCATGTACGTCTGTGTGAGGATCCCAGATTCCCTGGAACTGGAGTTACAGACAGTTGTGAGCTGCCATATGGGTGCTTGGAATTGAACTTAGGTCCTCTGGAAGAACAGCCAGTGCTCCCTCTCTTTCTCTCTTTTTTTCCCCCCGTTTTTCAAGACAGGATTTCTCTGTGTAGTTTTGGTGCCTGTCCTGGATCTCGCTCTGTAGACCAGGTTGGCCTCAAACGATCCTCCTGGCTCTGCCTCCCAAGTGCTGGGATTAAAGGCGTGCGCCACCACTGCCCAGCTCAGGTGTTGCCCCCCGCCCCCCCCCAAGCTAAGGACTGAACCCAGGGCCTTGCACTTGCTAGGTAAGCGCTCTACCACAGAGCTAAATCCCCAATCCCAGGTGTCTTTTTCTATTGCTTTCCACCTTGCATTTTTGAGACAGGGTCTTTAATTAAACTTACAACTTGCCATTTTTGGCTAGTCTGGCTGGCCTGCACACTCCAGGGATCCACCTGTCTTTGCACCCCTGTTACAGGAGTTACAAGAGCACACGCCCATGCCTGGCTTTTATATGGATGCTAGAGATCCAGACTCAGGTCCCTGTGTTTGTGTGACAAGCACTTTTCATACTGAGGTGTCTCCCAGACCCTTATTACCTATTTCTTTTTTTTTCTTTTTTTCTTTTTTTCTTTTTGGTTTTTCCAGACAGGGTTTCTCTGTGTAGCTTTGTGCCTTTCCTGGAACTTGCTTTGGAGACCAGGCTGGCCTCGAACTCACAGAGATCCGCCTGCCTCTGCCTCCCGAGTGCTGGGATTAAAGGTGTGTGCCACCACCGCCTGGCTTATTACCTATTTCTAACATTGCATTGTGTTCAGAAGTAACCGATACAGTGATGAGTGTGGCTATTTGCTATATGGCCTGTTCTAAGACAGTTGTTGAGTTTTAAGTCACTTTTGGCAATTCTTGAGATCAGGAAGGAGGAATCCCAGGTTCTCCTTGGAAACACGGCAGCGCCTTCATCTGCTGATCCTGGGAAGGGACACTTTGAAGTGGTCCTTACACTCATCTGCCCTTGCTTCCCTGCTGCTAGAAGCCCTTTGTCAAGGGAACTTTCCACATGAACTGACTGAGAAAGATGATCAGTACAGGCAAATCTCTAGGGGATCCTGGCTGTCTGGTGTGCACCCTGTACAGAAAGTCAGGTCAGCACTTTGGGGTGCCTACCCTGGGACTGTGTGCCCTGTTCCCACCATTTTAGCTCCAACCTCATGTTGCCCCAGACCCTCCATCCCTAAACCTTGGAGCAAGTCCCGTGAGCAGCAGGCCGCTGCCAGCGTGTACTCACATTGTGAACATTCGGCGTACTGAGGCTTCTCCGGATGTGCCGGGCTTTGGTGGAGAGCGCCTCCTTGACCGTGACAGCCTGCAAACACACAGCACCGCAAAGACAACAGCTAGGGTTGTCTCATCAGATTAGAAATGGAACAATGCGCCGTGCGCTTATTGTAGAAGATTCGGAACAAATGTAAAAACCACTTCATTATACACAACCACTATCAATATTTACCCCGACTGGTACCCCAACTACATGTGTTTAAAACAACAACAACAACAACAAAACCCCAAACCTATCGACAACATTAAAATTTCAAACCACAAACCAGGAAAGCTGCTGAGCAGCAGACATGCTATGAATTGATGCAAGTGTGCAGAAAAACAAAACAAAGACATCCATAAGGGGTGATGCTGTTGCGTTTTACTTGTGCGGCAATTTCAGTGTGCTTTACAGAAAAAGGAGATTGTTTTGAAAAATACCAATTCCATCTCTCTAGTCACCCAACATCCTGTCTGTAAGGTCAACTTCTGCTCCGAAGAAATGTGCACACATATACATCTGTTCATTGCACCACTGTTGAGTGTAGTATATTCTGTGCACACATTACATATCTGTTCATTGCACTACTGCTGAGTATACTATGTTCTTCTTTTTATTTATTGTGTTTTTTCATATGGAGGCTCTCGTGTAGCGTAGGATGGTCTTGAGCTCACTATGTAGCCAAAGATAACTGAACTTCTGAGCCTCCTGCCTCCCTCTGGCAATGCTGAGATTACAAGTGGACACACCACTACCATGCCCAGTTTATGAGTACTAGAGTCCAAACCAAGGTCTTCAAGCATTCGAAGTAAGCACTTGGCCAACTCTGAGTTCATTATTTTAAATCAAATGTCTCACTGGCAACTCAGAAGCCTGAATACTGGGAATAAAAGGACAAAATGACCAATAAGGACTTTGAGTCAATCTACTGAGGCTCTACATGGCTTTGTACCACTGCCGTGCTGGGCAGCTTCTCCTGGCCTCCATTTTCTCTTTGGAAAAATGAATTACACCAGTACTTTCATCCAAGGGTTATCCTGACAATTAAGCCGCATAACATACCTACATCATTTGAACACAGGGCTTGGGGGCTGAGTGTGGTAGCACACATCTGTAATCCCAGCACTTGAAAGGCTGAGGCAGGAGGACAGCCACAAGGTGGAGACCAGGTTAGTGTTGCATAGTATTTGTTTATACTGTGTGAAGATGTGTCACTGTGATTGGTTTAAAAAAGAGCTGAATGGCCAATAGCTAGGCAGGAGAAAATAAGCGGGACTTCCGGGGATGGGGGGGGGGGGGGGAAGGACGCTTGGAATGAATGTAGGCGTGGGATATACCAGAGAGAGACCTAAGAAGTCGGGCAAACAGTACAGAGGAGAGGTAGCCAAGCCACGTGGCAGACTGTATTTAAGTTTTAAGAGCTAGTTGAAAGGCCAAGCTTTCATAGTTAATAATATGTCCCTGTGTCGTTATTTGTGAGCCGGGGGCCCAAAGGATCGTCCAACTACAGGTGAGTGTACATATTGAGTTCTAAGCCAGGCAGGCTTCCAGGGCAAGATTCTATATCAAAACGAACAAGTGTATATTTATACATACACAGACACCCCTACACATGCACCTCACACACACATGCATACCACATACATCACCCACACTCACACATTACACACAAACATGCATATACATCACATACCACACATACACATGACACAAGTACACACCACAAATATCACATACCACACATATTACACACATACACACACCATACACACACGCAAACACACACCACACACATATGTACAAACACACCACACATGCAATACACACACAGCACACACAACACACAAACACCACCACACAAATACACAAGCACATCACACACACACACACACACACACACACACACACACACACACACACACACCACTCACACACATGCACACACCATACATACAACACACACACATACACACGAACTCTTGTCAGAGTCCTTCCACTAGGGAAATGGCTACTCAAGCATTCCTCCCACGACGATAATGACTGCATCCTCAGGACTAGATAGTCAGCGCCTCACCTGCCGGAGCCGCTCCAGACTCAGAATATTCTCCACTTGCAGCACGCCACGCGTGTACTTCTCGATATACGTCTCCCCATCCAGAGTGCCCTCGTTCTCACTCCGGGCTGCCAGGAGAGCCAGTGTTTCCCGGTCCTCAATCTCCTCAGTTGCCTAACGGCACAGAAAGGAGGCGACTGTTTTTCTATGAGTGACGTTTTCCTAAGTGTTGTGACGTGCTTTCAAAGCACACTGAACCAGCTCTCCCCTTACACTCTGACACACTGACATCTGAAGAAGCAGTGAGCCTTACCTTTGGTATATTGGAGACTATCTCATAGGTCACTCCACAAGAGTAAAATATATTTATCAGTGATATTCTTCTCTTCAGGCTCTGGGTGAAACTCTGGGAGGAAAGGAAAGGAAAGCCGGATTAAACTGTGTCAAATCTAAGACAAATCTACTTCATATTCTGCAAATTGGAAAGGTATTATGATGATAATGATTCAAGTAGTATAGATACATTCAACAAAACAGAAAGAAAGAAAACAAAAACCCCTGAACTTAAAAGAGGTGGGCATGGTATCTCACGTCTAAAATCCTCATACTTGGGAGGCTGAGGCAGGAGGATTCCTTATCAGTTTCATAGCTAGCCTGGGTAATACAGTGAATATAATGGGTTTGAGGCCAGTTGGGGCTACTGAATGAGACCTTGTCTCAAATAACTAACTAAAATAAATGAATAAAATAAGAAAAGGGCAGAAAACAATATAACCAAACAAGATACTAAACCTAAAAGTCTTGTCTGTGGTTGACAAGATGGCTCTGTGAGTGAAGACATTTGTCCCCATGCCTGATGCCCCGGGTTTGTGGAAGAAGTGTATTGATTCCTGCAAGCTGTCCTAACCTCTGCACATGCTTTGTTTTTTTTTGCACACGCACACACACACACAGTAAATATACAAATGTAATAAAGCTCTCTAAAACTTCCTGTCTCAGGCTGGTGTGGTGATGCACATCTTCAACCCCAGCGCTTAGGAGGCAGAGACATCCCAGGGCATCTCTGTGAGCTCTTCATCTCTGTGAGCCTGGTCTACGTAGGGAGTTCCAACCAAAGCTACACGGTGAGACCATGAAGAGCAGAAGTGCCATTGTGATTTAAGGGTCAGATTGGCAGAGGGGTGGCATCCCTGGGGTTCTGTGATTGTGTCTGCTTTCCTTGTGCTAACTGCCCTTCATCTCTCTGGGGTTTAGCCAGCTTCCTAGAACATTCTGAAGAGCCTAGGGGCTGAGTTTTGTTGACAGTACCTCTGTCACATCATGCGTCACAAGAGCTAGCTAGCAAGAAGCCTGACCTATAGACCATACAGTTTGTAAGTAATATAAACCTCTGTGTGTTTACTTGGGACCGCAGCTGCGAGACCGGGCAGTACACAAGGAAACTTCCCCTCCAGAAGTGCTCCTAACTGCTGAGCCATGTCTCCAGCCCCAAAGATTGTGGATATCCTAGCCAGTGAACATGGTAAAGTTAATGAGTCTGGCTGGGGCTGACATTTCCTTCTGTGGTCTTCACCTGGACACTATGGTTACAGGTTCCATCAAGCCTGTATACCGGTGTTTACAAAGCATGATGTGACACAAAGGAAAATAATTTTTCCCTTGCACACATGATGGCAAGTCAGCCCTGTTCACTACCTGTTTGTTATAAATATTGGCCGCGATCCGCTTCCGTAACACTAACTCCATTGCTGCCGGGTGGCTGAGCTGAACTGTGGTCTTCACAATCAGGTAGATCCTTTCATTCTGTGGTGTGACCCGATTCAGGTGAACAGAATCGTGTACCGAGGAGTCCCAGGAGGCTGTGGCTGAAACCTGTAAGTAGCAGAATGTTAGGGGACAGGAGTAAGCTATGAGACATCTCTGAGAAAAAAAAAATCAATTCTTGCTGTTGCCAAATAGATTTCTTCCTTCATCTATCTTGAATGGTGACAGGTGGCATTTTGTTCAAAGCCCTCAGTGTCCCTATCAGAAGTTTATCAGGCTGAGAGGGCTTGTGTGCTCCTGTGAAGACCCCAAGAGAGCCCTGGGGGTAAATTACCTCGTCATCACTGTGCTTTATGATGGGCAGGTAGAAGAACTGACTGCCATGCTCCTTGGGCAAGATGGAGTTCACACCTGATGCATGGGGACCCACCAGCTGCTCATTGGCACTAAGGTCATCCGCTGGCCAAGTTCAAGGCACAAGATGAAAACAGGACAAAGAAAGTCAGCTTTTAAGCAAACACCAACATTTTAAAATATGCCTTGAAAATTAATTTTCCCATTTTATACTTTTTGTTTGTTTGTTTGTTTGTTTGTTGGGAGACAGGGTTTCTCTGTGTAGCCCTGGCTGTCCTGAATCTCACTCTGTAGACCAGGCTGGTCTTGAACTCACAGAGATCCGCCTGCCTCTGCCTCCTGAATGCTGGGATTAAAGGTGTGTGCCACTACCGCCTGGCTTACTTTATACTTTTTTATTAATTAAAAAAAATCAGCCTCAAAAGTAACGGGTTTCGTGACAGCCTTTTCTCCTGGGACGCCCCCTTATTGGTTTCCCTCTCTCTTGCTGTCATGTCATGGACATCTGTTACCCTCTCTTCCTCTCCCGACCTTGAGGGTTGAGGGCAGAGGGTACTAGTCAGATGTGCAACTTCTCAGCCCTCGCCAAGCCTAACACACAGTCTCCAGGGGCCACTCCTTTTGCTGGTGATGTCAATCATTACTATCCCAGAGCACATGCTTTGTGTTCCTGTTGTCATTTTCAATGTCCGGGGTGCTTTGTGTGAGATTAGACACCACGTCTCTCTTCCAGTGACCATATGCCATGCTTATGATGTGTCCAGAGCCAAACTGTGGCCTAGTGTGCCATACCAGTAATTACCGAAGTGATTCATGTACCAAAGAATACAAGTCTGAGGAGATGAAGATCTTAGCTGACTTTGATAACCCCGGGATGGGCTAAGTGCCTACTTACCATTCAGATCCAGAAAGAGGACTGGTATGTGTGTTTCCATTCCAGGAGGTGGGACCCTAAATTCAACAACAAAATTTAATCATAAGAACATGTGTGTTTTATATTTTTTTTAATTAAGAAAACTCTAGAAAGCTATGGAAACAGAAGGACCCACTGTGGGGTTGTGGGATCTACACATGTCGCACCATCACATCTCTCTATTCTGTTTATCTGACTGTGTCTGTGTCTCTGTGTGTGAAGGGCACATGGCCAAGGCGGAGGACAGTTTACAGGAGTCCTGGATTAAACCCAGACTGTCAGGATTGACCGCAGGCACCACTAAGCCATATCCCCAGCACCTATCATTTCTAGCTTTTTATTTTCGAAAGTAAACTTTGCTATAAAAACACATCATTTTTTGACTCCCATGTTGACACAAGTCATGGGAATTATTGTGATGTATAAAAGAAGTATCAGTCATGCATTAGCTGTGAGTATCTAATACAAAGTTTTTTTAAAGCCTTTCAAGAAATAGTTCCAGGACTTGAAGAGATGGATCAACAGTTAAGAACATTTTCTCTTTTTTCAGAGGACTCAGGTTAGTTCCCAGCACCCAACTGTGACTCACAACTCTCTATAACTCCAGTCCCAGGGGATGTGATGCCCTCTCCTGGCCTTTTCAGGCATCAGGCACACACATGGTGCATATAAAATACACATAGGCAAAACATTCATACACCTAAGAATAAGAAATAAATATTTTTATAGGTTTTTTTTTTTTTTGTTTTTGTTTTTTCGAGACAGGATTTCTCTGTGTAGTTTTGGTGCCTGTCCTGGATCTCGCTCTGCAGCCCAGGCTGGCCTCGAACTCACAGAGATCCACCTGGCTCTGCCTCCCAAGTGCTGGATTAAAGGAATGTGCCACCACTGCCTGGCTAAATAAATGAGATATTTTTAAAGAAAAGAAACAATTCCAGCCATAGGGCAAGAGACAAGGGTGCTGTTAGATGGAAGGGGATGGACCAGAGCCTAGAGAAGGTAAACAAAAGGAACAGAAACACAGAAAACTCCAAGGGAGTGAGCACAACCTGTGAAGGGAGGTGATGTGCACAGCAGAGACCAGGCAAGCATACTGCTCACACTGGCCCAGCTTGATTAGAATCACCGCAGAGGGCTCTTCAGGAGCCCTGGTCAAATGCTTCCTCTTCTGAAGCCAATCTAGGGGAGGACTCAAGGTGACATTTTATGAATACTCAAGATGATGTGAGGCTGGACAACATCACATGAGAGAGGCTGAGGTGAGGACGACTTACGAGGGCGGGCTCTGAGGAGCAGTAAGGTTGGAAGGCGCTGACTCCTCACCGGGAGCAGCCTGCAGAGAGACTGCACACTACCTACAGGGTTGTAACACAAAGGCAGAAGCTGCATGGAGAGATAGCAGGCTGAAAGTTCTGTGCCTGCAGACTAGGTTCTCCCACTTCCTGGAGAAGACCAGGAAACCACTTCCATTATCAAGAGAGATGGAAATAACACTAGTGCGTCCATTTGTTCAGAGCAGACCTGGACACGTGTATTGTGTTCAAAGGGGATGTTGGATTTTCTCCTACCCACTCAGAGCAAAGGCTGGGGATGTAGCCTGGTGGTAGAGAGCTCGCCTCACATGGAGGCCCTGAGTTTGATCTCCAGCACTGCAAAACCAAGACACAAGTCAAAAGGCAAACCCCCAAACAAGAGCAAAAAAACCCTAAACAACAACAAGAACAATACATAAGTCAATGTCCAAGACATGGTTTTGTAGTGAGAATGAGAGTTAGAAATCAACAGAGCAGTCGGGCGGTGGTGGCGCACACCTTTAATCTCAGCACTTGGGAGGCAGAGCCTGGCGGATCTCTGTGAGTTCGAGGCCAGCCTGGGCTACAGAGCGAAATCCAGGACAGGCATCAAAACTGTCTTGAAAGTTTTGTCTTGAAAAACAAACAAACAAAAAAAACCCCAAAAAACAAAAACAAAAAAAAGATCTATTTTGTGTGTTTTTTTAATGTATTTTGAAGGCCCCTTCCAGCCTAGTATACTGTGAAACCTCCTTCTCAGTCTAGAGGGAGGAAACAGGATCCAAGTTGCTCATTCAGAGGAAGAAGGGAGGTAGCATTTACCCCCAGTCAGGTCACCTTTGGAAGAAGCTGGATGTGGTGGGGAAGTGATAGAGGATGGAATGCTGGAGACGGGTGGCCCTTCCCTCAGCTGTGGCTAGTTGATCCCGGAAAGCTATCTGCTCCTGTCACAGGCCATGTTCAGCACCCTGCCTGGCCTGCATAAAGGGTGGCTTACCAATCAGCAGGTGCCCCGGGGATCCCGCTGCCGGGGGCAGGCACCAGCACTGCATTCCTCTCCTCCGTCAGCCCCACCCACTGCTCCACCAGCCTGGCTTCCCGCTCCATGTCGTCTTCTGTTTTCTCTGTGGAATGTCAGGAAGACATGGGAGACAGCAGAAGAGAAGGGGCAGCTGTTAAATGGAACACAACTGGGTTGTTCATGCTGGAACATCCAAAATGGTGTATATGTCCACCATATTCCAAAGAAGGAACCAAGGCTCTGAAGATCAAGCATGGACATCCAGACAAGGAGAGGACGTGACACCAGCTTCAGGTAGCAGAGGCCAAAGGAAATACACAGAGTAGGGACAGGGGCCAGAAAGGGGTTTGTATTACTAGTGCTGGATCTGGGAAAGGGTTAGGAATACACACTGTATCTACTTTACACACTTGCTGGAATGATCCAGTTTATTAATGGGTGTGATTTTATAAAATGATAAGCCATGTTACAGGGGATTTAAAAGCATTGTATACCTCACTCTGAAAAACCTTTATTTTCTTTCATGTTCATTGTGAAAAGAATTTTACTGGATAAAATTTTTCTTTACATCTTCATGCACCTAACTCAATTTTGGGCTTCCCTGGGTATACTCACTGAATTTTCATCAGTGGCCTAGGCACACACACCACATACTGGACTAAGATGGTTTATCAAGGTGAATTTTGTTGACATGAAATGGAGGAACATCCACATGTACTGGCAAAGCATTAAGTACCCTGAGTGACTGTGAAGTCAAGTTGAGAGTACAAGGTTATCCATCCATCCATCCATCCATCCATCCATCCATCCATCCATCCATCCATCCATCCATTTCTCCATCCATCCATCCATCCATCCATTTCTCCATCTATCTATCCATCCATTTCTCCATCCATCTCTCCATCCATCCATCCATCCATCCATCCATCCATCCATCCATCCATCCATCTCTCCATCCCTCCATCCATCCCTCCATCCATCTCTCCATCCATCCATCCATCCATCCATCCATCCATCCATTTATTTGAGACATGGGGTTCACTATGTACCCCTGGCTGGTCTGGAACTTGCTTGCCTTGAGCTCACAGAGATCCATTTGCCTCTGTATCTCAAGAGCTGGGATTAATAATCCTCACAAGGATTATTATTATTATTATTGCCACTGTAAAATACTGAAAAAGCTACTCCTGGGAGAGTTTAATTCCACGTACATTTTTTTTTAACATTTATTTATTTTGTGTGTGGGATGGGACAAGTGTACATGTGGGCACGAGAGGATAGTTTGTGAGCATCAGTTCTCTCCTATCATGTGGGCTCTGGGGATTGAACTTGTGTTGCAGGCTTCGTGGCAAGTGCCTTTATCTGCTGAGCCAACTCCTGGACCCCATCACGTACCTTTTTTATTGCTGACTTTTTTAATCTGTTCGTCTAAGTATTCCCGTCGTTTAATGAGTGCATCTGACCATCTCTCTCTTACACAGTTCAAGTCTTCTTCCTGACAACAAGAGAAGGAAGATTTTTTTCTTTAGAGAATGTGTAGACAATGATTCCTTTTGTATAAAAAAAGATATTTAAGTAGATTGGGGAACTTTTCATTAGGAAAGGCCATTGAATGTCATAGTGATTAATTAATATGTGAGAAAGCAGAGGTCATAGACTATGCCATGCTGACCATGGATGTTGGTACCCAGAAATCAGAACCCCTGGATCAGCAGGATAGTTACACTGAAAGGCAAGACAAGCTCAAACGATGCTACAGCAGGATGATATTTATGCTGCAAGATGACTTTCCGCTGCATGTGTGCACACCCATGTCTGTGTGCATCTGCATGGCAGCAATTCACTGAAAGATGTGTGGTCTCGAGCAGGAGGATACCATAAGCATAGCTCAAAGCCCAGAACATCAAACAGTAAGAAGAGTGACAGGTATTTATGTAGTTCAGAGTTCAATGGCCTTACTAGTAATACACGATTTTTCTGAAATGCAAAGAATAGGTCAACAGAAAACCTTCTAAATTTGCTGCAAAGATTGTACAGCCCACCACCACAAGGATAACCAAAAATCTCCCATGCAAAATCTCCACATGCAGTCAGCCATGCTAGAAGAACTCCCAGAAGCAGCTGCTGGACTCCACTGTGAACATGGCAGGAAGCACGCCCAAAGCCACAAGACGTTAGTTGATGGCACAGCTGAGACCTGAGGGGATGCTGACCCCACCCCTACCCCCCACCCCAAGGTCTATGTTCACTTCCATCCTTTCTTAGTAAAACTGTGAGTAGGGAAGGAAAAACCATCAATTCTACCCCAGATGCTCTCTGGCCTTACTCCTAACAACAATGATGACCTAATACTTAGAGTGGGAACTGTAAAGCTTTTCCTACAATGACCCCACAACTGACATACAGAAGACTCACTGAGAACCCATCCTTTCAACTTGGATGGGAAAGCAGTACAAAGACTGGGAACTCATGCCTGAAACTTTCATCTCGGCTGACTACTTTGACCATGACCCCACCATCATCCATGGTTGTCCGGCTAGTTGAGGCTGACTGAGTATCTATGCCACATGTGCTCATCCCCTTTTCTCCATTTCCAACAAGAGAACACTGCTATTTAAATTCTCAACATAATGAACTAAGCTGGTTAAATAAAACAAAGGTCTGCACACAGACTCCAAGCTTATGGCCCAATAAAAGCGTTGTCTTGTTTTTAATCAAATGGCATTTAGGGTAACACTAATCTTCTAGAAGTGATAGGCAAAGTGCAGTTTAGCAGAGGAAAGACAAGAGTGGGCCAGAAAACTGTGAATGGAGAGCAGTGTGTTTTTTGAGATCATTCATCTTAATATAGCCATCATGGTCTTGCCCAGCATGGCCACTGGAACCGGCAGAGCAAACAATGCAGTATCTGGTTACAGATTTGGAATCAACAGGAACATTGAGAGAAACAATATTGTGTTTCTGATCACATACAAAGCAGACCAAAGCAAGTGAGAAAGTGCATGTTCTCACTCTGGGGCCCTGTTTCCACCTCCCTGGGCTCTGCTTTGCGAAGGCTGGCGATTAGCAAGAGCTGTGCCCCATGCACAGGATTGACAGTGGCAGCAATACCTGATAACTATCCATATCATCGCCATCCTCCTCATCTCTCTGGGGGGAAAAATAAACATAAAGGACATGCATTTTGTTTTCTCAAACAGCACACAGGGAAAATAATTTAACACGTTACAATGGATGCCTCACACAACATTAGCGCCATTTCACTGAATCCCAATAGGTTAGGAAGAATTAAATTCATCTGTCTGTCTGTCTCTCTTTCTGTGTGTGTATGTGTGAGAGAGATAGAGGACAACTTGTGAGAATCATTTCTCTCCTTCCACCATGTTGGTTCTAGGGGCTCAAACTCAAGTTGTCAGGCTTGGAGGCAAGCGCCTTTCCCATGAGTCATCTTAACACTCCCATTTTTTTTTAAAGAGAATTCTCTTAGATAAGGATTGAAAACAACATCCTGGGCCAGGCCTTGCACCACTGTATTCCACATGTATTCCGGGTAGGCTGCCTGGTTTGGCATGATCTTAGTTGGACAGAAGGCTAACCTATGAAGGAGTTAGAGATCCTCTTCTCACAGAGACCCTAGAGGATGAAATGATTAATCCAAGGTTCACACAGATGGTGGCCGCTCAGGGCACCATCCCCAGCAGCCATTCTTGGAGATCATCGCTCACAGGGATGAAGTTGCTTGCCACAGGAACACCTGGGGACCCAGGCTTAAGGCACGGAAGGTTCTGTGCTGGCTACTTCAGGGGAAGCTGAGCCACTGGAATGCACAGGTCACCAGTGTCCTCTGTAGATGGACCACAACTGCCCCAAAGGCATGGGTACATTTTGCAATGATTACACAGGGTAACAATTTTGGTTAAAAAGCTTAGGCAAGAAAAAGAACCCCAATGAAAACAAGAGTTTGGGGGAAGAGACAGTTTTCCTTAGAAACGAGATACAGATCCCTTGATTCATCATTGTCTCTTCACAGGCAGGGTCTCACTATGCAGTCCTGGTTGGTTTGGATCTCACTACGGAGACCAGGCTGACCTTGAACCTACAGTGGTCCTCTTGCCTCTGTCTCCCAAATTTTGGGATTACAGGAATGCTCCACTATGCCCAGTGAAAACTTTTATTTAAATTTATAACAACCTTTTTTTTGTTGTTGTTGTTGTTGTTTTGTTTTTTCGAGAAAGGGTTTCTCTGTGTAGTTTTGGTGCCTATCCTGGATCTCGCTTTGTAGAAGAGGCTGGCCTTGAACTCACAGAGATCAGCCTGCCTCTGCCTCCCGAGTGCTGGGATTAAAGGCCTGTGCCACCACCACCCGGCTATAACAATATTTTTTAATGACATGAGAAAATATTACAGTCATTAAAATGTAGTTAAAATTATTTTCACATGTACACTTCACAATACATGACTTTCAAAGTCTGGCTGTTACTACTAGCAGTTCTAAGATTAATGCATTAAGTGGAAGCTGAATGCTGAAAGACTTTATCTTGAAGTGATTTTCTTTACAGATGTCAAAGAACAGACAATGATAACATATAACATTACATTTTAGACTTTAAGGTACTTTCACCAACCAAGACCCAGCCTGAGCTTTCAGGCTTTAACACCTTGTACACTGCATTGGCTTCAGCAATCAGGACATAAAGTACTGAGCCAACAGTGGTCTGTAGAAATGACCTTGACCATGGGAAGGAGGATCAAATAACCACAGCTGGATGCTGCATGGCTCACACTAAGCTTCTCTCTTGAGGTGCTGAGGACTGAGCCCAGGCCTTCACATATGTTTATAATTTTATAATAAGCATGTGTTTTACAACCAGCCACCACTACCCTAGCCCGGGTAGCTCACTCTTAGGAAACCATGCAGTACCGAGCTACAGTCAATTTTTTTAAAATCCACATTTTGAACAAATAATCAGTTCTTTTGGTGTTGTTTATTTTTTCTGACAGTGCCTCAATATGCCTGGAATTCACTGTGTAGACCAGGCTGGCCTTGGACTTACAGAAAAGAACAGACCACCTCTGCTCCCGAGGCATGCGCCACCATGCCCAGACAAAAAATAAGATAAAATAAAATAAAAATAATTTTTAACTCAAGAGGTACAGCTATTTAAAAAATTACAAATAGGGAGGGGCTTGAGATGGCTCAGTGGTTAAGAACATTGGCTGCTCTTATAGGGGGACCAGGTTTGATTCCCAACACCCGCACGGTGGTTCACAACCATCTATGACTCCATTTTCCAATGATTCAGGAACTTTTCTGGCCTTCATGGGCACCAGGCATGTACGTGGTGCACAGACATGCATATAATCAAAACACTCACACACACAAGATAAAATAATAAAAAATTTAAAAAAAACTACAAAGGATTCTTATAAAGCCCTTGAAATGGGAACATTTAGCAAAGCTGGTGATTTTCATTTTGGAAGTCGCAGCCTAAGTTACACGAACTCTATGTTTTATCTTGTGCTGGAGATTGATTGAACCACACAGTTTTATTGCAGAAAGAAATTCTGAGAATTACTGCATCTATTTCATCGTTTTAGAAAAGAAAAAGAATTCAGTATTTAAGTGAACTCGGAAGTGGAAGGAAAATCTGGGTCTCCTGACTGTAAGTCTTGTGCTACCAAATAATTCTTGTGGCCACCCTGGAAGTTACTGGCTCTGAGAGGGACTTCCCTGGAGCGAGGACATACATAATTTAATTCCTTACTCATAGGCTATAAACACACAAGTGTGCTAAAGAAGCGCCCCAGACCATGGGCCCTATCTCCTTATCCTTTGCTCTTGCTCTAAGGAAGCATGCAGACTTTGAGCTGCAGGGAAGTGTAGTCAGAAAGGAGGAAGGCAGTGTCTGGAAAAGCCCAGGACTCTGCATTCATCTCTAGCTTTCAGAAAAATCTGCCCCAACACCATGAAATCAGAGAAACTCTGGTAGAAGATGAAGATGAACCATTTCTCAGGATTGGCTGGGCTGATACCCAGACGCCCCAGAGAAATGGAGGGGAGACATTTTCTCTTTGGCAAAGTAGAGAGATGCTTTCTACCACATTTGACTGTAGGGGACCCTGGTTCAACTGTGCCCAGACCCTTGAAGCACATACATTCTTCCAAGCCACGGTAGGAAGATAATTACTGAAGTTTATTCTCCCAGGGCACAGACTAGTTTTCTGCACTGCCCACCCTCCACAGTGTCTCATGTAGCCCAGGCTACCCTCAAGCTCACTATGCAGCTGAAGCTGAGGATGATCCTGAACTCCAGTTCTCCTGAGTCCACATTCCAAGTGTTGGGATGATGGGCATGTGCTATCATAACCAGCATCTTTTTATTTCTTAATTAGAACAATGGACTTCAAGGATGGAGAGTTAATGGACAAAATGATCATGTGCACAGTTTTTATTATTTTATTTTTTAAAGATATATTGATTTATGTATTTTATGTATTTATGAGTGGTCTGCTTGCATGTATTCCTACATATGAAAGAAGAGGGCATCTGATCCTATCATAGTCGGTTGTGAGCCACCATGTGGTTGCTGGGAATTGAAGTCAGGGCCTCTGAAAGAGCAGCCAGTGCTCTTAACCACTGGGCCATCTCTCCAGCCCCCATGCACAGTTTTTATAACAACAAAAAAGAGCAGTCAAGACTGGTTTAAAGCGATAATACACAGGAGCAATTTTCTGAGAGCAATGCAGGTGGATTGGGACAGCAGTATTGTTCGTATTGTTCACATACATTGGGCAGGATATAAAATAAAAGCAGCCCAAAGCAGGTGACCACTAGAGCCTGAAGAAGTAAACATTACTAAGTAACCAGGCAAACACAGCATTTCATATTTAGAAAAAAGGCAGCAGACGGGAAGTGACCTGGGGGAAGATGCGCAGGTAAGGTAACTGTTGTTTGTGAACTCCCAAATAAGATTTCCACTGTACACCAATGTCCTCACTTCTGCACGGATTTTTAAATTCCTTACTTACTTTTTAAGTAAAGTATTTTCTTTTTAATCATGTGTATGCATGTCTGTTTGAGTGTGGGCATGAGCAAGCTCAGGTGCCCTCAGAGGCCAGAAGAAGGCACTGGATCCCCCGGAGATGGAGTTACAGGTGCTTACTTATGAGCTTTCTAACATGGGTGCTGAGAATTGCATTTGGGTTCTCTGTAAGAGCAGGATACATTCTTAACTGATGAGCCATCTCTGTAAACCCTTTATTTTTTTTTTAAATTATTATTAATTTTTAAATTTCTGAAGTACTGGGTATAGAACCCAGCTACCAAGCTACACCCCCAGTCTTTGGCACCTGCTCCCCCAGACCTGCGTCCTACCTGGTAACTGTCCAGCCCCCTCTGCAGCTTGGTGGACCGTGCAGTCACGCAGCCGATGGATACCGACAGGATGGCTTCAACCATGAGTGGCAGTGTCCCCGAGTGCTGTACAGGTTTCACTGTGACCTGCACTCTGCGGGAGTGACCCTGCAGGCGTGAAGGCAGAGAAGACGCCAGAGACGGGGATGGGGAGAGAGGAAGGAAACAAGGGAAATCATTTGAGAATAGAAATACAAGAGAATTGGGGTACGCCTAGAAACTCTAAGAGTGAAAAACACACACACACAAAAGCTCCGTACCTGCCTGAGTTGAAAGACGCCTCCGGTATTGACGTCTTTCGCCTGGTGAAGCTCCACGGCAGCATATTCCCCTAGCTCGTTCAGTTCCAATATGGAGATCCACATTTCTATTCTTCGAGTTACTTCGTTCCACCTGCAAAAACCACATCCCAACAAGCACCGAATCACCCAGGGCCGCGGTTAGCAAACTGTGTTAATAAACGTCCATCACTGAGCACGTACTGGCACTGTGCCAGAGATGTCTCACAGATTCCCGCCTGGATGAACTCTCAACCCAAACCTGCGGTATGGACTCGCGGGCTGTTCAACTGACCCGTACCTTACATTTAGTGATGTACACAGATTAAGCAAGTAAACACCCGGGTGTGGGGTTGCTGGGTCACAGAAGAGGCAAATGATCAACTTTAGAAGAAATTGCCAATTTTAGGGCTAGGGCTGAATGGTAGAGTGCTTGTTTTGCATGTGGAAAGACCTACGTCCAGTCTCTAGAAATGCTATAAAGAAAAAAAGAAGACATTGGGAGCTTTCTCTTAGACTGTGGTGGCTTATTGATTTTCATAGTTATGCCTTTGATGTAGAATTAAGTCCAACCCGGAAGTTTCCCTCCTATGGCTATTGCGGCCTGAGAACCTGCGACCATGTCAAAGCTGTAACAATACCACCCCCATCCAGGCAGCACGGGGCACACCAGTAATACCAGCACTTGCTGAGGCAGGAGGATTGCAAGTCTGAGGCCAGATGGGTTCTATAGAGAGCATTTGGTTAAAACAACATCATCAACAATGACATTGACAAAATCTCAGGGCATGGTGGCGCCTATGTGCAACTTCAACACTTGGGAGCTTGAGGCAAGAGACTGCCATAAATGTGAGGCCAGCCCAGCCTATACCCAAACCACGTCTCAAAAAAACCCTGAAAAGCAATACAAACTTATGAAAGGATATCCTACTATTTTCTTCTACCAGATTTATAGATTTTGTTTTGCATTTAAATTTACGATTTGGGTCACTAAGATAGCCCAGTAGGCAAAGGGTTGGTTTGCCTTCAAACCAGATGACCTGAGTTCAATCCCTGGGAACCACCTGGCGGAAGCTGACAACTGGCTCCTGCAAGCTGTCCTCTGACCTTCATTACACAAATACTGTAATAAAAACTTTAAAAATAAACATATGACTATCTTGTAGTAATTTCTGTGCATGATGTTAAGTAACATCAAGGATTTTGTTTTCACATAAATACAGCAATTATTTCAGTCTTGCCGGTTGCAATGACTCACTGCCGTAGTGTGTTTTGACGTTTCTAGCATTCTAATTTTACGGAGGAGGAAATGGGCTCGAAGGCTGAGCAACTCGCTCGAAGCCCCAGGGTTTGAGGCGTCCACTCTCACTTACGGTCACGAGCTGCTCCTGACCCCTGGGTCTGATGCCCACAGCAAGAACAAACCTGTCATGCAATGTTCTTAAATGCTCGCAGCAAGAACCAACCTGTCATGCAATGTTCTTGTCTTCGCATGGAGTGAATCGACCTCCCAGATGGAGCTTCCATTCCCAGCACACCTGTGGCCCCACACTTCAATTGCGAGTGCGCCATCAGAAATGAACTCTAGGAACTCCTCTGTGACAGTCACCACGTAGTCCTGGGACAAGCAGAAGGCAGGACAGCACACTGAGAGTCAGGCATAATGGCACCCACTTATCCGCTCTCAACCTTAAACCCATCTCTTCTGATCTGCAGGAAGGCATGAAGGAGCACAGGACGTTGTATCTGGAAGGGATCCAGGAGGTGACTCAGTTCTAATGAAGAAAGCTGAACTCAAACTTCTGGCTTTAGGTGCACAGCGGGGATCTGCAGTCTCTTACTTGGGCTCACGGCCAGCTCCAGTGAACCACTCTGACCTCCAGATGACCCTCCTGCACTTGGAGACTTACTGAGTAAGGGACTCCAACTATCTGATTTCTTCACGGCCTAGGCTCTTGCTCTTGAGTGTGTCTAGCTTCAGTTCCTCACTCTAAAAAACAAACCCACGGCTGCGGAAATTGAGATCTCCCTGAGAACCGGGGCTGCTCACTCGGAACACCCAGTAAGCCCGAAGTTGAACCACTTTCCTTCCCATCAGCCTCCTCAGGAGCCCAAGCAGAGACTCGGTACAGTTATTTCATGACTCATTTCCAGAAAGAGCTACTAAGCTGGCGGAGCCTATTCTGTCTACTTTCTTATTTCACCTGGAGACAGACCCAGAATTTTAGAAGGAAAAGAAACAATGGTCAACGAGTTCAATCTACGTACTTCAGAAGTGAAAAACAAAACAAAACAAAAAAAACCAACAACCTCTAAAATCACCCTGTGAACCCAGGGGCTTTGGGATCCACGTGTATTTACACAGTTATCAAACAGCACACACTTAAGATCCGGCCTGTGTCTTTCTGGTACAAACAGGCCTGTGGATCCAAAGAGGGATGGGGAATATTTAAAAGACTGTTAGGAAAACAGTAATAAGAACGACCAAAATGGCGGGGTGGGGGTGGGGCATTACTTAGGAGGAGAAAGGAACCAGAGTGTGAGGGGAAGAGTCTGGGACAGGACAGCAGGGGGAGAGGGGACGGATTAGAACAAGATAGAAGGACTCATCTGTAGGAAAATGCCCACGACTTGGCATGCTAACTTAAGTAGTCAAAAATAAATAATGCACGTAAAAAATAATAACTAAAGATTTTAAGAATGTGGTTTGGCAAATATGGGTCAAGAAATGTAGGCTTGGGGCTGTAGAGCTAGTTCAATGGTTTAAGACATCTGTTTTTCTTCCTGAGGACCCCATTTGGGTTCCCAGCACCCACCTGGCAGCTTACAACTACCTGTACCCCTAGCTCCAGATCCTCTGATGCCCTCTTCCAGCCTCTGGGAGCAGTAGGCATCTACACAGCACACAGAGAACATACGCAAAACACTCATATACACTGAATGAATCAATAAGCAAATCTTTGTTGTTGTTGTTGCTGTTGTTTGTTTTGTTTTTGGAGACAGGGTTTCTTTGTGTAGCCCTGGCTGTCCTGGAACTCACTCCGTAGACCAGGCTGGCCTCAAATTCACAGAGATCCGCCTGCCTCTGCCTCCCAAGTGCTGGGATTAAAGGTGTGTGCCACCACCGTTTGGCCCTAAATAAGCAAATTTTTATTTAAAAAAAAGAAAGAAAGAAAAGTGGGCTATTTACTTTCAGCAAAGGAAACAGCAGTCTTGCACATATGAGGTTTTATAGGTGGTCACAGGAATGAGTTTTCTAAGCTACAGTCAGAAGGAACAGACACCATTTGCAGAGAAGTGGTCTGGACAGGTCATCTGGAAGAAGTCTCACATGGGGCAGAGTCCATCTTAGAGAAATCATTAGGTAATATTGCCAAGTGAAAGCCACAAAAGCAAGAAAGGTAAGAACATAGACAATAGCTTACTAAAATATGTGGCGGGCATAGGGACTTGCAACTGATGTCCCAGCTACTCAGGGGGATAGAGCAAGTCCAGGAGTTCAAGGCCAGCATGGGCAATATAGCAAGACTCCATCTCAGAAGATAAAATAAAAATAAAGGTAATATATGTAGAATAAGACTGCAAGTAGGGCTGGAGAGATGGCTCAGCTGTTAAGAGTACTGGCTGCTCTTCCAAAGGTCCAGCAACCACATGGTGGCTCACAACCATCTGTAATGAGATCTGGTGCCCTCTTCTGGTCTGCAGTCATAAATGCAGGCAGAACACTATATACATAATAAATAAATCTTTAAAAAAAAAGAATAAGATTGCAAATTAAGACTGTTCTGATTTCATTTTATATATTTCCTAATTATTTGAATTTGTAATGAAGAACATTTGAGCTTTACAAAGTCCAGGCAGATATTATGTTCAATTAAAACCAAAGAACTTCCAAGGAAAACTTTGCTGAGAGAGGATCTCCTGCCCTGGAATGTGTGATCTTGCTGCTCCAGCCTCCTGAGTGCCAGGATTACAGGCACGAGCCAGCACATATGGAGAGAACTTCTAAGTAGATTTTAGCCAGGCCTGGGGCTCCTGCCTGCAATCCCACCCCTTGGGAGGCTGACAAGGAGGATGGCCATGAGTCAGAGGGCAGAGCAGGTCACATCCTGAGTCCCAGGCCTGCTTGAGCTCCATGGCAGGACTCTTAGAATTTCAGGGATGTGGGGAGAAGGTATGTCATGTTCTTCAGTGGTGGGGCGGCCTATAACCTCCCCCATGCTCAGGCAAGAAACTCTTAACCCAGTGGGTGACACAGGAAGAGGAAAGTAGGGGGTGACTCACAGGGAAGAAGGGCTTTGGGGCAAAAGGCGGGAGGGGGAAAATGGAGCTGAGCAGGAAAATGACTAAACTTCTGAAACTGCTGGACAATAATAAAAACATTTTAAAAAATTTATAAGGGATCTTTGAGAATTGAGAAAGAAAGAAAGAAAAAGTTCCACATGATTGGAAGGTGTTCAAACCAGAATTCTAGGTGATTGTCCTGTTCAAACACCAGAATTACATGTAATGCTGTAGAGTACATGGCAAAAAAAACGTTGAGTTTTAAAAGTCCGTGCCCAAGTCCATTGCCCACCATGCAGCTGATGCTGGCCCTGTGGTGGCTGTTTGGGTGCTAGGGACTGACCCAGGAGCCTCAAGCACACACTTCACCGTAGAGTGCCACCCTTGGCCCAGAACCTCATTTTGTGACTGCATCTGTACCTTACAGTGAGAGAAGGTCACTGTGTACTGGGCGTCCTTGGACTGCGGGGAAGGCACGTCTGGATCCACCACTGGGGCAGCCACTGTAGACTCACACTGGTCCCAGAACGTGTACTGACAGAAGACGAAATTGGAGAGGCTCAAAGGTAGCCCAGTTGCCTCTTTAATTATCACCTGAAGAGATTTAAAAAAAAAAAAAATTAGAGCTCTCATAAAAGAAACACTAAAGTATATGTCTTTCCATAGTTCATCATCTCTAAGAGGGGATAAAATCAGTCACCCATTTAAAAATATTTGAGACCAAGCCGGGCGGTGGTGGCGCACGCCTTTAATCCCAGCACTCGGGAGGCAGAACCAGGCGGATCTCTGTGAGTTCGAGGCCAGCCTGGGCTACCAAGTGAGCTCCAGGAAAGGCGCAAAGCTACACAGAGAAACCCTGTCTCGAAAAACCAAAAAAAAAAAAAAAAAAAAAAAAAATATTTGAGACCATTCATTGCAATCTATCAATCTATCTGTCGGTCTATCTATCTATCTATCTATCTATCAATCATCCACCCACCCATCCATCCACCCATCCATCCATCCATCCATCCATCCATCCATCCATCCATCCATCCATCCATCCCCTATCTTTTGCAGTGAACTTAAGGCCTTACATAGACTGAGCTGTATTCCCAGTCCATCCTTTTTTAAAACTATAAGCCATGGAAGCCTCAAACTCAGACATCTGCCTGCTTCTGCCTCCTGAGTGCTGGAATTAAAGATGTGCGCCATCATGTCTAGTGTATGGGCTCATCTTCAAATTTTAAGAAAAATTATATTTATTTATTTATTTGTGAAGAAAAAAAGCACATTCCTGTATAATTTTACTGATGACCGAGTTTCTGATCCCGATGTAACTTTTATCAGAAGAACACAATTCAATAATATATTCTCCATGCTCTCTCTTTGTAGATTTGACCTCTGTGGTTTAGCCAATAGATCAGCCATACCCCAAACAACTGCATCATGCTGACACATGACTTTAGCTTGTCATTATTCTCAAAGCAACTATTAGAGTTTACTTTCTGTTGATATAAAAACCATGACCAAAAGCAACTTAGGGAAGGAATGGGTTAATTTCAGTTTATAGGACACAGACTATCCTTGAGGGAAGTCTAGGCAAGAACTTGAAGCAGCAACCATGGAGGGATGTTGTTTACTGGCTGGCTCATGCTTGGCTAGCTATACAGCTCAGGACAATCTGCCAAGGGAATGGTGCCTCCCACAGTAGGCTGGACTCTCTTAATATCAATTAACAATCAAGACAAGCTCCCATATACAGGTCCACCAGCCAATTTCACCAATGCAATTCCTCTCTCAGGTGACTCTAGACTGTGTCATATAGAAAATTAAAGCCAACTAGTGCCAGGTGTGGTGGTGAATGGTTTTAATTCCAACACTCAGGAGACATAAGTAGGCAGATCTTTGTGAGTTGGGAGGCCAGCCTGGTCTACATAGTGAATTCTAGGACATCCAGGGCTACATAATTGAGAGACCTTGCCGCAAAAATCTATTAAAAATAAAAAATAAAATAAATCTTGAAAATGAAAGCCGACTAAAACTGTGCTATAACTATTACACAGCATTTGCACTGCACTACATGTTATTCTACCGGTGATTATTAAAAGTGCATAGAAGGAGCCGGGCGGTGGTGGCGCACGCCTTTAATCCCAGCACTGGGGAGGCAGAGGCAGGCGGATCTCTGTGAGTTCAAGGCCAGCCTGGGCTACCAAGTAAGTTCCAGGAAAGGCGCAAAGCTACACAGAGAAACCCCGTCTTGAAAAACAAAAAAACAAAAAACAAAAAACAATAACAACAACAAAAAAGTGTGTAGAAGGATGTGCATAGATGATACGCAAACACAGCCCATTGTGTATAAGGGGGACTGGCATACATGTGGATTTGGCTATGTGGAGGGCATCCTGAAACCACTTTTGCCTAGATACTGAAGGCAGAGGGTCCACGTTTGGGGAATTTCACACCATGGTCATGAGAGGATTATTCTAGAAGAAGTGCTGCTCAGAACTGTGGCTCCTGTCAGACAGTTTGGCTTTTGTTGTGCTGGATGAAGGACCCGGGAACCTTGGTGCGAATAGTCTGGCATTGTGGGGGTCTACATGAGCCCCCTGATCCTTGTCCCCTCACCCGGCACGTCAGCTTCTTGACTCGGTGAATGACTTCTCCGCTGCTGTCCACGACCTCAAGACTTCCGCTTTCACTAGAGTTCTCCGAAGAGTCATCCTCCGACACTCGCTCTGGGATGGTCCCGGTAACACGCATGACCTCCACGTGGAGACGCCCGGCAACCTGGATCAAGGCACAAGACATCTCAGAGTTCAAAGGCGTACCCTGGCCATCTCCAGCAGTGTGAGACCCTCCCTCCCAAGCCTTTTCCAGGAGGGAGACCCAAAACCCGCCCTCCCAGGGCCATGCTTCTCTGCAACCTTCCTTTCTTACTCGGAGCCAAATCTGTCCCCTTCCAACTTGCTTTTTGGAACTATCCTTAGGTGTATCCATTTCCCTCGGCTTAGGCAAGGTACAGCTTCAAGGGATCGATCATATTCTACTGGAACCTTCGGTCTTGTAATGTTTATGTAGTTACATATGCATTTATTCGATCATGTGCTTGGGTAACCTATTCACTCCATGAAAGACCTAGCGTCCTGGGACACCAAGGGAAGGAGTGGGCTCTGCTGCCAGTGAACAGACAGACAGCAGAGAAATCAGAACCCAGTAACAACAGGATAAAGCAGTTGACATATAGGCATTGGATGTGCATGGGATAAATGTATGCACATGCATGCAGCAAGTATTTACTGAGAACTGAGGGGCGCAGGAACTCTGCCAAGCACTGTATTTCCAACACCAGGCAGACACGGTCCCCTAGCTCAGGGAGCGTGGATGGTATGTAACATGGAGCTGCATGAAAAAGGGCTCTGTCGGGTGGCAATGAGCTCCTGTTCCAGAAGGAACCACATGAACCAAGACGGACAGGGACGGGAAAGCAGTTCTTTTGTTCGCTGGTTTTTGTGAGGTCTTGATTTGCTGAGATAGGGCTCCCTATATAACCCAGGCTGACCTCACTGAGCAATCCTCCTGCTTCAGCCTCCTGAGTGCTTCTATCACAGGCACGCGCATCCCCACTCTCATCTCTGGGTAACAATTCTTTTGTCCAATTTATTTAGTTTTTTAATTACGTGTATGTGTGTAGGTCTGTGCACTTGAGTGCTGGTGTCCAAAGAGGTCAAGGATATCAGATCGCCCTAGAGCTGAAGTCATAGGCAGTTGTGAACCATCTCATGGGGGAGCTGGGACTCGAACTTGGGCCCTCTACAGTGGCAGCCACTCTGAACTGCTGAGCCATCTCCCCAGCCCCTAAATAACTGCTCTTTTCAGGCCATTTTTATTAGAACATTTATATTTCCGACCGTGGAAGTGTTTTGCTGGCATGGGTCCAGTTTGGCGGTATTCCTTTCTCCTTTTTGAGACGGCTGAGGCTGCTCAAATACATGATCTTCCTGCCTCAGCTTCTGAGTGCTGGGATTACAGGGATGAGCCACCACACCAGGCTCAGGGTTGGTTATGCTTAATGCTCAGACCCAGCTTCCACATAGCAGCTGGCACTGGGGCCAAGGATCGGAGAGGAATTAGCTGATGGTATCTGAGAAGTGAGAATCACGGGGCGGAAGGAAGGAGGGAAAGAGGGATCGATACACAGCAGTGCAGTGCTTCCTACAATGCTTGTTTGAGAGCAAATACATCGTTATTTGTGTGTGTGTGTGTGTGTGTGTGTGTGTGTGTGTGTGTGTGTGTGTGTATACCACAGCACACTTCTGTGCTGGCCAGAGGAAAATATTTGGAAGCCCTTTCTCTTCTCCTACTCTGAGAACTGGAGATTGAACTCAGGTCATTAGGTTCACATGGCAAGTGTTTGAGTTCTGAGCCTTGAGTGCATTTTTAATGTAATTTCAGATACCCAGAGTCTGCCAGGGACTCCAGAGCCCCGCCACAGGGTCCACTGGCCTCTCACATTGTATTTTTAACATGGGGAAAAACATCGGTGGTCAGCAGAGCAGAGTTATCCCAGGAAGGTGCCAGCTCCTACACACATACACAAACACACATGCATGCATTCACGCAGAGCATCTTGATCTCCCCAAGGCAGAGATTAGCAAAATTTCACACCTGTCATTTTCTAGGGGCTGGTGTGTCCTTACCTCCCCCTGCTGGCTGATGATGGGTACTGCATATTGAAGTTTCACGTCACAGAAGAGACATTCCAAAAACACATTAGCCACACCAATGAGGTTGTGATTCTCCTGAGCTTCGTAGAAAGGGTCACCTCGCTTCCCATAGAGCCTCTTGGCCTGAGAAGTAGAGCAGGCCACTGAGTGAGAGGTCAGGAAACAAAGCATCAACTTAAAACATGTTATTTCAAACCAGCACTAAAAATGCCTTTAGAGGAAACATTTATAGAAATAAACAAGAAGTAAAACCAGAATCATGCCCACATAAACCCATGAGTGGGGCATGTCTGCCAGGGGCGGCTCATGCAGAGGAGACGCAGCTCCGCTCACATCACACCTACAGCCTGCTTCTTGTCATGCCCTGTAACCTGCACCACATTTTCCTATTACTAATGTCAAGTGTTAAAAACAAAACAAAATGTTACATGCACTACAATTACATTTAGAAATCTACCCAGCTGTGAGTACAGCTTCAGAGCACACACAGCTCGGGGCACACACAGCTCGGGGCACACACAGCTCGGGGCACACACAGCTCAGGGCACATGCGCAGACTCGGATGAAGATGAAATCCACACTGGCTCCAGCCGGTCTAGGACACAGACTAGCATCATGTAGACTTCTTTCCTCCTCTGTTCACTTGAGAAGCAGTGAAGACAAGGCCAAATAAGACCTGCTGGGTGTCCCTGGAGCCCCCTCCACCTGTCTGAATTATGCGCCATCATACCATGCCTGGCACTCCTTAAGGATGACGTTTTATCTCCCTAAATGACCAGAGCATTTCATCTGTGGTTTGAATACAGTCGCATCTCCTTGCCGCCTTGTTTCTCTTACCTCAGGGACATTTTCTTTCCATTCTTGGTAAAGGTCTCGCATATCAATTAATTTATTCTCCAGCTTCTCGATGGTCCAAACCTGGGTGCTCTTTCCTTTTCTCCTGGCTTGAATGGCTGGCTCGCTCACTATTGCCCCTCTCTGTACAATGAAGAAAAACCAAGTGGACATGATTTTGACTTCCCTTGTGACAGCTAAAGCTTGTCTACATGACAGTGAGGCTGTAAGTTTACAAAAGATGATAAAGCATTACCACCTAAGGAATGTTCTGGCCACTTTTTCTCTTCTAGGTATACCCATGCACACACTATTTTTTTTTTAATAGTAGCATAGGAATTCACCATATTATTCAATTGCAAGGGTACTTGAAGTTTTTGTTACATAAAGGCCGCCGTGAGGGCTGGGGAGGCAGCTCAGCTGACAGAGGGTTTGTCTAACACACACAAAGGCCTCGCTTCTACCTCCCGACACCACCTACAACAGACGTGGTGCATGCCTGTAATGACAGCATTTGGGAGGTAAAGTCACGAGGGTCGGAGGTGCAAGGTCATCCTAGCTACAAAGTGAAGGGTGGCTTGGGATTATGAGACCCTGCCTCAAATAATCAATCAGTCAATATTAAAGAATAAAGGGACTACTATCTATCACAGAATCCTTGTACACAACCTGAAGGTATGCACATGCCTATGTCTGTGGCCTTAGAACTCCAAAACCCAATAAGATACTTCCTACCTAGCTTTCTTAAATTTCTAAAATACAACCTTTTTTATTTTATGTATATGTGTGTTTTGCCTCCATGCATGTATGTGCGCCGCCACGTGTGTGCCTGGTGCCCCAGAGCCAGAATAGGATACTGGATCTCTGGAACTGGAGTTACAGGTAACTGTGAGTCACTGTGTGTGCTAGGAACCAAACTTGGGTCCTCTGGCAGAGCGCAAGTGGTTAACTGAGTGAGCCTTCTCTCCACTCACCACACTCCGCTTTCCTTTCCAGCTTGTTAGCTGGGTAGGAAAAAAAAATAGACGGAAATTTATTTTCTTCCAGGTTTCTCTCTCAGAGCAAAATTTCTTTAAGTTGAAATGATAGGAGTCTTCCAGATGGCTGCAAGGAGTTCCATATGTGTAATAGCAGATTTCAAAGATGTTTCTCCTCCTCAGAGAATTCACTCTTAGAAAGGCAGTCCAACTAGGCACACATACAGACCCACTGCAGAAGGGGCATTTGCATAAAGAAAAGCGGGCATAATCACCACCGGCCTTCTGCTTCCATTCTCTCTAAGGACACCGCTTACACAGCACGCTTACCCAGGGAGTAGAGTCCAACTCGAAGGCTTCCAGAGCCAACCCCTGGTTCCCCTTAGGACAGAGATGAGCTCGGGACTCCGGTCTGCAGTATTTACTGGCCTACCTCCTGCTCTCCCACTCCCTAGGGCCATGCCTACCTTCCTGTTGGCACTGAGGTTGGCCGCAGGGATCTGAAGAGTCACTTGGTAGTCGGTGAGCTTGCTCATCTCCTCAGCTAGGAAGTTGGCTTCCCTCACCAGAGTGTTTGCTTTCACTAGCTGCTCTCGAAGCTTGGCCAGGCTTTGCCTGAAGAGTTCATCCCTGTGGTGTTGAAGAAAAGCAAGCACAGGCAGGTGAAAGTAAACTCGAGTTCTGTTCCTGTCAGAAAAGGGCGGCAGACATCAGCAGCAACAACAAAACTCCTTGCAGGAAGTTTCCTCTCTTGTCCACAGATTGGAGGACACTGAGAACCACCACTGGGGACAGAATTGAGGGGTTGAGGGTTGATGTTAAACAAACAAACAAAAACACCCAGGCACCGCACATGGTGGTGAATGCCTTTAATCCTAGGACTTGAGCAGCAGATCTCTGTGAGTTCAAGGCCAGCCTGGGCTACAACAGAATGTTCCAGGACAGCCAGGGCTGCCAGTCTTTTGCTCCCCTCCTCCATCTATTCCTTTGTCCGTCCGTCCGTCCATCCATCCATCCATCCATCCATCCATCCATCCATCCATCCATCCATCCATCCATCCATCCATCCATCCATCCATCATTAAGGCCCAGCTGCTAGTTGATAGCCTTTATAAACACCTACCTTTCTCAGGCTGCTCCTGGTGCAGTCCCCCTGCTCAAGTCTAGCAGGGGACTGCTTCTCTCAGAGGACAAAACCCAAGCATCCCTGGTTGTCATCTCTCACATCTGTTTGTCGTCTCTCTCGTGCCCAATCAAATGCTTTTCGACTCCTCTACAAATCACTTCCAGTCTCAACCAAACAGTTTGCTCACATGCTTCCAAACACTCCTCGCTTTTCTCTACTGCTTTGTTTCTGCCAAGCCACCATCTACAACCTGGGGCTAGGAGGGGTGTTCTCAGAGGCAGTAGACATGGTTAACATGGAGAAAGGTCTGGCCCCAAGCACCAAAACCTTCTATAAGAAAAAAAAAAAAATCTCCCTACCTTCTGTCTGCATATTCAGATTGTTGTTGTTCAAGGATCACTCAAACTTCTGCTACCTCAAGGCCCACAGATCTAACTTTTCTACTCTGGCACTGTTTGTACTGAAGGGTAAAGGATTAGGGATCTGGGGACGTGGGTGGTCTACAGTAGCTGACACTGTCGTGACATTCTCAGGACACATCTCTGAAATGAAACACCAATGGCCAAATAAGAAGTGGGCCTGGAGTCTCCTTCTTCCAGGTGTGTCCTCCCTTCACAGGCCTCTCCAGCCCCAGCCCTCATCCTTGACTCAGGGTCTGTCCCCATTCTTACCTCTCCTCAGCCCACTGGGTCACCTTCTGCTGGGCTGTCTGGCTGCTGTAAACCAGGCGGTCGGTGGCGCTGCTCGGAGGCTGCCTCTCTGGGGAGAGCTGTTGGCGAAGCTGCTCCAGTTCACGCTCATACATGAGCCGCTGCTCCTCCAGGGCGGTCCTCTTCTCTTCCAGGTATTGCTTCTCCAGGACCTGAACCACATTTTGAACTGGATCTGGTGAGCCAAGAAAAGAGGCAAGGCATTAGAAGTAGCTGATAAAAGAGAGGAGTCCACACCAGTACCAGTCAGGGCTTCTCTAGGCAAGAAACATCTCCTGCCTCAGAATCCAGCTGGTTCTGTGCTCTCTGTGACAGGCCTGAGGGTTCACAGAGGAAATCCTCCTGGTTTGCTTTTGGGTAACACTTCAGCTAACTGCTAACTATAAACCTTCACTGTTACCTTCTTCCATGGGATGAACGCATCCTCATGTTTTCCTGTGTGTATCACAAACCTCCTGGTACTTGATGTGGGTGGAACTGGATGTGAAACCATTGTGAAATCCAGGACAACACACAGCTAGGAACTTGAACAAACTGATCTTTAAAGCACATGACTTCTACACTCATTTAACATGTCATGTGTGTGACAAAAAGGCTTCTGATTGCTCGCCACAAACTTTCCTACTCTTGAATTTCTCTTGATGGAGAGGAAATAATCACAGCATATGTTTGAAAATATTGGTCAAGTATATGACATGGCAATTTCTCAGGCATTAATTCCTAAAAGTGCAATTAATTTTCATAAAAAGAAAAGAAAAGAAAAGCATGCCTTTGGCAATTTAGTGGTCTAGGGATCTAGAACTTGCAACTGGGCAAGCAGGTACAGACATACCAACAGATGGAGCCTTGGCACCACCATGGATAGCTGTGGTGCTGGTGGGACCTGACTCTGAGAGCCAATTGGCTGGGCAGGGCTCTCATGTGGTAATGACCAGCGAGCTGCATGCCAGATCCAGACAATGGCACACGAGCAAAGTCACAACATAAGCCTGCAAAGAATCAGTACGCTGACAACCACATGGTGCAGGTGAGGGCTGTCAATCACAGTGTCTCCCAGAAGTCTTTGGGGCTGAGGGAGATGCATCTTTAGACTGGTGTGGGGTGTAATTTCTTCCTTGTACGTTTATACATTTCCCTGTGATTTCTTGATAACCTGTTCTATATTCCTATTCAACTGTTCTCAGTTGTTTCCAGAAAGAATTTGGACAGTGATTCAGGAATTATTGACAGACTCTTCCAAAATGCCCCATCAGTTTGTGCAATAAACACGAACAGTACTCTTTCTTTATTAGCATGTGTGAGGAGAGAACATGCTAACCTTAAAAATCAAGTTAACAAAGCAAAAACAAGCAGTTTCATATAATTGCAAGACACTTATAAGTTGTTTTAATAAAAAACGACAGCTACCATGCCAACATGACTTTACTGGCTGCATCTCAAGGGCAGGGAGCAAGCTGACTCTGCATGCATGCATGACCTCCAAAGGACCCTGCAGGCCCACCTCCTCCCCTGCGGGGAAATGACATCTCCACTGTAATGCTGAGGAAACTGGGGCTCAGATAAATCATACAGATGACCGAGGTCAAATGGCAACCAAGGACAGCCCCACATTTTGAGCTTAGATCGGAGGCTGGCGAGTGAGGGTGAGATGTCGCCTTGACAAGCTGGTCTCCATGCAAGGCTCTCATCCCAGAAGTCGCTCCATATTAGCACTCAACAAAGAACAGAGTCTTCAAAACAAACAACCAGGTTGCTCTAAAATCCATTGTTTCTTCAAAGTAACATCAGTTTTTGCCATTGTTTTACAGGGTTTTGTGAAGAGATACTGAATGATATACTGGGGATTGGACCTAGGGTCTTGTTCATGCTAAGCGAGAACCGTACCATTGAGTACGGTTACTGCCCAGGTCCTGAAGCACATATTCAATCCACATTTCTGCTTCATATGCTGCAGAAACACATGGGACCCCGATGATTGATGCATGAGAATCTCAATCCAGGTTCCTTGTCAAAGCAGAGGCCGAGTGACTGAGGCTGCTTAAAACGGCACCAGCAGCCAAAGTGACAGAGGCCGTGCTGGGGCCACAGACCGAGATGCAAATACAGAAAGGAGGGCACCTGAGTCCTGCACCCGAGCCTCTCAAGTAGGACGCCCGGGTTCCCTCCTCATCACACACAGCCCTGCTCAGGGGCTAGGTCCTGCTTTACCTCTGATCTTAATCACCGTGGGAACATATTTCTCCCCTATTTTTCTTTAAATGTTATTTTGATTTTTTATAAGTGTGTGTGTGTGTGTGTGTGTGTGTGTGTGTGTGTATGCATATTTGTACTTGGGGGTGCATGTGCAATGTACGCATGTGAAGGCCAGAGGTACATCTTGGGTGAAATTCCTTAGGGACCACCTGCCTTTAAAAACATTGATTTATGTAGTGTGTGCAGGTGCATACATACTATGGCACCTGTGTGGAAGAGTTGGTTTTTTTCCTGCCACCATATATGTTATGGGGAATCAAATTTAGGCTCTCAGGCTTGTTACCAAGCATGCTTATCTGCTGAGACAGCTTACCAGCCCCTGTTATATCCCCCGCCCCCAGGGTTTCTCACTAGCCTGGGGCTCACCAGTTAGTCCAGAATGGAAGTCCATCCATCAAGCCTTAGCTTTTAGTGTGTTGTTTTTGCTTGTTTGTTTAATGTGGGTGCTAGAGATTGAATTCAGGTCTTTATAATGAAACTACTGAGTGACCTATCTCCCCAGGCTGAGAAATCTTTGATAATATTTCTCTCACCTGTTAATCAGTGTGATGCCTTTGCTACACTATACAACCTCTTTTAAAAGAGATTCCAATATGGCTAATAGTTTTTTAAATGATCCAGAAATTTCTTTCTTAATGACTTTTCCTCTCTCCTGAAGACTACTATCCTGCCCCACTACTCAGTCTCATTTATATCAGATCCTAGGAAAGAGATTTCTAGCTACAAAGGACATTATAGTATTTAATACATATGTGCTCCCACATGCACACAATGTGGTACTTGACCAGCAGGGGGTGCTGTGAAAGAATGCCTGGAAAGAAGCTGCGTCTGCAGAGATTGGCTGATTAGAATTTCAGTACTGTGGAGATTGGAATGCTGCTGGTCTTGGGTGAGTTCTAGCCTTCTGGAACAGCCATTTCTTGCCAGCCTCGGTATCTGAATGAACACCCTGTGAACATCTTGCTGTACCTGCCTCTCTGGTGTACCCACTAACGTGTTTTAAACTGGCCTTGATTTATGACTTTCTCTGTTCTGTAAAATGCTAAAGCGTCACAAAACTGTTTCCATGTTGGAACATGGAACTTAGGGTAACCTAAATACGTGTCCCTGGATCATAGTTGCTCAAAATGGCTCCAGAATAAAGTATTTCTCATTTTTATTAAAAATGAATAAAATAAAATGGATCCTAGTTGGCAAGGTAACCTGTCCCTGATATGGCCCAGGACACAAGCCAAGGGTCACCAGGCCAAACGACAGGAGCCTGCCACCTCAATCCTTCCTACCCCTGCTTCTTCCCGCCGCACTCCAGTCCTGAGAATGGAAGCCAGGGCCTAATGCATGCAACACCTACCACTGAGCTAGTCTACCACTTCACTTTCCTCTTCTCAAGTGAACCGTTTCAGAAGTCAGTGTGTCTGGTGTCTAAGGCCAGGATACAAAAGAGTAAAGTTTTTTTTTTTCTTCAGGAGAAAGAGAAAGGAGCACATTGTTGGGGGCTTAGCAACGCCTTTTTTTTTTCCTTTGGTTTTTCGAGATAGGGTTTCTCTGTGTAGCTTTGTGCCTTTCCTGGAACTCACTTGGTAGCCCAGGCTGGCCTCGAACTCACAGAGATCCGCCTGGCTCTGCCTCCCGAGTGCTGGGATTAAAGGCGTGCGCCACCACCGCCTGGCCTTAGCACCGCCTCTTAGTTTACTCTTTTCTTGATAGGCGACATGAAATGAGACCAAACTAACCTGCTACCCCAAGCATGGTGCAGACAGGGCAGGGGGGCTGGAGGAGGGGACAGGACAGGGGTGCTAGGGGAGAGGACAGGTCCAGGGTGCTGGGGGAGAGGACAGGTCCAGGGTGCTGGAGGAGAGGACAGGACAAGGGTGCTGAGGGAGCAGACTGTACAGAGGTCCTGGGAGAGAACAGGACAGGGATGCTGGGGGAGCAGACAGGGCAGGGGTGCTGGGAGAGGGGACGGGACAGGGATGCTGGGAGAGCAGACAGGGCAGGGAGGCTGGGGGAAAGAACAGGACAGGGAGGCTGGGGGAGCAGATAGGGCAGGGATGCTGGGAGAAGGCATTAGAAAGAGCATTAGACATGACTCGCACTAGGATTGGAAGGGAAGTTCATCTTTAGGGGGAAAAAAGACATCATTGTTCATAGCTAGATTTTCTTTTACCTAAAAAAATTTTTTTCTGAGCCGGGCGGTGGTGGCGCACGCCTTTAATCCCAGCACTCGGGAGGCAGAGCCAGGCGGATCTCTGTGAGTTTGAGGCCAGCCGGGGCTACCAAGTGAGTTCCAGGAAAGGCGCAAAGCTACACAGAGAAACCCTGTCTTGAAAAACCAAAAAAAAAAATTTTTTTCTGTATATGTATGAATGTGTACATGTGTTTGAATGTTCAGACCTGTGTGGGGGTACAAATGTGTATATGCATGTGGAGGCCTGAGGCTGACCTCAAGTATCTTCCTGTATGGCTTTCTACTTCTTCATATTTAGAGCAGGGTTTCTCACTTGGACCCAGAGCCCACCAAGTCAGCTAGTCTAGTTGGACAGTTTGTTTCAGGGGTCCTGTTTCCATCTCCCACATACTGGGTGACAGGTGGGATGCCATGCTCAGCCAGTTTTTATACGGGTTCTATGGACCTGGACGCGGGTCCTCAAGCGTGCACAGCAGCGTCTCTTTTACATTTACATCCAAAGGAGCTGGGCTCAGATCAGTACGTACTCCAGAGATTCTAGGTGACCACTGAGGTAGAGGAGGCTACATCTGGAAGTGCCACTGCCCTGAACTGGGGCATTCCCTGCAGTAATGAAGGCATTAGTAACAGTAGCAGTGACACCGAGGACACGTTCCTATGTGGCTGGGTGTGTAGGGGAAAGGACACCTGCAGGGTAACAGAGCTGGAATACGGTTGGGGTGTCCTCAGTCATGATCAAGAGGCCCCCGGGTCAGGCAGAAAACCTTTGCTTCATCCCAATACCGCCTGTTAGACTCTGCCAAAGCTCGAAGCACGCCACGTCCCTCAGCGGCCCCGCTGAAAGCCAGCCAGGCCCCCACATGCCAAGGCAACGGGTAAGAACCTCTGTCCCAGTGTTGGTGGACCAGCTTCGTCTGAAACCACAGGAGGGGGAAGAGGATCTTCAAGTAGGACCACCACGGGGAGGACCACCAGGCAGACAGGCTTACAGTCGGGAAGCCACCTAGCAGGAGATGGAACTCTGAGGACACCAAGGCCACCAGCTCATCTGCACCACAGCAGGGCATGTGTGTGTGTGCCTCGGAGGGAAGCGCCACTCAGGGGAACTTGTGGAGGGAGGGGGCACTGTTCTCCACAAGTAAAAGTAACGCTGGTGAGAGTGAGCCTGACACAGAAGTGTGTGTGTGTGTGTGTGTGTGAGAGTGTGTGAGTGTGTGTGTGTGTGTGTGTGTGTGTGTGAGTGTGTGTGTGTGTGAGTGTGTGTGTGTGAGTGTGTGTGTGTGTGTGTGTGAGTGTGTGTGTGTGTGTGAGTGCGTGTGTGTGTGTGTGTGTGAGTGCGTGTGTGTGTGTGTGTGAGTGCGTGTGTGTGTGTGTGTGTGAGTGTGTGTGTGTGAGTGTGTGTGTGTGAGTGTGTGTGCGTGTGTGTGAGTGTGTGTGTGAGTGTGTGTGTGTGTGTGTGTGTGTGAGTGTGTGTGCGTGCGTGCGTGCGTGTGTGTGTGTGTGTGTGTTTGTGTGTCAAAGAGTCTGGAGAACATTTCACTTTAAGGATTATTTTTATCAAATCATTACTTTTACCTCTCTGTTAAGTAAGTCTTTTTGGAAGTGTAATTTCCAACTAAATTTATAGTAAATATTACCTTCTATATCTATTAGGTTTTATTCAAAATTTCTGGATCCATATTTTCTTGGGGACTTCTTCACTCTTCCAAAAATGACAATGTCAATGATGGGAAATTTGATTAAAAAAAAAAAAGGGTTGTCAAACCCGTTCTGTAAATACTCTGAGACCGTGGAAATGCTATCGCTTTTGGCTTGGGAACAAGAGGTGCCCAAAGGGGGCCATCTGCGTGCTCTCTGGTTCTGCCCGAGTTCTCTATGCTGTCTTGATGCTGCTCCTTGCTGATGGCCTCTGTGAGAAAATGTTGGCTGTATGTGTCTAAACTTTAGGAAGACTCTGCGTCTAGGTCCGCGTCCCTCGTGGAAGGACGTGGGTAAGAGCTGCCGCCGCTGGAGCTCGCTGGAGCTCCCATCTTACCATTGCTGTTCAGGGTTTTCATGATGACCTCCATCTGCGCAAACTCATAGTTATAGTCTGGTTCCGAGGAAGCCTCGCTCGCAGCATCCAGGTCATGCTCTGCGGGACCCGCTTCTTTTTCAAAGTCTTTCAACCAATCCCGCCGTTTCCTCTTAGGTAAATTAATTCTGTGGGGGTTGTCATCATTAGATAAAAATCAGCTTGATTTATACTTAGACAACAGAAAAAAAGGTCAATGGCAATACTAGAGAACATGAAGCTGTTACCTAAAGAAGTGGTTATTTCCCCATAAGATTCTGTCGCCATGCCATAGCTGGGTAGTGCTGCAGACCAGGGTACCATTTACACAGGACCTGAGGGACACAAAGGGAGATGCCAGGTGGAGGGAAGACAGCAGTCCCAAGACTCAAAGGGACAGGGAACTTTCTCCTAGTGGAATGCGTTTTGGGGAACATTTGAAGGAGTAACAGAAACACACTCTCGGCCATGAGCCAGGATGGGTTGCAAACTAAGAGTGATGCCCAGCTCTGTGAGCTTCTGACAGAGCTACAAAACATCACTCCAGGTGGTTTGTCGACATTTACAGACTGCAGCTGGGAGACGGCTCACTGAGCAAAGCTAGTGTGAGAACCTGAATTCAGATTCCCAGAACCATGTAAAGCTGGGGGGAGCCATCCGTCTGTAATCTTATCGTTCCTATGGAGACAAGGAAGGAGAGACAGGACCCCTGGATGCTCCCCGGCCGGCTAACCTGGTGTACATAGCACTGAACAAGAGACTCTACCTCAAACAAGGTGGAGGTGAAGATAAGGCCTGTGGTTGTGCTCTGATCTCTACTCCATAACACACACACACACACACACATACACACATGCACGCACGCACGCACGCACGCACGCACGCACGCACGCACGCGCGCGCGCAGCGCGCGCACACACACACAGGCACAGAGATTAAAGCATTGCAAAACCAAAAATACACATATTCAACAGCTCGTTAAAAATGTTTGCTGGTAAGCTCGGCAGTGGTGGTGCACGCCTTTAATCCCAGCACTTGGGAGGTAGAGCCGGTGGATCTTTGTGTGTTCAAGGCCAGCCTGGTTTACAGAGCGAGATCCAGGACAGGCACCAAAACTACACAGAGAAACCCTGTCTCAAAAAACTGAAAAAAAAAAAAATGTTTGCTGGTAAGTTAGAAACAAATATGGGTGTAGGAAGGTAGGTAGTTAAAAATAAATTCCCTAAAGGATTGTCAGGGAAATCTGATGAGAAAAGAGGATGGATATTATTTTTACCTTTAGTTACTTTCTTATACAATCTCTCATTAGTGAAGTCCTGGGCTTGATAGAACTCTGAAGCCTGAAGTTTTGAAATTCATACATGAAAACATATATCCTTCAGTGTCATGGTCTAACCCTGGCTACTAAGGTTTTGCTATTACAGCAAATAGCAAAAACAAACAAACATGATGATAATGGACGGCACCTCTGAACTGCAAGTGAGCCACCCCAATTAAATGTTTTCCTTTATAACAGTTGCCGTGGTCATGGTGTCTCTTCACAGCAATAGAAACCCTAAGACAGAAATTGGTACCAGGGACTGGGGTATTGCTATGATAGGCCTGACCATGCTTTTGTTTGGAGGAATACGGACTTGGGGAGTTTGGGTTAGGAAAGCAGTGGAATGCTTTAAGCACCGCTTAATGGGCCATACCAGTAGGAGCATGGAAGACAGTGGTGCTGAGAGTGATTTGAACTGTGGGGGACTGGCTCAAGCGTTTCAGAGGAGAATTTGAGTATGTTGCCTAGCAACCCTTCTTGTGATATTTTGGTGAAGAACGTGGCTGTTTTTGCCCTTTTGCCCAAAGAGTCTGCCTGAGGCTAAAGTGAAGAGTTTGGGGTTGATTCTATTGGCAGAGGAAATCTCAAAACAGCCTAGTATTGACTCTGTTATGTGGTTATTTCTTGTCACTCTTATACACATTTATAATGAAAAGAAGCAAGCTAAGCAGGGTAAACTAAAAAATGTAAAATTTGAGGAGTAAAGGAGCACCAGGAAGTGGAATAGAGCTAAGTCCTGTGTTCAAGGAGACAAACAGATTAAGAAATGGAATAAAGGGAGTGGAGACCTCAGGGCAAGATCCCACCCAGCTAAGTTTCCAACTTGTGAAAAAGGAATTAAGGAAAAGCTTAGAGCGGGGTGTGCACACCTTTAATCCCAGCACTATGGAGACTGAGACAGGCTGTAGGATCTCTGAGTCTGAGGCCAGCTTGGTCTACAGAGCAAGTTCAAAGACAGTCAAGCTTAGGCAGTGAAGGAAACCATCAAGAACAGAAAATTGGTGAAGATGTAATTGAAGGAGGGGGACATGTTCCAGCCCCAGGAAGCAGCAGAACTTGGCAGTTTTGGCCATGTAGTTTGGGCTTTAGAGTTAAGGAGAGAAGAAAGGGGATATGAAATTTACCTCTGTGACAAAGGAAAGCCACTGAGGCCAGGCATGTGTCAGGGTTATCCCTGAATGGAGGTCCAGGGAGGCCATTGCCTAAAGCTGTGAAGGCAAAGCCTGGATTGCCTTGGAGACCCCAAGATGTTGGTGATGCCAGAGCTGTGGGATACCTGCTCAGGAGAGATGCTAACAGGGAGTGGAACCAGCCCAAGAAAGAGAAGTATGTTGCAGTCAACACAGCTGAAAGGAGCTGGAGATCTGAAGAGCATTTTGACATCAGACATAGAGATGCAGAGTTTGGAGTTGACCCAGCTGGTTTTCTGTCTTGCTTTGGTCCAGTATTTCCTCATTACACTCCCTTCCCTATGTTTTGGAATGGTAATGTATATCCTGTGCCATTATATGTTGGAAGTATGTGATCTGTTTTTTGATTTTGATTTTATAGGGGATTACAGTTAAAAGATTGCATGAATCTCAGAAGAGACTTTGGACTTTGAAATAAGTTTGAGATTGTGATAGACTATGGGGACTTTTGAGGTTGGACTGAATGCATTTTTTGCCTTATGATATGACTATAAGCCTTTGGGGGCCAGGAAGTGGAATGTGGTGGTCTGAAAGAAAATGGCCCCCAAAGAGAGTGCACTATTAGGAGGTGTGGTCTGTTGGAGGAAGTGTGTCACTGTGGGGGCGGGCTGTGAGGTCTCTTTTACTCAAGCTTCCCTCGGTGTGACATTCAGTTGACTTCCTGTTGCCTGCAAGATGTAGCACTCTCAGCTCGACCAAAATATCTGCCTGCATGCTGCCATGCTCCCCGTCATGACCATAATGGACCGAACCTCTGAAACTGTAAGCAAGCCACCCCAATTAAACATTTTCTTTATAAGAAAATAATAATGTTGCTGTGGTCCTGGGGTCTCTTCACAGCAACAGGAAACTCTAACCGAGACAAAGCTATTACTCCTCAAAGTTATTATACGGCTATGATTTGAACATGCAATGACCCCACAGGCTCCTGTTCTAAAACAGGTGGTCCCCAGTGGTGGTGCTGTATCCAAAAGTTGTGGAATTTGGGAGGCGGAGCCTCACTGGAGGAAGTAGGTCACTGGGGGTGGATCTTAGGAGATAGAGCTACCCTGTGTCTGGATAGGTGTGTTTGTCTCTGCTTCCTGATGTCAGATGTGATGGTGCCAGCTGCTTCACACTCTCACTGTGACTCTCAAGAGCCATGCCTGCCACCATGACGTCCTAGCCACATGGACTGTACCCTTTCACACTGTGAGCCAAAGTAAACCCCTCCGCCCAAGTATTTTTGGTTAAGGTATTGAGAACGGTAATTAACACACCCTCTGTAATCAGAAAGCAAACCCTCTAGGATACCCAGCGTATCCTTAACTTTAATGTAACTAAAGCGAGCCAAGGGAAAGGGCCAACATCCTTCTGAAAACACGGGAGAGGCCTCCATGGATGTCTCCTACCTCGCGTTGTCTTTTGGCGTGAGAGTGATGTCTCCATCTGTGGCAATGTCGATCTCACAGTGCTCGGGCTGAATCCCTATTCCAAAGAGCTGGATGTCCTGAGAGGTATCTGCACCCACCCGGGTGTGATCCTAAAACACAGAATTGAAGAAAGGAAACCAAGTTCATAAGTAACTCAACCAGAAATGGTCACAAGCAACCAGAATAAATCAGCAGTGCACACAGGACCCTATGAAATGAATCCCACAGGAGATCTGAAGCATCAGAAGGCAAACGTTGGCCAGCATGATGGCTCAGTGGACAAAGGCATTCATCACCAAGCCTGATGACCTGAGTTCAATCTCCAAGACATACACGGTGGAAGGAGAATAGTCTTCTGACCTCCATTCACATGCTGTGTTCATGCCCTCTACATAGATAGGTAGGTAGGTAGGTAGGTAGGTAGGTAGGTAGATAGGTAGGTAGGTAGGTAGGTAGGAAGGAAGGAAGGAAGGAAGGTAGGTAAGTAGGTAGGCAGGAAAGTAGGTAGATGGATGAATGGATGGATGGATGGATGGATGGATGGATGGATGGATGGATGGATGGATGGATACAGTGATAATTTTCTTAAGCCAAAGTTTACCTTGAAAAATTTAAAAAATGTTTCAATTCAGGTGGTGGTTGGCACACACCTTTAATCCCAGCACTTGGGAGGCAGAGGCAGGTTGATCTTTTAGTTAAAGGCTGGCCTGGTCTACAGAGTGAGTTCCAGAACAGCCATAGCTACACAGAGAAACCCTGTCTCAAAAAAACCAAAGAAAGAAAAAGAAAAAGAAATGTTTAAACTCTACCAAAACCTACTCCGTATCAACAATGATTAGGTATTATTTTAAAACGTAAGAAAATTGGACTTAGCAGTAGCAGACATTGAGTTCTAATTCTGGATTGAATATTTACTGTTTACATGGGTACCGGCATGCCATTTCACCCTGAGCCTTAGTTTCTCTTCCTCTCCTCCTTTCTCACTCCTCTCTCTCCCTTTCTCTCTTTCTCTTTATAAAACTAAGACAATATTATTTATTCAACCTACTTGACTGGATTCTTTTTAAGAGGGTTACATTTCAGAACTACTAACAAGCAGTCTCATGGAAAGCTTTATCTTAGCATCTCTCCCTCCCACCTCAGGGTTGGGGACACGGCTCAGTTCAACATAGCCCAGCCCGTAACTACCTATACGAAAAGCCAGACATGGTGGTTTTGTCTGCAGTCCCAATGTTGAGAAGGCAGAGATGGGATTCCCTGGGGCTTTGTAGCCAGTCCATAGAGCTGATCAGCAGGCTTCAGGTTCAGTGAAAGACCCCATTCCAAAAACTAAGGTGGAAAGTGATTGGTGAAGATGTGACATCAATCTTGGACCTCTATGTATATGTGCATGTACGTGTGTATACAAACACAACAGGTGCGTGCACGCGCGCACACACACACACACACACACACACACACACACACACACACATTTCTAACATCAACATTCCATAGAGTGGTTCCATAGAGTGGTGAAGGCTGTGGTTATATGATGTACAGACTCATGTAGTTTTAAGTATCTTGAATCTTAGAAACTCTTTGGAGACTCAATTACTGCACATCCCTGCTCATTCACAGAGCAGCTTTCTACATTGCTCTACAAAGTATTTAATCACTACGGCATTACTTCTGTCTGCAATGGGGGAAATGTAACACTTGGTCTTTCAAATTAAGATGGCTGTGGTTAGGGACTCAGCTCTGTAGCATAGTGCTTGCCTACCACACACAGGACCCCGAGTTTACAGGCCCCCAGCTCAGAAACAATTCCCTCTCCCTAAATAACAGATCCTAAGTTGGCTCATGGAGTCTCAGTAGATCAAGGGCTAGCTGTACCATGTTTTTACCTCTGCAAAAGGAAGGAAAAAGATCTTAGGAGACTAAGGCTCCCTGCTTCAATTCTAGTTTATTCTCCATTGCATATTATATACCCCCAGGGATCCAAATCCTTAACGAGGTGCTTATTTAGCCTTCCAAAGAGGGTAACTCCTGCACACTGGCAGGTTTGCCTGCTACAATGTACAGTATATGTAAGCTGCCTTAAAGTACCCAGGTCCAGGGCTGGAGAGATGGCTCAGCAGTAAAAGCACTTGCCATTCTTGAAGATGTGGGTTGGGTTCCCAGAACCCATATGGTGGCTTACAACTGCCTGTAACTCCAGTTCCAGGGAATCTGATATCCTCTTCTGGCCTCTATGGGCACTGCATGCATGTTATACACATGCAGATAAGCAGGCACACACATAAATAAAAACAAATCAAACAAATGTAAAAAGACTCCAGGTACCCAATCCTTGACCATTATTTCAATATTCAACTACTATACCAGAGGGCTGGAGAGATGGCTCAGCTGCTAAGAGCACTGGCTGCTCTTCCAGAGGTTCTAAATTCAATTCCCAACAACCACATGGTAGCTCACAACCATCTATAATGGGATCCAATGCCCTCTTTTGGCACATAAATAAACTACCATAACATACAAACTCTCTCTGTGTATGATCTAATTAAACATAGTTTGATGGTCAATTGTCAGTTGGGGCATCCTCTACCAATGAAATCAAGTGTCCTATTTCAAATATCCGCCCCCCTCTCTCCCCCTTTGAGATAGGGTCCCACATAGCCTAGGGTGGCCTTGAACTTGCTAAGTAGTAGAGTATCATCCTGAACCCCCAATCCTTCTGCCTACACTTCCCAAATATTGAGATTATAGGTATGGGCTACCACACCTGGCTCTGATGTCCCATTTCTTGCTTAATAAAATTGCCCAGTAGTTAGTTCTACCTATGTAGCCAAAGAACCCTTGACATCTGGCATTTCAGGAGACCCACGAGGTCAGAAGTACTTAGGAAAAACACCAAACGTTACTTCTCCCTGCTTTCTCATTTTATCATGCATGAATGGCAGGGCCTTTGCAGGTGCCTGGTCAGTGGCGAGGAGCTCTGAGAGCTGACAGCTGTGTGTTCGTGTTCCAGCACCCCAGTCTTAATGCCCTACATACAGATGGCTGCAACCTAGGCACACAAAAGTGCACTGGAGTTCTTGATACTCTTAAAGAATGTACACGGGATCTAACGCCAGGAAGTTTGGAAACCCACTGCAGAGATGTGCCCAGCATGGTCAGTGCACACTGAGGTCACAGTGCCAATGCTACAAGCCCATATGTGAAGAAGCATAGCACAAAGGTCCTTTCCTGATAATGGAGTCAGAACTGAGACAGACTTGGAAGAGCTTTGCTCTTGAATCCAGCCTAGAGTCTCTCTAGGCTTGTGTGGGATTTGAGACCTCCTTAGAGTTACAATGAAGAATCTCCATGGCCTTTTGGATCCCTGACACCTCGGAACTCTGCCACCTTACACTTGGGGTACAACAGGTGTACCCCAAGCTGTCCATTTATGTCTCTCTGCAGCCTGTACTCAAGGGCATCAGGCAAAACAAAAGTTGTTTCTTGTCATCAGGGTGAGGGACTGCACCATCCATGGTCTTACTTCTACCCAGGGAAAAGCTGGATACAGAAAGAAAACTCATGAAACCAGGCATCCAGGTTCTGTGGGGAGGCTGCAGGATCACAGTGGTCTGCTGCTCAGACACACACCTTCTCACCTTTAAATAGTAAACCAGAAGCTCGTTGAGGGCGGGGTCTGCGTTCAGGTTGACGAGGTAGCACTTGTCATCCCCCACCTTGATCCCGGAGGTCTCCAGGGAGATCCCCATGCTCTCCAGCTGCCGCTGTCTCTCCTGGTCACAGAAACAGACAAAAGCAGAGACCATTTGTTGTTCTATTCACAAGATGTATCCATGGAAAGAATAAGTCACTGTTCCTGGGGACAATGCCAAGGGATGACACATTCTACTCAGCTTAACTAAGTTCGCTAAGTGCCCATAGTGTAGGACACGACAATGTCACAGGGCACCAAGGGTGAATCACACACAGTATCAATTCTCAAACTAAAAATCTGGAGAAGAGGACAAGCCCACATAACTAGAATGCAAAAGAATAGCAGTGCGCCGTGGAGGGCTATGAAGTGCTGCGTGGTTTCCGAGGAGAGGCATCATGATGGAAAAGTTTAGAGAACAGGATGGGCTCAGAATATGTGTGAGATAATTCTTGGAGCATTAGATGAAGTTCCATAGCAAGAAGCAAGATCAGTTGTTTGAGCAGTGGTCACAGGAAAGCACAGTCAGATTCTGGGCACAGAGGATGGTTTCAGGAGACAAGAACTCCAAGCAAATGGGGAAAGCCATAGGAGATGGAGTTGGAAGAACAGGTAGAGACCGTGTAATGACGGGCCTTGAGTCCACCTGTCCACGTAAGACTTATGCAATAGTCTGGAATGTGGTGGGTACTGATCTGTGGCTGGGAACATAACAGCTAATAAAACAAAAGTCCTCCTCTCATGAAAGCTTATCTTCTTGTGAGAGTAGACAAGTGGTAGCTTGTGACAGTGTCAACAGAAGTCAAATGCTCATGAAATGCACTGTGGAGGGATCCCGAACACACACCCCTGCTGTATTACCCCCGTCGCATAGTCCATTTCACTAATCGCTCATACAGAATCTTCTAATAAGGAATCAAATGGTAGAAAACTATTGTCTTGTATGTCTTAAAACTTCCTGGTGCTAGAGAGATGGCTCAGAGGTTAAGAGCACTGGCTGCTCTTCCAGAGGTCCTGAGTTCAACTCTCAGCAACCACATGGTGGCTTACAATCATCTATAATGAAATATGGTGCCCTCTTCTGGCATTCACCAAACATGCAGGCAGAACACTGTGTACATAATAAAAATAATAAAAGAAAAAAAAACTTCCTGACAATCAGAGTTTTCAATACCATACTTTGCCAAGTGATCTGAAAAAAACCCCACCGAATCCCAGTGTGGACCTTTGTTCCTATGAGAAACAGAAAGTGGGAAAGACACCCCCCCCCACCAAGCCTTGGTTATTCAATGGAGTATTCCAGCAGCATGGGACCATATGCAGACTGGAGAGAGACTCAAAGCTTGCTTTCCAATGAGCTCAGCAGAGAGAACGAGGCCTGGGAGGGTTCTGGACGAGGCAGGTGTCCGTCTAGGACACCTGGTGGAAGGAGACCTTGATGTCTTAGGATAACTCATCAGCCCACCTGTGCGATCTCTTCCGTCTTCCTCAGCTTCTCTTCCCATGTCACTGTTAGCTCCTTTATCAGCTTTTCAGACTCTTCAAGCTTCTCCTTCAGCTCAGGGGCCTTCATGGCCTTTAAAAATGAAATCAGAGACATCAGCTTTCACAATCTTTCTAGCATTATGTACAGTACATACATACATATATAATGGTATTCTTGTTTAGGGCATTGGAGTTTGAACACAAGACCCTGCACATTTGGTATGCATTTGTAGGCATGTGCTATATAGTTATGGGCGACATCTCAGCATCCTTATGTTCTTCCTCGGCAAGTATTAATAGTCTTTCCGAAGCAATTAAGTCATGCACTGTCAGCGTGGGCCTTGGAATTCCACTAATCAAAGTAAATGGAAGAGGACATGGTTGTTCCTCTTTAAAGAAAAAGCAATAATAGCTAATGGGTGTTTGATTTAAAGACTGAAAAAAAATGCTAAAGTTTATCTCTGAAATATCAAAGTAGGAAAAAGATTAAGCAGATTTGTTTGTCAGCAAGACAGAAATCAATAATGTCATCCCTAAATATCCTGTAGCTACAGTAATCAATTAGGAACCCGTCCATCAACAAGACCCGATCTCCAAGAACGAGGAAAGGATACCCAGCATCTACAAAAGCCCCATGGAAACTGTCTACAGTGTTCATTAAAAACACACACACTGTTCTTAGGATGTCCCATTGGAAGTTCAAGGGCCAAGTGACAGACCGAAGCAAACAATTAGGTAGTGACAGGAATGACCTCACTTCCCTCCTTGTCAGCCAACTGCTAGGGCATGAGTCCGTATTAGTCACGTTCTTCACAATGCTCCTTACCCCGGAGCAGACGCCAGCACACACTGAAAGGCTGAGTCACACATATAACCTAGGGCTGTAAGCCGGTGTGTCCTCACCCGTCAGACACCCAAGTCAAGGGACTTCAGGAACAGGGCACGGCAGACTGATGTTACCTCAGCCTGCGAGAGCTGCTCTTTCAGCTTCTCCACCTCCTCTCGCAGCTCTCGGATGACTTTGGCATTGGGGTCCTCATTCACTACAGCGTGGTTCACGATCCTCTTGGCTCGATCTGCATATCTCAGTGTGGACAGTGTCTCCTCGTAGTTGTCTGCGGCTGGGCTGATGGTGGCGATCATAGAGGTCTGGCTGTTCCCTCCTAAATTGTCCTGTAAAGAATTTCAGATGGCACCTTGTTGAAGACCACTTCATGACAGACGTGACAAAAGAGGAAATATCCACATGTGACTTGGTTGTTCGTGGAAAAAAGAATGCAAGGTGAAGATGTGTTAATACATTGCACGTAATTCTATAAAAAGAGAAACGTGGTCTGTCTATATTTGTATCAATAAATAGTATCTGACAAAGGACATTGTGACAGAATAAAAATATTAAGTAGAGTTAATTTGTATATGTATGATGTTGTGTGGCACATGAGTGTACAAGTGCGTGTGCGTGGGCAGGTACACGAAGAGGAAAGAGGAAGATGTCAGCTGTCTTTCTCTGTCACTCTTACTTGTCTCTCACTGAACTGGAAGCCAGCTGTTTAAGCTAGGCTGGTTGGTCAACAAGCTCCACCCATCTCCACACTCAACTTTTCACATGGGTGCTGGGGATCTGAACTCAGGTACTCATGTGTACTCAAGCAAACGATCTTACCTGCTTAGCCATCCCCATACTCCCTACAAAACTGTGTTCTTTGTGCACCAGGAAGAATTAGGACGGCAGCAATGTGTGTGCTTCGGTAGCTTGCACACTTCTTTCACATCAGGAACAGCAAGGTTTCGATAAAAACGAATCCCAGGTCCACAAATTACCTTAAGAAGCCAGGTGAGGACCGAATCTCGGTAAGGCACAAATTTGTTTTTGCCTTTTCCAGCAGCCTGGTCAGCGAGTGACGATATAACCAACCCCAGCGTTGTAAGCGATCTGCCACAAGAGGAATGAAATTAAGCTTTGCGGGATGTTTGTTTTCATAAAATAACCATCTTTCTAGAAAATGAGAATAAAATATGCAAACAGTCGACAGTCCATTATGTCTCCAATAATTTTCCCTGAAGCCAAGAACAATGAAAAAAAGTAACCCATTAACCTAAAATAATGAATTAGAATTTTTATAAGACAATATTATGCTTAATTGCAGAATTTATAAAATGTACATGCATTTATAAAACATGCAATTATAAAATCATACTAGAAAGTACTAATTCACTCCAAATATTGAAGTCTGGGTTACTTAATCTTCAGGTCAAATTTAGACCATTCTGGCCTCTGCTTTTGCACCTTGCAGGACCCTCCCCCACCCCTCCCCGTAACTTAAGTGTTTAAAGCTGGTGACAGGATTCAGTGTAGGCTTTACATAGTTTCACAAAGGCGGAGACTTGTGTAAGCAGAGCACAGCGCCAGGCTTCGCTTTCAGACTTGGCCACTCAGAGGCACATGCATAATACTCAAGGACTCTTAAGACAATGGCAGAAGCCTCTCAGAACTACTACTAAACCAGACAACCATCTCTCAGGGTCTCTCTCTCTCTTTGTCTGTCTCTGTCTGTCTGTCTGTCTGTCTGTCTGTCTGTCTGTCTGTCTGTCTGTCTCTCTCTCTCTCTCTCTCTCTCTCTCTCTCTCTCTCTCACACACACACACACACACACACACACACACACACACACACACACACGACTCCTTGCAGTTGACAATACCCAAGGATATCCACAGTCAGCTGTCTAGGCTCATCATTAGCACTCCTGAGACCTCAACCATCACCATCTTTGGGAACTTGTCAGAAATGCAGACTCTCAGGGCCCACCACAAGCTGCCGGAGGGTGGACTCCAGCAGGACTTAACCACTGCATTTGATGAGCTTTCCTGGTGATCTGATACAAGCTGCTTTCTGAGAAACGCGGGCAATGCTTTGGTGTTTAACTCATGTGCTGGTTTGAACGAGCACTGTCTCAAGCTGGCAGCCAAAGGCAGCGCTGGGGACGGGGTAAGGGGCAACAGTTGCTCCTCAATGTCAGAGGTTGAACACTTATTCTAGAGCTCTTTTGAATTCTACCTGTCTCCTAGTCTTTGCTCAGGAAACACCTAATCTTTAGATCTCTTTACCAGCTCTTGAGCAGGATGGGGAAGTGGGAGGGGCTGGCTGCAGAGGAAGGAGGAACCTTAGGTTGGGACAGCATGTATAAACAGCCCTGGCTTTGTTTCCATTGAGTTTTTGGTGGCACTAGGGGATGAATGAGGGCCTCATGAGCTGTTTGTTCTTCTTGAGTTCCACCCACAGTCTCCCCTCAAACCTTGCTACTTACAGGAGGAAAAATTAAAAACCCACCTAATGTATAATAATGGAGAGGCTGGGGTCCAAAAGGAAACAAATAGGGGCTCCAGAGACCACGTGATGGTTAAGCACTTGCTGCTCCTGCAAAGAATCCCCAGCACCACCAGATCCCCAGCACCACCAGCCTAGACTCACAACCAAGCCCTCTCCTGGCCTCTGTGGGCAACTGCACGCACAGGACCATGCACAGACACAGACAGAGACGCATAAATTAAAAAAAAAAAAAAAGGTTTTTGGGAGCCGGTTGGTGGTGGCGCACGCCTTTAATCCCAGCACTTGGGAGGCAGAGGCAGGCAGATCTCTGTGAGTTCGAGGCCAGCCTGGGCTACCAAGTGGGTTCCAGGAAAGGCGCAAAGCTACATAGAGAAGCCCTGTCTATGGGTTTTGGACCAAAAGCAGAATAAAGGTTGCTGCAGTAAATATAATGGATGAAGGGAAGACTCTGAGTTGTGATTTCATTTTTTTCTTCTTGCTATACCTTAAAACTTTAATCACTGGAATTTGTCCCTAGCAAGTAGATTTCTGCATTGTTGAAATCTGGTGTTTGATATGGAATACATTCTTAGGGAATGGATTTATGTTATTCATCATTTTAATGGGTATTTCTTCTTCTCTGATTACTTATTTCTTGCTATTAATTTTATACCTATTTTATACTTTGGAAATGGTGTTAGACAAAAAGCAAATTGGAGGATTTTCTTATACAAGCTCAAAGTGAGTGGAACGGCGGTAGAGACAGCACGCAGCATCAACAGAGCATCTGGCCCAGGAACTGCTAAGGAGCTAAGTGCAATGGTAGGTCGAAACTTTTACAAAGATGACTCACTGTGAGTCACACCACAGCTTCCATAAGGAGATTTTTCCTTTTTTTCTCTTACATTTTATTTTACTGGGGGGGGGGAGTTGCAAGGGCAGAGGGTGGATACGAAGGACAGGGAGATGAATGGGATTGAGATGCATGATGCCAAAGACACGAAGAATAAATAAAAAGAAAGTTTTCAAAAGCTTTGCAAAGGAAACAAGGGCCTTGAAGATGAAGAACCCTCTAGAAGTTGAACAGTTATCCCAAGAATCTGCCTGTGAGTGGGAAGCCCAGAGGAATGAGAGAAGAGGTGGCCACTCACACCTTCTCTGATGCCAGGTTCCACTCACACTGTCCACTTTGAAGTTGATAGTGACCAAATGAGAGCCATCACGAAGCCAATCCTTTAAGACGACATGGGAATCAGTCAAGGAACTCAACATGGACTATGTGTAGTAGAATATTATTTTCAGGTATGTTACTTTTGTTTCTGTTGCATTTGTTAACTCTGTGAAGCTGTGTTACTGTGCCTGTCTAAAACACCTGATGGTCTAATGAAGAGCTGAACGCCCAATAGTGAGGCAGGAGAAAGGACAGGCAGGGCTGGCAGGCAGAGGGTATAAAAAGGAGAAATCTGGGAGGGAAGCCGAAGTAGCCAGAGAAGGAGGAGGACTCCAGGGGCCAGCCACCCAGCTACACAGCCAGCCACAGAGTAAAAGTAAGATTACAGAAGTAAGAAAAGGAAAAAGGCCAGAGGAAAAAAGTATAAGGGATAATTAAAGTTAAGAAAAGCTGGCTAAAGCACCAGGCTGAGCTCCAGGAGTCCAGGTGAAGAGAGAGAAGAGGGATTCTATGAGTAAGGGGCATCAAGACCATGATGGGGAAACGTACAGAGACAACCAAACCAAACTAGTGGGAACTCATGAATTGTGGACCAACAGCTGTGGAGCATCCATGGGACTGGACTAGGCCCACTGCATAGGAAAGACAGTTATGTAGCTTGAACTGCTTAAGGGCCCCCCCTGGCAGTGGGATCAGGATTAATCCCTAGGGCATGAGTGGGCTTTTTGGAGCCCACTGTCTATGGTGGGACACCTTACACAGCCTTGGTCCAAGGGGAGGGTCTTGGACCTGCCTCAGCTGAGTGTATCAGGTTCTGCTGACTTTCCATGGGAGGCCTTGCCTTGGAGGAGGTGAGAATGGGGGTGGGATGGGAGGAAAAGCTGGGGGTTGGGAGGAGGGAGGGGAAGGGATCTGTGGTTGGTATGTAAAATGAATAGAAATTTTTTTAATAAAAAAGGAAAAAAAAAGCTGGCTAGAAACAAGCCAAGCTAAGGCTGGGCATTTATAAGTAAGAATAAGCACTTGGGAGGCAGAGCCAGGTGGATCTCTGTGAGTTCAAGGCCAGCCTGGTCTACAGAGTGAGATCCAGGACAGGTACCAAAACTACATGGAGAAACCCTGTCTCAGAAAACCAAAAAAAAAAAAAAGTAAGAATAAGCTTCCATGAGTGATTTATTTGGGAACTGGGTGGGGGGCTCCCAAAAGAGAAAAAAAAAAACAAATAACAACAACTATACAACAGTCATTCTGAGGAGTCATTAAGTCATTAAGAGGACAGGCAGTCAGGAAAAGGCTCAAACTCCTGGGCAGCCAGCTTGTGGCTCAAGTTCTTCCATAACAAAACAAACACAAACCAGGAAAAGTATCCAAGAGGGGAAAATGAAAAGACTGTTATTAAGCTTGTAAGTCATAAAAAGTTGTATGACCTAATTATGCAAGTAATATATTTGAGTATCTCTTGAGTGGAACCCAATTTTGGAAATCCTAATAGACACTTATTATTATTATTATTATCATTATTAATTATTTTGTCAGAACTGGGGGCCTTGCATATGGTGAGCCTTCTTTCTCATTTTCTTCTAAGACCGGGTCTCCCCGAGTTGTCCAGGCTAGCTCTGAACTTACTCTGTAGTCCACACAAGCCTTGAACTTGTGTCTTCCTACCCTAGCCTCCTGAGTGACTAGGGTGACTTTACCACAACAGAAGAGATGGAGACCAGACTAGGAACAGTATGCCTAAAGTGGCTACTACTGTCTTCTAGGGAGTGGCCAAGGCTGAAAGAAGGTGAGGCAACCATGGATGGAGTCTAGGGGCCTTAGGAAGGGTGCTCCATGCACTAAATCAGTTTGTAGAGAAACTGAGGCAGCCCGAGTCCAGTTGTGGGGAAATGGCTTCTCCATCCCACTCTCTCAGACAGGTGGAGTTGCAGGCTGGCATTCTGATGAACAACTTCTCACCCTGGATCCCTGGGAATAATGTTTACAGATGAACTACATCCCGCTCATTCCTGGGCAGGGCAGGCACATGCTGCCTTTGGTGCCTTGATTCTTCAAACTTTAAAGCACTTAAGAGCTTTGGGAGATGTGAAGCCCCTGAATCTGCAGCCCGTTAGACACTGAAGTCCCCGTGAAGCTGCTGACAGGCCCGCTTAAGAGGATTATTAATGCTGTGTATGAAGAAGCTCGGCCGGGAGGCTGAGAGTGCATTTAGGAAGCACATCAGCGATTTCTTTAGCTTTAGCATCCGGCTGGTCACTGATCATCAGGCTTAGAAAGCCATTTGTGGGACTATGAACAGTTTCATCTTATTAAACATTGTTAGCACACGCTCAGCTTCCTGTGTGCCAGCCATTGTACTAAGCACCTTACGAAAAACCGCTGGCTGAGTGTTCACAGTAAGTATGCATGTCTGACAGCTTCCTCAGTCACGTTTTACAGGACAGGAAACTGAGAGAAGGCCACAGAGCTGGTCTGGATAACCAGGAAATTGCAGGGTCTCCTCTGGGAAGTCCATTTTGACCCCCACCCCCACCCCACTGTCATTCACCTCTGCTGGCTTCTCACTGTTCTTCACATGTTTCTATGGCAATCTATGTACCAACACATCAGCTCCAAAGCTATTCCCGCTCTTTCTCCCAAGGCCAGGGATGCAACGTACTTAGCCTGTGTTCTAATCAGTGCCTAATCATCACACACTTGCTAAAATGGGGTCTGCAAAGTTCAAGTTTGTATCTCTCATCTGAGATCCTGGAGTGCATGTGTGTCTTGAAATTCAGAGTCTTTCAGAATTTTGTATTTGTTACATTATACACTACAGGACTCCTGGAGGGATCTTGGACAGTCTCTATAATAAATATGAAAACATCCATGATGTGAGTAAATAAAGACGGTTGATGCAGAAACAGTCTAGAGCAATAGTCTAGAGGCTACATCATGAGGGCGGAGTGATCTTGATTTGATCTAGTCAAGAAAAGTCCTGTGCCTTCTGCTTCTAGGGTGGTGATGCTCTTTCTCTCCTGACCCAGAGGCTCCCTCAAAGGTCACCATCCTGTTGTCACATATTACCGTAGATGTCATGCCTTAAATCCACACAGCTTTATAATCTTACAGCTCTGGAGGTCAGAAACCCAGACTGCCTACCACTGGACTAAAGCCAAGGTGTTGCTGGGTCTGCATTCCTTGGGGGAGGCTCCAGGGAGCCCCCATGCTCTATTTTCTCCTACCTTCTACAGGCCACCCTCATTCCTCACTCATGGTTCCTTCCTCCATCTTCAAGCAGAGACAAAGTCACGTCTCTCGTTCCCCTTGCTGGGTCTCAGGCTCACCTGCATCCCTCTTTCATTGTAAGCAGCCTTTGACACACAGGGTCTGCCTGGATAATCTCTACATCCCAAAGACCCGACCCTAATTACACCTGCCAAATCCCTTTGCCTTGTACCATACCCACAGCTTTGGGAACTGACAGTGCGGAGCTATTTGGTATTATTCTGACTGTCACAGTGTGTCAAGTCCTTTTGCATTCCCAGCACCCACTGCAGGGATGGCGCAGAGTCCACGCATAACTCATGTTGGATGGACTTTCATTTGACAAGATTTCCGAACATCAGTTTATGAGTCTTTAAACTACCTGTTGCATCAAGAGACACAAAATGACCAGTTCTGTGCCCTGTACAAAAGGAAAGCTACAGACAACACTGAAAACAGAGGTCCCACCTCACGCAGCAGCAGGAAGGCCTACACACGCCATCCGTCAGGGATCTTGGTGTGCCAGTTAGGAAGAGCAGGATGCTAGCAGAACCCATAGGTCATTCTACAAAACTTGCTAGGGGATATAGACTATGTCACCACACGGCCCTGGGGCGATCCAGTCAGGATTTCTAAATAACTTAGTATCCAAATCTGAGGGAGCATCACCCATATTCTCGCTAGAACCTAAGAATCAGACTCTTCTAGGCAAACAACACACAGCTTTCCCACAGTCAACCCCAGGAAGCACACTTAGGGGTCAGTGAGCTCAGGTTTGCTACTTGACTGCTGTCTCTGGGGGTGCTCATCAGCCAGAGGAAGACACAGACTCCATCTTACAGTGCTGAGGGTGGGTGAGGACTGAAGAGAGGGCTCAGGGGTCAAGACATCGGCTGCTCCATTAGAGGAGCGGGGTTGGATTCCCAGCACCCACACAGTGGCTCACAACTGCCTATAATTTCAACTTCCAGGGGACCCTTCCGGGTCACCTACACACACACACACACACACACACACACACACACACACACACACACACCATCCTGCTCCTGTCTGTTTTCTCACCCCTTTCTGGGCTCTTAGGAAGAAGAGCTGCAGGTCCATCCCAGCCTCCTGCAATGCCTCGTCATGGAACATAACAAAGCCCCTCCTTGTCAGAGCCCCAGATAGGATGACTGGGAGGTGAACCCCCTAAAAAGGAGAGACTTCCCCAGCGTGTGCAGCTGTTTCATCTGATAATGGGGGTGATGCCTCACATATCTTTTAACTTTCTGTGCCAATATGATGTTAAAATGTCAAGCTGCGCAAACATGCTCCTGAATATATTTCCGCTTGTCACCTTCTGTTCAAGACAAGACCTCAAATTACAACTAATCAACACAGAGAGGTAACAACTATAAACTATTTTCTGTAGGACTTGGAATAATGATAGCAATTATGCTAATTAGAAAAGCAATACTGACGTAATTAGTGTTTATTCAGCACAAACCACACACCAGGCATTGTTCTGAACACATGACAGCGTTTCATTTTCGGCAATCTGAGGAAGCAGCTCCTCTTCAACCTCCCCTTCTTAGATGAGGAAAATGGGGCAGACTGGCTAAGTTGTTTGCCCACGAGACACACATCTATTAAGTAGTGGATGCAGGATGAACCTTGGGCAGCCTGGTCCTTGAACATACTTTTAGATACAAAAACCCGTACCCTCTCAATTTGGAAAGCAAAGAGACTTCCTCTTGCATTCAGGAGCTATCAGGAACCTGCAGACAGAGTCCTTCCTTCCTAGGTTCCTTGTTTCTCTAGAAAACTCCAACCCATCTCCCACCACTATGCTCTCTCTCAGACTTTGCAAAGCAACACACACACACACACACACACACACACACACACACACACACACACACACACACACACACGGAGACTCCAGGGTGGTATTTACTCAGTAACCGTTAGACTCGTCTATACCACTCATACGTAAATAGCATCAGCTTTACAAAGGACGCTAAGGCAGGCTTTTCTGTGACACGATCTGCCCTACAACACTGTGGTTTGAGGTTTACCCAAGATTGTATTGCAGGTCCTCCCTGACTCACAATGGGGCTAGCTCCAGATAAAGCTATCCTCAGTTGGGCCAGGTAGTGGTGGTGGCCCATGCCTTTAATCCCAGCAGAAGCTGAGGCAGGTGGATCTCTGTGAGTCTGAGGCCAGCCTGGTCTATATAGAGAGTTCCAGGACAGCCAGAACTGTTATATAAAGAAATCTTATCTTGGAGAACAAAACAAAACAAACCAAAAACCAAAAATAAAACAAACAACAACAAAAACAAACCAGAAAAAAAGCTATCCCCCGTCGGAAATGCTGAGTCAAGAACACAGTGAACACACCTGCCCCAACCAGCATCCCAGCTTAACATCCCAGCACACTGTTAAGCATTGGACGCGTTTTTCTAGTGAGCTGCGGGTTGGCATCATCTACTCAGCCTGGAGGTACAGATTCAGACTACACATTGTGCCAGAAAACCTGAAAGATCCTGAGCTGAACCCCTATGAGGGCTTGAATGTATTGCACATTTGGTCCCCAACCGGTGGTGCTGTGTTGGGAGGTTGTGGAAGCTTTAGGAGGTGGACTCCTGGGGAGTTTATGGCAGTGTTCTGCCTCTGGTCCACTCTTTGCTTTCTGATCTACCCATTCTGAAGAGAACCAGCTCCCATTGCCACAGCCAGGGGGCTGACTACTCCTGTCCCCAGGCTTTCCGCCATGATGGCCTGTTAACTGTGAGCCCACATCTACTGTTCCCAGAGACAATAAGAGTGAGGACTACTACAGCCCCCCTGAGCTGGGCCCAGCTCTCCACATGATGATACACACAGGCATTGTACCACTTGGCAGGGGGGTGGCTGGGCTATGCCACATGACTTTACTTCAATACATATCATACACTGGAACGATGGCAGACTGCCGTTTGTCCATCTGGCTTACCAAAGCTACAAACTTTGAGCCACCTTGCATTAGAACCACTGGATCCTCATCAGGCAACGAGTCCCCCAGACTCCAAGCAAACAGACCCAAAGCCACCCCAGTCGCTCCAGTCACCTTACTTGTTAATGTTGCTGCCTTCTTTCAGCCGCTCGCCCGCTGCTCCTGTCTTCGAGACTCTCTCGCTCCCCGCCAGGTCTACCAGGCTCACCTTGCTGACTTTCTCGCCCGAGTTCTAATGGCAGGAAATAAGAGAGAAACCGCCATGGAGGAAAGCCACCTGGATACTGACATATGGATCAACACCGTGATCCACAACACCACAAAGCGCTCCGGACACTAATCACAGTTATGTCAGCCAGCCAATCACTTCCTAGGAAAGCGCACTTTAAATCTTTTGACTTTGCATGTTTGTAATGGCACGTGTGTATCCCACCTTGTTGAAGCAGGCTCGCCCTGTTAGCCTCAGTGGTCCAGGCTTGCTGGTCCACAGGCTCCTGGGATTCTCCCACTTCTGCTCTCCCCGCTCACTTCATTATAGGAGTGCTGGGATTACAGATGTGCGCCACCACATTTGACTTGACGTGGATTACGGGCTTTACCCACCAAGCCATCTTCTGAGCCCCTAAGTCAAAATTTAAAACAGTGCAGAAATCTAACATTCTGCTCTGCAGCTGGGGAGAAAGTTTCCAGACTTCCAGGGCAGTCAGAAGTTAGAGGTTTTATCCACCTTGGAGGAAACACGAGCACATGAAGCTCCTTTGCATTTGGGTCAAATTCTACCTTTTTGAGATGTGGGTTTTAGATTGAATGTTGTAGTTTTTTGTTTTTTGGGTTTTTTTTTAGCATCCCTCGGTAGCCATGAAGTAGACTTGATCAGTTTTGGGGAAATTTTAGTAAGAAAGAACACATATTTAAAAGTTGTATGGAGATGTCACCATGCTAGTTAGGATATTTACACACAAAATCCATTTCTTTTTTTCAGACAGTCTCAAGAAGTGGAGGATGGCCTTGAACTTCTAGGTTTTATGCAGCACTGGAGAATCGAACCCAGGGCTTCATGCATGCTAGGCAAGCACTCTACCAACTGAACTATACCCCCAGCCCTAAAAAACGTCAATTAAAAAAACACCAGGAAGGCCTAACGACTTAGGTGAATTAAGTAACACAAATGGTAAGATGATAACACACAGTTCTCAGGCTCTGAATCCAACTGTGAAACATGTCCCCTGTTTATACTCTGAGCTCCCCAACCTCAAAAGGTTCTGCCTTGTCCCTCACCCCAGACTGCAGGTCGTACAGCGTCTGCGTGATGATGATGTTGAACACAGCATGGGAGCGGCTGCTCTCTTCATTCATGTTGGTTGCAGCGACCGTCCGTGACTTATTTCCCTCAGACATCAATGACTCGATGTCCTAAAGGCAAAGACCAAGAGAGCACTATGAGAAAACACAGAGGTACACCCTGCACCCCAGGAGTGTGCTCAGTATGATCCCACGCCTCAGCCATCCCCTTCCACAGAAACAGCCAGGCTCTTTTCCACACAGCGAGGCTCGCGCCTCCTCCCCACACAGAGCCTTCCTCCTTCTCCGCTCGAGCTCACTTCTTGTCCTGCTAACATCCCACTCGCTCCTTCGAACGTTCCAGAAGAGCAGACACTTACTGAGTACTGCACACACTCAAGAACAGTAGTTACCTCACTTAATTCCAACTCTCCTATACCTGTCACCAGGTATGGCTGCCTGTCCCCTGCTACCTGCCTCCCTCTGTGGACAATGGCTCTGCAAGAGCAGGGAACCTTCTCTGTTATCTTTGTAGCCTCGTTCCTAGTACACAGCCGGAGCCTGTGGGCTCTTAGGAAACATTTGCTGAATGAATGCTATGGAAGAAACTCGTCGCACACCAAGATGCTGACGTTCACGGAGGTCATCTAAGATTCCCCGTATCTAGGGAGAGGTAGCACTCAGGTGCAGGTGAGTTCCCTGGCTGTGAGTAATAAGTGACAAGATGACAGGTACTGAGCTCCATCACCATTAGCTGGAAAAACGGGCTTAGTCAAAGTGCTGACTGGGCACCTTTGAGTCAGAAGGGCTGTTTATCCTCATCAGAACCTCAGTGCATTTAAGTGAATAAGTCCAAATCTAACGTGAGAAATACAATATGTTTTTGTTTAAACAGCTGGGTGCTGATCCTGTCTTCATCTTACTTTACTAAGTCTCAGATGATAATGGGTCTCCTACGTCTCATATATTGTAAGCAAATATAGGGGCTTGTTTATTTATTCATTCTCTTATTCATTGGCGTTCTTCAGTAAAAGAACTAGAAATCTGTGTGGTAAGACTTCCAGGGTAATGACTATAGAAATAACAGCAGAGCATTACGTCTGGGTATGAAAGTCAAGGACAGGGAGGAACACAGATCAATTCTTGGGTAAAGGAATGTTCAGAAAAGCAGGAGCCAGCAGAATGAAGAGTATTAGAAATCAAAGCAGGGTCTGCCTACAAGAAGTGGATTAGTTAACTACCAAATACTGCACAGACTACCAGATTTCTTCAGAAGGATGTCAACGACCACTTTGGGGAAATGTTTCAACAGAGGCAAGAGAGAAACACTCAGCAACCTGAGGTCACCAGATGTTGTGGCCTCACTGTGAACTCTTCACAACAGGCATCTAGAAGTGTGACTGAAGGACTTGTCTCCCTGGGTGTGCTGGTCTGTACCCTGAGATTGTGAATGGCATCAGTATGCCATCGCATATCCATACAAAAACAGGCTCAGCATCGCCTATTCTGACTTACTGCCTTTTCTTCTTTAATGACGCTAAAAAACAAACAAACAAACAAAAAACCCAACTCTGACTCTTACCTCAAAGCTGGTGACAGCCAGCTGTGACAGACCATCTACATATGGCCCCAAGACCTTGTGTTCTCGGACTTTAAGAGACTGCCTGCTCCTGGAGGGGGAGAAGAACCAGACTGAATGATCTTATACACCTGGAAGCTTTGCCTTCTCCTAAGCATTTGGAAATTCAGATTACAGTTTCAAAAGGGATTTTAGTGATTAGAAGGTATTATGATAGCCACTTTACATGGACTAACAAAACAGCAATGTGAGAAACGCATTCGACTCTGATTTCAAACATTGATACTATTTTAAAATGTCTCTCTGTCTCATCCCAAGAAAAGTCAAAGCAGCTAAACCTAGGCTGGGTTCCCCTGTGTGAGGAGATAAATAAGCCTGTACATTCTTTATCAAGAACTATGGTGGTATTTTATTTGAACTGAAATGTGATTTTGATTGTATGTTAATAAATAAAGTTGCCCGGGGGGTCAGAGCCATTAGAGCCATAGAAAGAGTGTGGCGGTGGTGGCGCACACCTTTAATCCTAGATCTCTGTGTGTTCAGGGATACAGCCAGCATTGGAGAGATATGCCTTTAAGACCTGGAGGGCTGTACATTCAGACAGTGATGAGGCAGTCATGTGTTTGGGTTTACAACCAATGAGAAGGCAGAACAGAAAGACTATTTAAAGACATACACACAGGAAGTAGCTCTCTTTCGGGGAGCAAGGACCACCGCAGAAGGAAGGGTAAGATTTTAGCTCTGAGCTCTGACCTCTCGGCTTTCTCTTTTACATTGGTTCTGTGTTTCTTAATTAATAAGACAGTTGGTTACATCTACAAAGAACATCATAAATTCTTCTTGATAATGTCCTTATTTATCCTCTTGAGAATTCTAAATAAAACACTTGGATTATATTCTTTCCCCTCCTCAACTCCTCCTCACCCACCCAGCTTCATGTTTTTTCTCTCTTAAGGTTAAAATTATTTTAAAGAGATTTATTTATTTATTAGGTACACAGTGATCTGCCTGCATGTATGTCTGCAGGCCAGAAGGCATCAGATCTCATTATAGATGGTTGTGAGCCACCATATGGGTGCTGGGAATTGAACTCAGGACCTCTGAAAGAACAGCCAGTGCTCTTACCTCTGAGCCATCTCTCCAGCCCCTAAAATTTTTGAGTAAATACTGAACAATAATAAAATATTTTAAACTTTCATTTACTTTTTCAAGTTTCGCTGACTTAGTAGGCCATATGTTGGCAATTTTATACAGAAAGTCAAGTAATAACACAATTATAGCCACTGATGTATGCTGTGGGATGTTCTGTATGTCCTGTGGGAGCCTGTTCTTGGGTTCCTCATGGCTTTACCCAGCAGGTCTGCATAGAGGATGATTAGGACCACGGGCCTGAGTGCAGGTGTCTGAGATGGTCTGCACTTGGCTGTGCTGTGGGATGGTCTGTATGTCAAGTTGCTCTGATTGGTCAATAAATAAAACCTGATTGGCTGTGGCTAGGCAGGAAGTATAGGCAGGGCTAACAGAGAGGAGAAATAAAAGAACAGGAAGGCAGAAGGAGTCACTGCCTGAAGCAGCCGCCATGACAAGGAAGATGTAAAGTACCAGTAAGCCACGAGCCACATGGCAAGGTATAGATTTATAGAAATGGACTAATTTAAGATATAAGAACAGTTAGTAAGAAGCCTGCCACGGCCATACAGTTTGCAAGCAAAATAAGTCTCTGTGTTTACTTGGTTGGGTCTGAGCGGCTGTGGGACTGGTGGGTGAGAGAGATTTGTCCTGACTGTGGGCCAGGCAGGAAAAATCTAGCTACAGATGTGTGATATCTGTACTGGCTCTGCTGATGGCAATTTTGGGGCTCTAATTAATGTGTGTGTGTGTGTGTGTGTGTGTGTGTGTGTGTGTGTGTGTGTGTGTGTGTGTTCTGTCTGTGTGGGCACTCATGTGTCTGAGATGGTATACATATGGATGTCAGAGAAAAGTAGGTTCTCACCTTTTACCTGGGAACAAATTCACATCGTTGGGCCCAGCAGCAAATCCCATGAGCCATCTCACTACCCCTCTAGGGCTCTTGAGAATTTTAAATGGCTACCTCTGATTTGGGATCCATTTGAGACGTTTATCAGACAAATGAGATTTAAAACTTGAAGCTATTAGATTTTTCCTGTATTGTAGGTGCCATCTTTTTTATGGCATGGGGTATTTAATCGTCTTTCAAAGAGTTAATGCTTGGCGTCTCTCAGATGTGGGAAATCCCTGGTGCTTCTGAAAGTCTTGGCAAAGTTTCTGAAGCATTTTTCAGCTATCCCTTTTAATCTCACTTTTAAGGATGAGAATTCGAGGTAACTATAGCAACTCTGCTGGTCTCAGAGACCAACCAATCTGATCTTCAAGATAGCTACTGTCATGTATACAGCCCAGCAGTGGCTCCTTCTCCTTACCAACCAGATGCTGGTCTGCAGCCCAACAGCAAGAAGCCACCTAGCATACTATCAAGGGGCCCTATGCTGATATCTGGAATTCCTGCACGCTGCTGCTGCTCTATTTAATGAAACAGGCGCCTCCTTATCTTGTGACTCACAGTCCTATCTGCAGATGAATCCTCTAGAAACTCCTGTATCTATGTGCCAGGAGGCCTGCGTATGGAAGCTCAGAGCAGCACTGTCCCTAGGAAATGTGATGCCACACAAGTGACGAGAAAAGGGACAAACTGTGTTTGATCATGCAATGGACATTAAACAGGAGTAAAAACTATCACATTATTGTCCCATATAGAAAAATGAATGAAATGGATATATGCTGGTGCGGTTTATGCAAAGCTAAAATTGTACAAAATCATGGATAAACGCTACGGAAGAGAAAGAGAATGGTACATATAAAATTCCTAATAGCAGTTACCTTGGGGACCAGTGGGGAAAAGAGTAGGGGTCTAGGGGGACATATAGGAAGATTAAGAATTCCTGGTCAGGTTCCATTTTCTAAGACAAGTGACCAGTAGGCAGAGGTCGGTTTTGTTATTCTTTTGACCTCACAAACGTTCTCGTGTATAAGCAGTTAGTGACTCTCTCAAGTAAACACAACCTTTTTGATGACCAGGGGACATTCTTGATGTCTATAATATTATTGTTAAAACTCTTCCTTTCATTAGGGACCACAGGAGTGGGAAGTGGGCAGGAATGTTAGAGATCACAGAGCTGCTAAAACAACCGAAACGTATTTAATGGTATTTAATGTGGGGATGTGGTCACCAGGTTACATAGGAAAGTCAGGACACTGGACTGCCATTTGTGAAATACTTGAGGATGGGGGCATGTCCACACATGGCACAGATCTGAAACAGCAGGGAGACACACTCAGGTGTTAACTAAGGTTATTTCTGAGTGGTGTGATTAAATGTCAGCTTCATTTCTTATAGTTCGTAAGATGCATATGCCCTTTCTATATTTTTTCCCAACAATCTATTACTTTTAAATCAAAGCAAACTTTTGCCTGGAATCAAACTCATCTGGTTTTTAATCACCTAGTTTTTTGTTTTGTTTTGTTTGCTTAGATTTTTCAAAACATGGTCTCTCTGTGTAGCCCTGGCTGTCCTAAAACTTGCTCTATAGACCAGGCTGGCTCCAAACTCAGAGACCTGCCTGCCTCTGCCTCCCCAGTGCTGGCATTAAAGGCGTGCGCCACCATAGCCTGAATCACCTAGTTTTTGAAAGATGTAGATGCCTGGGTTCCACTGGCATCTCCTAAATTGTTTAGAATGGGTGTGGGAGCTCAAGCCAGTCAAGACTCTCAAAGAGCTCCCTACATGCTCCCAACACATAACCAGGGAAGGAGCGGTGGCTGCAATCCTCCTACCACTTTATTTCCAACTCAGAGTTGCCATTTTCCATTATGAATGCAAGGACCAATGTGTAATTAGTAGCACAATTTTCTGTTGTTTCTTTGAGACAGGGTTTCACTACATAACTCTGGCCTGGAACTCAGCCCAGGACAGCCTCAAACAGGCAGTAATCCTCCTGCTTCAGCCTTGGAGTGCTGGGATTATAGGCATGCACCACATCACTCAGATCTATAATTCATATTTATTTCATTTCATTTTATTTATCTTATGTATATGAGTGTTTCTCCCTAATGCATGTCTATGCACCATATGTGTGCAGTACTCACAGATGTCAGAAAAGGGCAACAGATCCCTTGGGATTGGAATTATAGACAATTATTAGCCACCTTGTGGGTGCTGGGACTGGAACCCGGGTCCTCTGGAAGAGCAGCCAGTGCTCTTAACCACTGAACCATCTCTCCAGCTCCTGTAACTTAATTTTAGTGAATTGTCCCTGGTGACAAAAAATAATACCAGTAGTAAAAAAAAAAAATCTTTTGACACGGTGATGTGAGTAACTTTACACGCAGTTTAGGATAAACTGCATACAATTGACACAGTGAAAAGTTTTGGGAAGCTCCTCACTTCAGTACATGAACTAACATCAGAGCAGTGACCAATGGCTCAAATATGTACACACCCTTGCAACTTTAATTTTAAGATCATTTAACTCTATTCTATCGATTTTCAAGCTTTATTTCAAGCACCCACTTACCCTTTGGGGTCCAAGAGGTCCCGGACTTTCTCATTATAAATTTCCATATATGATACTTCGACTTTAAAGGTCTGTGACTCATTTTGCTCCAGGGAGATCCTTTTAAACAGAGCACAGCAGAGCCTTGGGATAAGGCCCAGCTGCTCAGCATGGCCCATCATAGAGAAGGACTTTCCAGAGCCTGGAAAAGAGTGAGCAGAGAGATGGAAGGGTAGGAGAAAAAGCAAGCTGAATGCTTCAGTAACACAAGGTGCTTTTGTTCAACACCCAAAAGCCATCCAGAAAAAAATGGAGTTAGTTTGACCTCAAACCCAGATCCCTGAACAACGCTTACTCAGTTACTCTTTTCTCCTTTGCTTTAGAACCTCTGGTCTATTTTCAAAAGGTTGGTATGATCCATTAGGTATGAATGAGTGCCTAGGAATGCAACCACTACCAATGGACCCTTGGAGAGCAAGCCTGATAAAGTCACACCTTCCACGAGGTAGTATGGAAAGTGTTGTGTGTGTACGAATGTGTACACAAGTGCCTGTGTGTGTACAGAGCAGAGGTCAACTTTGGGTGTCATTCCTTTTCTGTCATCCTTGTTATTTGAGGCAAGGTCTCTCTCTGGCTCCAGAGCTTGCCAGGCACACAACAAGACTGACTGGCCATCAAACTCTAGAAATCTATCTGCCGCTGCCTCTGGATTATAAGTGCATGCCATCATGCCCAGCTTTTCTACATGGGTTCTGGTGATTAATGTGAAGTCCACAAGCCTGTAAGGCAAGCCTTCTACAAGATGAGCGATTTTCTTAGTTCTGGATAAAGGTTTATGGGGATCCAACATTGCACACACAGCAAAATCCCAGCAGTACAGTAAGCAACATGAACAGGATGTCACGGTTGGACTTATCACATACTACATTATCTGCATTCTCTTTCTGGATTTTTGTATAGTGTAATGCAGTAGGAGGAAGCGTTATTAAGAATTATTATTTATTTCCACTTTGAAAGAGCAATAGCTCAGAACAATAATAGCTGGATCACAACCTCATTTTGGATCTGTCCATTGTGACCAATTGCTCCACCTGCCTCATTAGAACCCACCATCATTTCTGTAGCCATGTGGAAGTCTCGGTAGTGGAGGAGGCTTCTAAAAATTTTTGTATTGATTCTACTAAAACATTTACACTGAGAAACTGGTGATTAGCTTTCCAGTTCAAATGTGGGTTAAAACTATAATTTAGGAAAATGACACTTAATGGTTTGGAACTAGCTACACTCATTAACACTGAAATCAGGCAATTACCAGAAATGGTGCATTTTCAAAAAGCGGGATACTTTTGATTGCATGAGTCAGTTCAGTCCAAAACATCACGAGAATTTTTCTGGGTTCTTAAGATCCCCCTGCCTTTTAAATGTTAGGAAATTATATTTAAGGTATGGATGTAGCTCAGTGGAACACAATTCATGCTTGGCACATAGGAGGTCCTGGATTGAATCCCTACTACCACAAACAAACCAAAAAACAAAGAGAAGGAAACATTAATTAACTAATTAATTAACTATTTTAATTAAGTGCTAGGGATTAAATCTAGGATTTTACATGTGTTAGGCAAGCACTCTTCCACTGACCTACATCCTTTCAAACACTTGTTTCTATCATCGACTGCAATAAAGGTAACATCTTACCTGTCTGGCCATATGCAAAAATACAAGCATTGTATCCCTGAAAGGCTTTCTCAAGAATTCCTTCCCCGAGGCACTTGAAAACGACTTCTTGACCTAGAAAAGAAGACAAACAATTAAGATTTATTCATTTGATGTGCATGTGTGGGTACCTACACAAGCCAGAAGAGGGGATCCGGCTCCCTGAAGCTGGAGTTTCACGTACTTGTGAGCCAAGTGACGTATCGTCTTAAGAGCAGCAAGCACTCTTCACTGCTGAACAATTTACCCAGCCCCCAGACAGATATTTAAAAGGAAAATTAAAAAAGGGTGATTTGTGTTGAGATGTGTGGGTTTTTAAAAAGAGATTTATTTTATGTGCATGAGCATTTAGCTTGCGTGTGTGTGTGTGTGTGTGTGTGTGTGTGTGTGTGTGTGTGTGTGTATACCACATGTGCAGTGCCCTCAGAGGCCAGAAGAGGGCGTTGGATCCCCTGGAACTGAAGTTACAGACAGTTGTGAGTCACCATGTGAGTTCTGGAAACCGAACCTGGGTCTTCTACAAGAGCAGCAGGTGGTCCTAACAGGTGAGTCATCTCTCCAGCCCTCTAAGGATGTATTAGTACAACCTTCTCTCATCCCCTCCTCTCAAAATTTAAAGGTATACACAATGCTTACTATACAGCTACATGTAAGAGCTGAACAAAGGCAGCTCCATGCACATAGGGTCTTGCTATGTTGCCCAGGTTGATCTCAAACTCACAAGTCCTGGTGACCCTCCTACCCCAGCCTGCTCAGTAGCTGAGACGTCAGGCGTGGATAACCACACCTGGCTCGCAATATCAGTTTTGCTCCTAAATTATAGCTGAACATCTGGCTTAAGTCATAATTCCATACTGCATCCTCTTTGACTTTTCTCTAGGGTTAAAGTTTCCACTCCTTGTTAGCAGGCTGGATAAAAGCGCTGTCAAACTTGGTTTCCTCTGCTTAGCTATTCCATCTAAATGTTATTCAACAGGAACTGTCTTGTTTCCCCATCTGGACTCAGTTTCCAACTCGTGAGAACCATGGCATACTTTTCCTATGTCCACTTCTTCACCGTGCAAAGTGTTTGCACAACCAACTGCTCAGAAACTGCTCACCAGTGGGCGTGAGTGATGGTTAATACTGATTGTCAGTCAACATGACAGGATCTACAATCCCCTAGACAGCAAGCCACTGGGCATGCCTCTGAGGGACTGTCTAGATTAAGTTAACATGGGGCGGACCTTAATTGTGGGCAGTAGCATCCCATGAGCTGGTATTCATCCTGGACTGAATAAAAAGGAGAAAGCGAGGTAAGCATAACCACTCATTGCTCTCTCCTCCCCGACTGCCAGCAAGATGTGGTCTGGGGCCTCACGCCGCTGCTGCCATGTTCTCTCTGCTGTGATGGAGTTCCTCTGGGATTGGGAGCCGGGAGAAACCTTGCTTCCCCAAACTGCTTTGACCAGGGGGCTGTGTCAGAGCAACAGGAAGAGGAACTAAGACACTGTCATTAGTAGATTCACAGGTCCACTTCATCTGTGTTCTCACATGAGGACAAAGACCAGTTCTGTCTCATGAATCCTTGCCAGAGCCCAGCTCCTGGGGCTTCTCCCATGAACCACACTAAGGTGGAGAGGGACAGAGTGTATTACGGCGTGTTTATTACACAGTCAAGATGGCATGCACTTCCTCACGTTGACTTCCCAACAATGAAGAGAATTACATTACACTTCCTTACTCCACATTCCTATGGTTTCCAGAACATTCACTCTTAGAGCATCTACAGGCACTACTGACTTAGGGACTATTTCCAGGCCTGGAAGGAGAGCACCCTGATATCAGAGATGACAATCTTTTTATCTTTGTAATCCTAGTGTCTTGTATGAAATGCCTAATAAATATTTGTTGAAAGAATGAGTCAGTTTAATCATTTTGTCTTTCAGTATATTTGAAAATCTCCTCATATTCAAAAATAACAAACTGCAAGCTATTACTGGCTGTGTATTTCTTTTTCATGGGAAGTTGGATAGGATTTTAGCACTGCCTTGCTGAACGTCAAGACTGCAGGACAAGACTCTTCAAAGACTGTCAACAAGGGATAAAAGCTGACGCTTCGACCACTAAGCTGCCAAAGAGTGAAATTCTAGCAACATCAAATACTGCTGAGTTGTAGAGAAAGACATCATAAACCGCTGCTGAGAGAATCACTTCAAGTGGCCATTCTGAAGGAAAGCCTGACATTGGAAAGGAGTGAGCCTCCACTCTGCCCCACTGTGAGCCTCTCTCTGAGTGACACACTCCCCCACATGTCCCTGGATGGTTTGGCACATTGTTTACCATGCTATCAACTGCAGTCAAGTTAAACACCCATTATTAGTACGGGAGCGGATGTCTTAAATGTACACATTTCAGAATGAAAAAGGATACACTGAAAAATTGAAAAATACTTCCTGTCAGCAATTGTAATATTAAGAAGCAATACTGAATAGGGAAAGCCATGTCACAGTAGTTATATACGACGTAAAGTGTCATATACATCATAATGCATGAGACACCCACAGGGAGAAAGAGAAGGTGGAATGTCAAAATTGGCAAAATGAGTCAGAAAAAAAGATTCCAAGTTTGCATTGTCTTACTTCTTTTCCATTTCTAACACCTACCGTTTAGTATACAGCTTACTCAAAACAAAACATGTTGGGAGAACACAGAGATTTTTAAAGCAAATAGAATTGTAACAGGCTTTTCTAAACACACAGTGTGTTGTGAAGTGTGTGCGCACAAGCCCTCCAACAGGAAGGTGCTGCCAGTATGACACACTCTAGACCCCGCTCTTACGTCACAGCCTGCCCCAGGGCTCTTGGGCTCCCTTCATATACACCAGGATCTGCTCCTACTTTTTTCAAAGGACTCCCCTTATTTCTCTATGCACTCCGGGCTCCACTCCAAAGGGCAGGGCAGGCCTTAGTCTGGAGCTGAGCCTGGCCTAGGGAGGATGCAGAGTAAGTCAGCTATGCTCAGGCTTGCTGGAACTGCCTGTGGTCCTCGGCCAGACTCAAGCCTACTCCAAAGCTTTCTCAGCCCAAGCAGCTGACCACACCAATCCTGTCTGCTCTTCCATGACGATTAACCAACCCACAGGCAGGACAGGAGCTCTAGCTACCTGGCCATACCTCACAACTTCAATTCTTCTGACACGGGGGAAACAACACAAAACAAGAATACTGTATTGGTTTATCTTCATTGTTAACTTGACTGGACTTAGAGTTACCATGGAAACACCTCTGGGCGTGCCTATAAGGGTATTTCCAGAAGTTTAGCTGAGGAGGAAAGACCCACCTTGAGTGTGGGCAGCACCATCTCCTGGGCTGAGTAAAAAGAAAGCAAGCTGTGCACAGTGCTCATTTCTATCAGCTCCCTGACCTCAGACACGATGTGACCAGTGCCCCCATACTTCCTGTCACCATGATGGGAGGGAGTCCTGCAAACTGCAAGCCAAAATAAACACTTTTCCCCTCAAGTGGCTTTCTGTTAGGTTTGCTCAAACAACAAGCAAGTGGAGGGCTTGGATGTGACCACCAATGTTCCCTGGTTGGAAATCCAATCCCCAGAGCAAGCTTGTCAAGACGGGAGCCCTTTAAGAGAAGACTAGGCAGGTCACTAGGGCTCTGTCTTCATGAATGGGGTAATGTGATCACAGAAGTGAGTTTGTGAGCGAGCCAAGGATGGCCCTTTGTTGTGGGATATGTATACACTGTGTGCAGATGTATTGCTGTGATGGGTGTAATAAAAAGCTTGATGGCCAATAGCTAGGCAGGAGAGTATAGGCGGGCCTTCTGGGCAGAGAGAGAACTCTGGGAGGAAGAAAGGCAGAGTGCAGAGGAAACAGGGTGGGCAGTATGGAGATGAGGTAACGAGCCATGTGGAAAAATGAGGATTAAAAAATATGGGTTAATTTAGGTTATAAGAACTAGTTAGGAACAAGCCTAAGCGAAGGCCGAACTTTCCTAATTAATAACAAGTCTCTATGTCATTGTGGGCTGGCAGTCCTGACAAAGAAGTACCAGTACCGCTCCTCTCACTCTCCGACCGCCTGGTACCTTCTGCAGCAAGAAGACCCTCTGCAGGCGCCACCCCTCAATTCAGAACTTCTTAGATCTGTTGTTTATAAATTACCCAGATTCAGGGAATCCCTTAGAGCAGCACAAAACAGACTGAGACAGAGTTTGAGCTGAGAAAAGGACTCAGAGTACAGAATCACGAAGTCATTAATAAACCAGCATTTTAAATCTCTTCCAGGATCAGGTAGTGCAATGTAGGATTTCCAAATTTTGCTCCTGACACTGAATAGGCTGGATGTGGGAGGAGTATCTTTATTTCAAGGGCAAATAACATCTTTTCTTGGCTGGAATAGAAATTAAAGCTAAAGATAATCAGTTGGAAGAAACATCCAACAAATCAGGTTATGTGTGCTAAAATCATATGAAAAATAATCAAAGGATTCCCTGGTATATAAAGATGCAAGAACTATTTTGTTTTATTTCGCTATTTATTTATTGTTTTATTTTTTGATGCAAGGTGGCCTTGAACTTCTGATCTTACCCCTCTGTTACTTTGAGAGTAAATTCAGGTATGTTGGCACCTGTCTGGAAGTTGAGCTCTTGAGTGGTAGAGGGAGGCAGACTAGGAATTCAGGGTCACCTCAGATATAAAACAAGTTTAAGGCTGATGTGGGATACCTGAGACCCTGCCTCAAAAGCAACAATAGCAGTAATAACATCAATAATAACAACAGCAAACAAACAAACAAACAAAAAACCTGGTGAATTTTAGTTTATACTATGTCCAAACTCCAGGAAATACTAAATAATACACAACTAATCTACCTTGTATTTATGTTTCTGAGAAGAAGGAAGAGAAGGACTCCCCATCCAGGGTCTTATCTGTAGTCACACTTGACAGGTTTCCGTTGGTGGATCCTCACAGTACACAGAACAGGTATAAATATGATGACAGGTGACCGGGGTCTGAAAGCTTGTCACTTAGCAAGACCTCACTGCTGGGAAGTGCAGCTGGATATTCAGTCATAGTCAGGAATTTGTGCTGTGGGTCATTGTGACTGGTCAGTGGTTCTCACCCTTGGTCTCCATGGTATTATAAACCTTCCCACATATAGGATTATAGGTTATCCCACAGTTATCTCTGTCTGTCATTCTAGCTTCAACTACCAAACTATGATGACGAGGCTGCTGCAACTCCGCTGAGCATAAGGCATGTAGCAGGCATTCATGTCTGCTGAATTGTCCGTTGATACAGCTGCTCTCGGACTTACGTATTTCTAACCGAGGCTCCTTTCCTAATCAGTAATAATTAAGTCCCTGAGAGGTTGTTCTTTAAGCTTAAAAAGAAATAATTGTTTCCATTTATACTTTGGCCAAAGTATGACTGTTTCAGTAAGTCCCAAAGCATGAGAGTCTGCCTCTGGCAAACAAGCCAGATGGGTGTGAATAGATGGGTCAGTAGAATATGTCTGGACTATCTGAGGCATTTTTATTTAAGAACTTACAAATCAGGCTCGGTGGGTAAAGGTGACTGATTGACACACAAGCCTGGTGACCTGAGTTCAATCCCCGTAACCCATGTAAGAGAGGAAAGTGAAAACCAACTTGGGAAAATTGTTCTCTGGCCTCCAAATGTGCTCCCTGGCACATTAAAGGCACACATCACACACATGTTCATAAATGAAACTTCAAAAATAAAAATTACTTCTTTACTGATGCAGTCATTTCTTAGGCATCATAACAATAAACATGCATGGGAAATATTACCTAGCCTGAGTTCCACTAAGTATATTCATATGGTTTTAGAAGACAGTTACATTTTCTAGGCTATTATGCTTGATGACAGATGCTGGCTGTCCCGGAACTCACTCTGTGGACCAGGCTGGCCTTGAACTCAAAGATCTTGAACTTAGAGATCTGCCTGCCACTACCTTCCTCGTGCTGGGACTAAAGGCGTGCACCGGGCCAGCTCTAAAAACAAAATTTGTAATGCCCAGATCCTTTCTCTTTCCTTTATGGTTTTTGCTCACAGTTTCCACACCCAGATTATACAGGCATCCACTCACATTTTTTTTTAGTTGTGAGTGAGTGCTGCCTCCCATCAGCTGAGTGACTTTGGGATGCACTGAGGTCAGGATGGGTTACAGAGGCACCTACCACAGTACCTAGTCAGTGCAAAGCCTGGGATGTATTGTAGTCATTTTTCTATAATGAGTATCGCCACATCAATAGCTTGGTGCAAAGAAGGAAGAATCAGTTGATCACCTTTCCTTCCGTCTTTGCAAGTTTTGGGGGGCATCCTAGTGTTAAGGGAGAGAGAACAGAAGGTAAGACAGCAATCCTTAGAAAGGAATCATCCATTGCCATTTTCTTCTAGCTTTCTTCAGGGTCCTCTGGTGAAGTGTCACTGATAATGTATGGGGGAGTGTTTCTCACATTTAAGAGTGAGTGGTGGGCGACAGGTAGAGGGTGTGGTGTGTGTGTGTGTGTGTGTGTGTGTGTGTGTGTGTGTGTGTGTGTGTGTATACACTCACATACACATACCTGGGGATGACAAGAAGAAAACAGACATCCTAATTTAGGTCAGAGCATGCTAAGGCATAGGGTCCAGGACAGAAGGTTGCAAGGAGAAAGAACACAATATAACGAATAGCATCAGTAAAACGGTGAATGGGACCAATTCTACGGACTTCTCATTATTTCTCCACCCTGGGGCTATGTGAACACATGAACCCTGGGCTACAGCTATGCTCAACCAATTCTTTTGTTCAGTAACCTCCAGGGAACCACTATTACAGGACAAATAGCTGTGGAAGTGGCCAAGATCCAAACCGTTAACCAAATCATCAAAATCCTTCCTGTATCCGTGGTCCAGCCCCTGTCCTCATCAACAGCAGACTCTGTGGGCAGCACAGGGATGTGGCTTCGCTTCACTCTGCCTTAGAACACAGGACATCCCAAGGACACACAAGACCCATGGGGACCCAGATGAATGAAGGCCTTTTTCCCCTTTGCAGTACCGGGGACTGAACGCGGCATCTTGCGCATGCTTGGTAAGAGCTCTGCCACTCAGTTACCTCCCCAGCTGTGAGGCTTTTTAACTTAAAAAATTTTTTTTGTTTTGTTTACTTCCATATTTTTTGAACCTAACAGTCTTTTTCAGCACAGGAAAAAATGACTTACCCACTGCTTTTTGAACCTTGGCTCATAAAAATAAAAAAAAATTTAAAAAAAGCAGCTGTTTATGCTGCATGGTGGGAACCAGGGAATGCAAACCCTGCCTGGGCAGATCTCGTAAAAGATGCAGTATCCCCACCCTGAATGTTTCCCAATTACAGTTTACAGTTTACACTCAAGCAGAATGGAGTGCTGTTTTTCTAGGGGAAGGCCTACAGGGAGGTTCAGAAGTCCTGTGGGAAACAGGAGGATCTATGGGTATTTGTTCCCAACCCAGACCAACAGAGCAAAGACACAACACTGTCAAACCCAAGAGGCCTGTGACTTCTTAGCACAACCAGTGCCAGGGAGGAGGTGTCTCTGGAGACATCAGCTCCACATGCTTGGTGTGGTGAGTCTGCAGGGCATGCCGCGTCTGACCTCACTGTTAATAAGCATGGCAGCGATGCCAATTTCCTTCAGGGCTTATAATCGGACCTCCTCTAACCATGTGGACAAGTTATAAAACACGGCCATGCCCAGGGAAACCTGTAACACAATGTCAGAGCAGTAACAGGAGCCCCAGTGTGGGATTTCTGCAAGCAGAGTCAGTCTGAGTCACCCAACCCTGAGTCACGTATGATACAGATCTTTGAACAGCCAACACCAGTAGGTCTCCATATGCGGGCATCACCTGACCCCACGGGAACAGCAGCAATGGCCTCCCAGTCACCATGCAAAGATCCTAGTCTTCACACAGCAGGGGCCTGATAGCAAGGCACCAGGAGAGAACGGGGAACAAGGGAAAGAGCTACAGTAGTCCTGTGCCCAACACCCACCTGCTGAAGAGGCACAGGACACAACACGATAGGCTGGGGCCTAGAAAGCAGGAGACTGAAAGGAGAGGGTACAACCCATGTTTCTGTTTTTGTTTTGGTTTGGTTTTTTTTCGAGACAGGGTTTCTCTGTGTAGCTTTGCACCTTTCCTGGATCTCGTTCCATAGACCAGGCTGGCCTTGAACTCACAGAGATCCGCCTGCCTCTGCCTCCTGAGTGCTGGGATTAAAGGTGTGCGCCACCACTGCCCATGACCCATGTTTCTAATCCACATTTTAAGAAGCACACACAGACACATCACAGTCAACAAACTTGTAAGCAGGGCACAGCACACTCGACACACAACTAGAATCTCCTTCTATAAGGAAGACCACCTAAGCTGAGATCTTCAAGTTAAAGACTGTTGTCCAGGGTAGGACATTCTACTGGGAGATGGTAGAATCTTTAGGGGGTAGGAACCTAAGGGGGGTCCTTGAAGAGGACTTGGAACCCCAGGTTGTCCCTCTTTACTTCTTGGCCTTGAGGTAAGAGGTTTTCTTCCACCTTACAGTTCTGCCATTAAATGTGGTCTTTCTCCAAAGCAATGGGGCCATCAGTCATGAACTGGGGCCTCCAAAGCCTGGGCCTCAGGTTCCCTAGACCCGTGGTGGCTAACCAATACAAACATCCCTCAAGCCCTTCTTCTCTCTTTGGAGTTGGAGTCGGGGGAGCTTGGCTGTGTATTTGTAAGCGGCAATTCCCAGGCTTTCGTTCTTTACGAAGGTGCTTTCCCCGTCTACGCAGGGCTGACAGCCACAGTCCTTTTGATGAGTCTGGACTTGGCAGGGGCCCAGCTCCAAATCAGAGCACCTGGATGGTGCAAGAACAGACAGGTCTTGCTTGCATACCTCAGAGGGAGAAAAAAAAGGCCTTATTTGGATGAGGTTTAAGCAAATTCCTCCCTCAAAGGCCTTTGGTGTGTGGAGTGCAGCTCAAAAAATTTCTCACATTCAGAGGCTGCAGGCCATATTTAAGTTAATGAGCCCAAACTACAGTTCAGATAAAGGAACAAAGACTTTAAGACTCGACTTGGAGGTGCAAAATTTAACTCTTAATCAGCTTCAGAAGTTTACCATGAAGGGACCTGGTGAAGGGAACTTGAGAAACTGGGCCATGAGCTGAAAGTGACCCACAGGCCATTTTCCACGGAGGCTTCCAAGTGCTATCAGCATGGCAGCCTGGGGAAGTGTCACTTGTACCAAGCAGGGAGTGACTTACCCAGACAATGTTTCCAACCCGGGGACACTGCTGGAGCTGAGCAGGAGCTGGGCTCCTTTTTTGTTGCTGGATAAAGTGGCTGACTCACAGGCAGGGGGCAAGAGAACTCCTCCCCGGGCCCTGGTGCCAAGGGTCAAAAAAGAAAACCGAGCTTGCTGGACTGGGAAGCCCGGCTCCACACAGACCGCTGCTGACAAAGAAGCGTCCCCTGGCTCTGAAAGTGGTTTACAACCGCTCTCTCCAATAAGGGAGCAGACTTAGGCCTACAGTCACTTCTAGAACTCACGGCTGTGGTGCTCACAGCTCTTGGGGGGAAATGTTCAAACAAAGCTCAGCCAGGACTTTGGACAACACTTGCTTGGAGGGAGGATGCGATTACCAGCACTCCCGGCGAGGCTCCACACCCGGACTTAACAAAACTCCTCTAAGGGTTGAGGGAGATGAGAAGTGTCCAGGATAGGAGTCAAATCCAGTCATCACTGGTTGTGACTCAGTCTACAATGGTCACTATTTTCACTTCTAAAACGTAGCAGGACCCTCCTGAACCCTTGATTTTCTCATCTGCGAAAATTGGGACAATAGTATTTCCTATCTAATTGTATGTTCTTGTTATTACATCGCCTCCTACACGTAAAGGGCTTAGCAGCATATGGACTGCATTTTCTAATAACAGTTACTGATATCTGCCCTCCAAACACAATGAAGTTAAGTAGTGTTCTGGGTGCCAGCAAGTACTCTCAGGAATTGATGTGATCAGAGAGAGGAGAGCGTGACAGAGGCGGGGTGGGGTAGGATGGAAGGGACGTCTGCAGGCAGGGCTGGAGCTCAGTCAGTACGCTGTATGCACAAAGTGTGCACAAAGCCCCAGGGCCTGGCACCAGAGCAGGCCAAGCCTGTCGTGGTGGTGCGTGGTTATCATTTCAGCACTTGGAGGTGGAGAGATGATTAAAAACTCAGCTTCAAGCACAGTCAGCCCAGGATACGCAAGACCCTGTCCCAAAATGAAAAAGGGAGCTGAGGGTGGGGTAGGCATTAGATGTAAGAAAAAAACCAAAACCACGCGTATAATAAGTATATGCTATATGTGTAAGTATATATGTATCTACTTTTTAAAAGTTCCTAAGATTAGCTTGTTTATGTATTGGGCATCTTCACCAACTAAATATTCGTGAATTAAACCGTATGTGTCTGTTTTGGGGGTTCACTAACATCAATGACCTGAACTGACACAGGACCAGGCAGGCAAAATCCCCCAGCCTCCACCGGTTGAGGCATGTTTTATAGAGGGCGAGTTGGATTGGCTTCCAAGCTGGTTTATGTCAATTGGATGTCTTTGTGATCATATACTTTAATTAAAACAAATGCAAACGCGTTTCTGGGCCACTAAGATAGCTCGGCAGATAGAGGTGCTGGCTGCCAAGGCCCACAGCCTAGGACTCACGCGGTGGAAGGAGCAAGTGACTCCAGCAAGCTGCTCTCTGAACTATTCTCTCTCTTCGTGTGTGTGTGTGTGTGTGTGTGTGTGTCTGTGTGTCTGTGTGTGTCTGTATGTGTGTATCTGTGTGTGTATGCACGTGTGTGTGTGTGTGCATGTATGTGTGCATGTATTTGTGCGTGTGTGTGTGTGTGTGTGTGTGTGTGTCTGTATCTGTGTGTGTGTCTGTGTCTATCGCTCTCTGTCTCTCTCAATTACAAAGGTAATGAAAATTAGAAAGTTGCTGATTTTTAAGAAAGCTTCAAGAGCTCAGGACCCACTTGGTGAAGGCGAGTCACTAAAAAAATGGCCATGTTCATAAGACAATTTATAAAATAAGAAAAAAAAAATAAATCCTGGAAAGAGTTTGTACTCCAGTTTTTCATTTGGTTAGTGGGTTTTGGGTCAGCAGACATCATCTACAATACAAGTCTACTTTAATGATGTTTAAACAGCCAACCATTAGTGCTCCTGATGACCACACAAAGAACGTTTACAGCTTTACATAATGGCTCACAATTATCAGCTGTTTTCTGGATGCACAGAACTTGCTGGGAGTCTCGATTCATCCTCCGATTCACGATATGAAAGACTGTTATGATTGCCTACCAGTTGAGCCCAAGAAGCCTGACCCCAAGAGCCCGTGCTTTCTCCAGGTAGTTACTAAGAGAACACTTCAATGGCCAAATACTTAGGACTAACTATGTTAAGATAAATTCATATCGTGCCATTCTGCTGACAGTTTGGTTTAATTTGGCAAGCACTGGCTCCTAGCGTATTAATTCTGGTGCATGCAGGCTCTGTCGTCTCACTATTCTTGCTTTCCTTGAGCAATGTGAAATTAGTCATCCTGACCTCTGAGCACATCAACCCCACGACGGGAACAGAATCAAATATGGCCACTGGCCTGCAACTCAGCCCTCAGCCTGAAGGTGCTCTTCTGCCCTCGCTCAGCATGAACAAAGGGAGGAGGGTGGGAGTCAGCTGGACATCTTTTCTTCCAGGTTGTGGGGAATCAACAAATGCCCAAGAACACATGGCTTCAGCAAATCTGAGCAACACACCATATGGCAAGAAAGACTACATAATTTCTAGGCCAGTTATCAGAATCTCCCAGGCTAAGGAATAGTATCCACACGGACCCCCACATATACCACCATTCTCTTTTCTTTCCTTTAAAAAAATATTTGGTTTATTTTTATTTATGTGCTATGTGTCTGGGCATGCCACATGTGTGCTGGTGCCTGCAGAGGCCAGAAGAGGCCATCAGATCCTCTGGAGCTGGAGTCACAGGAGATAGTGGGCCACCCTGGTGGGTGCTGGGAACCAAATTTGTGTCCTCTGGAAGAGCAGCAAATGTTCTTAACCAATGAGCCATCTCTCCAGCCTCCAGACTGCTTTTCATATCTGCAGTAAGATTTAAAGATGAGCAGGAGGCCGTAAACATCAAAGCTGTTGGAAACCACTTATCTACTGACAGGGCTCACTTTAGGAAATGACATTCTTAATGCACTGATTCCTCATCTAAAAGGTTTTAATTACCATTAGCATGATGTAATTATTTACTAAGACGCTCGAATTTATCACTATTGACTCCAATACAGTCACTTTATCATCTTTTAATGAGATTTATGTGTGGTTGCGCACTGAGGTTGGGGGAAGTGTTGGCTTTGTGCAGACAGGCCATGTTTGAGGTATCCAACTCTGCAGTCTAGTTACTGTCTTTTCTCCCCCATTTAGTCCTATCACAAAGACTTTTGCTTCTGACTCAAAAATACCTGCCAAACATTATTATACCAACCCAATCAAGAGGGCAAAAGGAGGAAGAGACACTCCAAGAGCACAATGCTCCAAAGCACACTTCCAGGCCATGCAAATGGCCGAACAAACCGGCCTTTGATTTGCCTCTGAGAAGTCACCACAGCTGTGTGGCTCACACAAAATGGATGATTCAGCTTTATGGGAGGCATGGCCGCAGCTCCTCCTTTACCTCATCCTGACCACAGATGAGGAGAAAGGGTTATCTTTCTCACACCAAAGCCTAGCAGCTTGTAGCAAAACCAGGTGCCAGAATCCCAGCCAAAGGCATGTTTTTTTTTTTTTTTTTTTTTGCCAACATACTGATGCTAGCCACTGTCAGAGAGACAATGAGACCTATGAGGATCCGTTTCACGGGACAAGTACTAGGTAAAAGGATTCGGTAACACACACAGCACAAAGGTGGGGGGCCAAGAATTAGAACCCCACAGTCTGATGTGGGGTTCACACGCTCACGCTCTTTAAGTGCTTCACCCAAGCCCTGAAGTGCCGTTATCAATTCCAGAGAACTTAGAGTTTCAGGTTGAAAAGCCAGAGGGTAGAGCATCTTGCAATAGCTTTTAATAAACAGCCGAAGTTCACCGAGGATTTAATGTTCGGACAGAGCATTGAGGGCCCTGGCATCTTTGGCTCGCTCAGCCCATGCATTTACCAACCCCCACTCGGCCTGCTAGACCCCCGTTTTGAGAGCGGCTTTGAGAGCCTCGGTCTCAATGAGGCCATTATTCATGGAGCCTGACAAGTAGGGTGGTTTCAGGAAATGTGCGGCCCTCTCTCCATGTCCCTTACTTCTCACCAGAGAATGAATGCTTCCATCTTAATGTTTCTATTCACAGTTAAGAACCGCTGTTTCTTTTAAGTGAAGAAAACAGAAATCAAATTAGTACAGGAACCAAAAACCTCATCCACGAGCAATGCATTTTCCACGCAGATTTAGTATAACAGTCAAACACCCTAAGAACAGCAACCACGAATTTTACCTTTCGATAAAAATGTCATAATAGTTGCAGGATAATGATGATATCTGCAGAATAAGAAAAACCTACCCCTCACCCCGGCATTGTAAAGATGCCTTGTTCTGTGAATCAAGAGACCTCGTTTGAAGGTTAACTGGAACACAGTATTTGAAGTGACCACGCAACCAAAAAGCACATTTTAGGCTATTAGCACATTAAAAATCATTTTTATCTTCTTATGATTCCAATCATAGTGTTCATCAGATACTAAATTCCACAGATATTTTCTCATCTGGATCCAGTGAAGTTGTACTGAAAAGAAAGTTTGTGCCCCCACCCCCACTGGCCCCACCCCCCACCCCCTGGAGCGCTACATCGTAGGCTACAGTGGTATCTGCAGGCACTAACGGGAGACACGCGCTGAGGCGCTGAGGTGCTGAGGACGCAGGAGGGAGGAAAATGGATTCCTCTTCGTATCTTCTGGGGCAGCCCATGCCTACAGCTTCCATTTTCACCCCACTGGTCTCTACTTCCTGGTCCAGCTTTGCGAGTTTCCTGTCATCACTGTCTTATTACGTGGCTCCTCAGGCCCCTGCTAGCACAATGCCCAGTCCCCTCCCTACAAAAAACCCAAATGGAGCATGATTTACAGGCACCTTCCGTCAGTCAGCGTTACGGTCCCCAGTTAACCCGTACGGCACCATGTGACATGGGCGCACAGGAGCTGCCATTTCCACTTAAGAGGAAGCAGGTGAAGCGCAGAGAACTCAAGCACTCATCCCGAGGACTCAAAGCAGGTCACAGAGCTGACCCCCAAGGTCCGTGGACTTGCCTTGCTACCATGACACTTTATATATGGATACCTCCTACATTCCTCTTCAAATGGTATGCTTAACTTAGTTTTTAAAAAATTAACAAGTCGCCGGGCTGTGGTGGCGCACGCCTTTAATCCCAGCACTTGGGAGGCAGAGCCAGGTGGATCTCTGTGAGTTCGAGGCCAGCCTGGACTACCAAGTGAGTCCCAGGAAAGGCGCAAAGCTACACAGAGAAACCCTGTCTCGAAAAACAAACAAAACAAAACAAAACAAAAAAACAAAAAAAACAAGTAAAACTGGTATTTATGGTGTTACATTCACATTTCAATATATGTATACATTTGGGAATGGCTAAATCAGGTGAGCTAACATACGCCTAACCTCAGTACTTATCATTTTTCCCTTCTAGGCTCAATTGTATTTTAATTATTTTTATTTATATATAATTCCATGCTCATTTTCAGTGCCATCTCTATGATACCCCCAGCAACTGTAGCCAGTCCACGCTGTCTCCCCTCAGGTTTTCTACAGCAGTTGAAACTTGTCAGGTTTAGGCTGGACCTGGGAGTGTCCCTGAGGACAATGACATCCTTAGGAGGTGAACAACTAGAAACCTAATGAGGTTTTGTAATTGTGGTGGTGGTTGGGGGGGGGGGGGAGGTACAGCCAGAGTCTTGTTACATAGCATCGCCTAGCCTAATACTAGCTACGTAGCTCAGCCTTGAACTGGCCTTGAACTTGGGACGGTCCTCTTGCCTCGGGCTCCGCGGCGCTGGGGTCACGGGTGCGCACCATCGCACGCACCCCTCTATTGAGGTTTTCAAACCTAGTCTAAGGCTGCTCAGCAAGAACGTGGCGGAGCCACATCGCCAGCTTTCCAAACACACCCACAAGAACGAGAGTGGTGTGAGACACACGGGGGGAAAGAAAACTCCAGAACAATCAGAGAAAACAGACACAGTGGAGCAGCCAACTTACCAGCGTATTTTGTTGTGTTTGACTCATCCATGGACCAAAAGCAATAATCAAAGGCAAACACCTAGATGAAAGAACAAAATAGTAAGCTTAGAAATGAGCTCCGTCTGGAGAGGGAAATCAGGCTGGGGAAATACTCGATGAAGGTGAGAGGAGACCCGTTAATACCCAATAAATGAAACAGCGGTGGTTTGGGTGCAACTCCCTACAGTTATGAATTCATATGGAAACTACTGTTTATCCAGAATTCTAACAGGCAAACATATTAACTTGTGGTTTATTAAAAAATATATTTAATAAGAGTCCCCTTCCCCCTCCAAGTCTAGTAGTGTGCATGGAAGCCTTTAAACTGGCTCTCCCATACCCTCTCGGGTAACATTATACAGGTAGATTTTTACTTACACCCGTTCCTTCTCCTAGCTCTCCATGCTACCATCTCTAGCACAGAGAAGGTCACCCCCCCCCACACTTCACAATCTGGGGTTCCCTCCCGTTTTCCTCACTGTTACAACATGCCATCGCTGGCTGAGTATTGCCAATAACTCAAGCACCTGCTCTTGCAGGCACTAACCCCCGACGCAGGCACTAACCCCCGACGCAGCTCCGGAGTGCTGACTCCTCCCTGGCCGCGGTCCTTCCACACAAACACCTGCGCTCTAGCATCATCATCCAATGCACAGAAAATACTTCCCAGACTGTGTTCAAGGAACACGAGTTCCGAGGGGTGGTCCATGTGAGAAGATGAAATCACACTGAAGACTGCACACACGAACTGCCCTGTTTCCAATTCCCAGGGCAAAAGCTTTCGGAGGTCCTTCAGTAAAGCCCCATTTACATGTGTGGCCTTCTCGATTCTCGGGATTCATTTTTGGGGAACACTCATAACAAACAGCTTTAGCCTCAAAGTCACAGCTCTTGGGGATGGCTCCACAGCCTCTTTCTGAAGCTGCACAGGGTGGCTTTTCACCTGCACACGGATCCTCCACAGCTTCAACACCAGAAGGGACAAGCGCTGAGTAAACGCAGCCAGGCGGCCCAGACTGGACAGGACCAGCTCCTTGCCAACCACTTCCCTGTTCCCTCCCGCCCCCGGGGAGCGTGTCCTCTTGGAATGACTAGTCACAGGCCCACTCTCTTCTCATTTTCTTTATTTCTACCCTTCAAAATGTTTCATATTGGCCGGGCGGTGGTAGCACACGTCTTTAATCCCAGAACTCAGGGAGGCAGAGGCAGGTGGATCTCTGTGAGTTCGAGGCAGCCTGGTTTACAGAGTGAGATCCAGGACAGCCAGAGCTACACAGAGAAATCCTGTCTTTGGGGGAAAAAAACCACAAACAAACAAACAAGCTTCATACTGAAGGTGCAGCTCAATGCATTTTCCTCCAGAAAACGTTGTTTGGTTACAACCAAAGGACACACACACACACACACTTTTTTTTTCTTCTCTGAAATCTCACAACACTGCTGAATCCTATTCTCTGCTCCTACCCCAATTTCTTCTGTTATCTACTAATCATGACACAGGTCTGCCCAACCTTTTGATATAGCAACATGCCACTGTCACCAACAAATGTGTTGGGTCAAATCCCCAGGTTGGACACACAGGAGGATGATCTGTGAATGTTCCAGCTTCACTTGCACGGTAAGTTCCCTGAAGGCAGGAACCAATCTAATTCATCTTTGAAGCCTGCGATATTTATATTCATTGCTTTGGAATTATTTATCGGATGATTAATGGCATTGAAACTTTGCAAGGGAGCAGGTACTTTTTATATTATAAAAGCCTTTATGGCTTAGCAGATAGAGTGCCCAATGCATCAGCATGAAGACCCATGTAAAAAGCTGGATGTGGTCCCCTGCACCTGTAACCCTAGCAACGGAGGGTGGGTACAGAGTCAGGACAATGTCTGGGGCTACCTGCCAGCCTAGCTCCAGGTTCGGTGAAAGACTGTCACAAAGGAATAAGGGAAAGTGATATGCCACAGCACACATACCTATATTCATCCCCCTCCCTCTTTCCCACCTCCCTCTCTCATACACACACAAATAAAACAAAAAGTAAAAATCTAATTTATGCTTACAATAGTTTCATCACCACACACAGATTTGGGCATATACAATACACATAATTTAAACCACTGACTCCAGATTCAAGTTTGATACTGATATACCCACAAAACAAAACAAAACAGAACAAAACTTTCAAATGAACAGCTATGAAACAATAGTTTCAGTTAACAAAGTAAAGAATGTTTACTACCTTCGAGAGTCCCTTCGAGGACTCAAAAGATCACACAGGCATACTCCAGCTAATCTTTCTGCCTCTGGGCAAGACTGAACTTCAACACTGCTCCCAAGAGGTCTGTGTTGTTTGAAAACATTTCCAGAAATGGAGATTCTACGATTCCCCCTTCCATGAACTCAGATAATATTTATCTTTCACCTCAGGGCATCTGCCTTGTTTTCCACCTAAGTCAACTCTCCAGCCTTACTGCAAATGGTCAATAGAGGCCATTTTCCAGTTTTTAATATCTTGACTGCTACCCTCTGGATCAATGAGTCTCTTTAGTAGTTCCTAGACAGAGTGGCAGGCATAGCCACCTCTGACTGACTTTTAACACTTTGCTGTCTTACATACCGAGGTCACCAATCTACTGGTCTCCGTATGCATGGCCACTACTTGAAATAAAATGAGATCCAGTCCAAGCTGGAGGGTGCCCCTGCCAGTGACATCATTGCCCATTCCACAACACTTTCTAACAGTTAATTACTTGAAGTTGTTTCTTCAAATAAAAATAACACGAAAATTCATTTTCCAAATTTCCCCTTTAAAGTCTAGACAAATATTAAAGTGCTACCATGGGATGAAGGGTCTCTGAAGGCATTGCAAGATACAGGGGTTCTTTGCCTGTCAGACACAGACCTCTCCTTCAGCTGTGCAATGCCCTGAATCTCACAACTGTTGGTCCTAGGCGCTTTAGAATAGCGATCCCTCAAGCCAATTATGGAACGTAGGCTTTTATTTTTATCAACATTTATCAGGAAGAAGTCTGAAGTCTGACTCATTTCACTGAAACTCAACGACATCATATAACATACTAGAGAATGTATCATTTTAGGACTAACTCCCTTCACTGGAGCTCCCTAAAGTCTTCTAATCACTCATTGAGAAGTTGAGTGCATCCTAACTGCAAAGTGGGTGATGGAAAACATTCAGAGCCTGGATACAACTGAGCAAATATATATAGAGAGAAGCTGGGTGTGGCAGCTCACACCTGCGACCCCAGCACTTGGGAGGCCGAGGCAGGAGGATTGCCGCAAGTCTCAGGCCAGCCTAGGCTACATAGTAAATTCTGGGTCAGCCTGGGATAATAAGTGATAGCCTCAACAACAAACAATGACCGTTTTGTTTCATCACTGCGAGCGACACCAGCTAGTCACAGCTTCCAACTAGCAAACGAGCCAAAGGTACAGGCATTCTCCAGTTATTTTTAAAATTAGAAAGTCATTGTCTTCAGCAAAATCCCACTCTTCCCTCTCAGCTCCCCATGTGTGAAACTCATGCCAGCACGGAATTCCTAGCAGCCTGCTGCACATCTGCTCCAGCTCCATCGGGCCCTTAAAAAAACATAAGCTCTGCATTTTTGCGAACCACTGAGCATCTAGCAAAGCTGCTAAGGCTGTTTTTAATAAGGCACACTCATTGAGTGACATATATCCCGAAGTAAGGAGGTTCCAGAATTTGTGAGCAGCATGCCGTACAAACTCCCTGCCTATTGAGAACTGTGATCTCTAATGGCATTTCAGCAAAATTCAATTGTGGTTAGAAAGAAAAAAAAAAAACCTGAAAGAAACAGCCTGCATATTCTGGGGAGAAGCAGAAGGCATCAGCGTTCTGGGAAATGTGGTCTGCAACCATTTTTCTAACCCAGAAAATAATGTGAGCTATGGCGGTCCAGGCCTGTAATTCTAGCACTTGGGAGGCTGAGATAGGAGGGTCGAGAGTTTGAGGCCGGCCTGGGCTACACAGAGAAACCAAGACCCCAGCTCAACAAAGAAATAAAAGCCAAATGGGAAGGCACTTCAGCTGTATGGAATCTGTGGCATTCTTCCTTTCCTTCCTTCCTTTTTAAAAAAATCTGTATTTTATTTTATGTGTATGACTATTGTGCTTACAATGTGTAAGTGCACCATGTGCATGTAGTACCCCAAGAGACCAGAAGAGGGCATCAGATTCCTGAGGAACTGGAATTACAGGCAGTTGTAAGTTGCCTGATGTCGGTGCTGGGAACTGACCTCAGAACCTGGATCTTCTGCATGCGTAGCAAGCGCTTTCAACTGCTGAGCCATCTCTCTAGCCGCTCGGTGGCCTTCCTTGATCCCATCTAGTTTTGTGCCTTCACTAAAGTCTCCAACTGCAATATATTTTCTTCAGGAAACAACCAGACCCAGCCGTCACTCTCAGTTTGTCTCAAATACGTGTCAGTTACACAGTCTGTTCTGTAGTTGCTTAAATCTAGCTAAAAATATCAAACAACTGGGCATAGTGGTGCACTCCTGAAACCCCAGCACTTGAGGTTGAGGCAAGAGGATCAGTAGTTCATGACCAACCTCACCTTTGGGACACTGGCCACCCATTCCTCAAACAACAAAATAGAAAATAATTATTCTGGAAAAATTCATGTGCTGTTTTCAAAATAATTTTAATTTGCCTTTCATCCCTTTCCCAGGTGGAAAATGATTAATCTAAGGCTTATTATGACATAATATTAAATTTTACATGGAGAAAAATTTGGAAAGCAAACATCCATTTTTGTAGCCTGAGTCTAAGTCTGTTTCAATTTTCCTTTAACTATTCCAATGTCATCTTAAATGTCATTCCTTTATGGAAGCATATGATGATGATGATGATGATGTGTGTGGATGATGTGTGTGTGCAGGCCCATGTACTACACAGCACACTTGTGGAGGTCGGAAAACACCTAGTGTGGATCAGTGATCTTCTGCCTGTGCCTGGTCCAGAATTACACTCACATAATCCGGCTTGGCAGCAAGCACATTTGCCCCTGGAGCCCTCAGGAGCCTAGAAACACTTCTAATTACTCTGAACTCCATGCCTGCCTAATCACGCTCCGTGCATGTGGAGACACATATCTCCCTTCATGTATGGTTCCCTTTGTTTTGCTGTATTATCAGCTGCTAAGAGGTCAAAGGCTTTGTTCTCATGCTTTATGATCCGTCAAACAAAAAGACTCTGTAAATTTACATTTAGTCTAGAATAGCTTCTTGATGAGTGTGCCTGGCTAGTTTTACGTCAACTTGACACAAGCTAGAGTTATCTGAGAGGAAGGAACCACAATTGAGAAAAATGCCTTCATAAGATCAGGCTGCAGGCAAGCCTGTAGGGCATTTTCTTAAGTAATGAGTGGTGGAGGAAGGCCCAGCCCATTGTGGGTGTGGTCCTGGGCTAGTGGTCCTGGGTTCTATAAGAAAGCAGGCTGAGCAAGCCACGAGGAGCAAGCCAGTAAGCAGCACTCCTCCATGGCCTCTGTATCAGCTCCTGCCTCCAGGTTCCTGCCCTGTTTAAATTCCTGTGCTGACTTCCTTCAATGATGGACTACGATGTGGAAGTGTAAGCCAATAATCCTTTTCCTCCCCAACTTGCTTTTGGTCGTGGTATCTCATCACATCAAATAGAAACCCTGACTAAGGCAGTGAATTTTTTCTTATCTGGACAAGCTTATGAATCTGTATTTTCACATATAATAACATCGATCATCGAGGGCAAACTCTTCAGCAATACAGAGAGTGAAGACCCATTTTCACTTGAATAATGGGAAAGACAATGCTCACATTTTTAAAAAGTTCATGCAAGAAGTAACTATGTAGCTCTACATAGAAAACACTATATATATGCAAAACACGTGACTTCCTAGCTCCCAAATCTAAAGTGCTCGGTGCTTAAGAAGTCTGCTCCAGGTGGAGTCACTCTGCTCTGTATGAGGGAATGGGTCTCTTTCCTCTTCCCTGGCTTCATCGCCTCTATGAACAGTGAATCCCGTGTTCACATCTGTAGACCCAGCTGCCATTCACAGCCCACCCTGTACTATCTCAGATCTGTGCCCAAGACTGCTCTGCACAGCTCCACCTCCCCTGTTGTAGGTGGGCTTGCCAGGGTCCTATTTTGTTTCCTTTAAAACAACAACAACAACAAAAAAACCACTTTGTAGCTTTTCAAGATGACAATAAGAAAGATGTTTTGGTCTGTCCTCATTCACCACGTGGTGTTATGAGAACTGAGTCACAACAAAAGACAAGGAACGCTCTATATTCCATTTCATGGTGACATTTCAATGCTTTCCTCCTCCTACCGTCAGAATTATTATAAAACAAAGAGTCACCCGTCATTTTGTGTAACAAATATATGCTAGTTATTTACTATTATTACTATATTATTATGATTTTAAGTTAAACCTCCCTTAGGGATCTCATACTGAGCCTGCACAGGAAGTCTGTTTGACCCCAGGACTGTCCTCACTGCTACTGTTTGTAGAAGTCACTGGACCAACCACCAACTTCAGCCTGGGTCAGAACACAGCTGCCACCAGCGAGGGAGACGAGTACCAGAGGCACCAGCCTCACTAGTCAGGTCTGCTGACAGACCTCCTTTCCTGTTTAAAAGTCTGTCAAGTCACGGTTGCCTTTTCACAATGTAATTAATCATTTCCTTCATCCACGCTTGTAACTACATACCGTGTCTTAGGTTACACAGTCAACGGTGTCTGACTCAAGATTCAAAGCAGCTAACAGCTTTGCCCGCAAGCTCAGGGACCTCATCATCTACCACAGGAGGAAACTACACCCTGCAAAGCACTCCCATGGATGGGGACTCTATGTAATAAGAGGGGAGCTGGAAAGTGTCTTCTTCAGGAACTCATCCATATTGTCATCCAACCACGAAGGAAATTTGAAAATAGCAACTACGTAGTTCTCCCAAATCCCATGCTAACGCTTTAACAGCAGCAGAGGGCAGCCACTTAACACTGCTGGCTGTAAATTAGCGGTGCACACTCGATGAGCATGGAGTCAATTCCAACTCTTTCGAATACTCTGTTGAGCCCACGTCTACGGCTTTATCACCACTCCCAACATCAGTTCACCGGCTGCAAAGGGGTGGGGAGATGGGTCACATCCTCGGTCTGTGGGTGTTTTTTATTGGTTCTCTTACGCCCTGATTAACTTCTTCAACAGGGCACTCAAAAGGCAAAGTGGCACTTTTTAAAATGGGGCATTTCTTTAACAAACACTGATGAAAGTCACAAGCATCTAAGCTTGCAGTTCACAGCCTGTCCCCCATCTTGACAAATGGCCGCTGCTGCCTATCACAAAAGAAAGAATAAAACTCACCCTGACATCAATTACCACGGGTGGTATTTGGACCTGGTTCCAAAGAGCTCACCTAATGTGCTTTCCACACTCTGAGGGATAAAGCCCAGGGTCTACCGCCAGAGAGAAGAGGAAGCCAAGCTGGCTTCAGGGTACCACGTCCCCAGACTCCAAGGTCCCGAGGCAGCCCAGTGGTTGCAGGCACAGGAAAGGGCTGAGGGAGCGTTCACTCTGCTGGGGATGACCTAGGCAGGATTCCAGAGGCTCTTTCCAGTCCAGGAGAACTTTACTGTTCTGGATAGGAAGCTGGACCATGGCTGACAGACAAGGGAGATAATGATTTTCTCTTTTGGGGCTGAGAAGTGAGCAATCCGGTACCATACCATCGGCATCTATGGGTATCCTCAGACACAGAGCACAGAGAACAATTGGCTCCCAACAAAACCAGGCACAGAACGGGTGTGATGTACATTAAGTCTGAAGAGAAGTCAGGACAAAAATACACAGTGATGTGTTTCTGAAGGCTTTGGAAATTTTTTAAAAACGTGTTAGAAATGACAAAGTGTGAAAAAATTGTACTACTGTTCCAAATAACTCCCTGCCCTCCTTGAAAGGGTTACACATCCCCACTACGGCCATGTTACTTGTCGGACCCGCAGAAAGGGAATGTAATTCCTGATCCCACTGATACCAGGTTGGCCATACCTTTGGCCACATGTATTTGAGCGAAGCACTGACTGCAGTTTCCGAGGAGCGGCTGGTCTGTAAGCCTCTGTCTGCCACAGCATTAGCAAGTCCCAGACAGTAGCAGATTCCTCAGACTGGAGCCCAGACTAAAGCCACAGTGACCCGGACTGACACGAACCTTAGAGAAACAGACCATTGTTGTCTCAAGCACTGGGCACTGAGGGTGATGCTGCTGCATCACCTGGCATGAGCAGGCCAAGCCAAGGCAGGCACTGCACGAGAGCAGACTGCTGTCTACCCCGGGTTCTCTACTCACGGTGCAGGAGACCAGCACTACTATCTACCCCGGGTTCTCTATTCACAGTGCAGGAGACCAGCACTACTGTCTACCCTGGGTTCTCTACTCACGGTGCACGAGAGCAGACTGCTGTCTACCCCGGGTTCTCTACTCACGGTGCAGGAGACCAGCACTACTGTCTACCCCGGGTTCTCTACTCACGGTGCACGAGAGCAGACTGCTGTCTACCCTGGGTTCTCTCCTCACGGTGTAGCTTGCATCTGCAGCCAGGTGAATTTCTTGAATGCATGCTACTGCCTATATAACCTGAATACATGTAAACCCTAAATAATCTTCCTGGCCTGCCAGATTAAGCTCTGACTCTAAGATGATAAGCCAACCCTTTCTCTTAGCTTTGCATGCACAACTTTTCCTTGCACGTACCCTACACTAACCAAAGTGTGCACATCTCACAACCCCTTCCTTTCCTTTCCCCCACCCCCAGCACCGGGGACCGAACCCAGGGACTCGTGCACACCCGGCAGGGGCTCCCCCACCGCCTGCATTACTTCTTATATTTTTGGTTGTGAGCCTAGCCTTTAACGGCTGAGCCATCTCTCCAGCCCCTGCATTACTTCTTAACGCACCTACAGTAGAATATTATTTAAGGTGTGTTACTTTTGCTCCTGTTGCATCTGTTTAACTCTGTGAAGCTGTGTAACTGTGCCTGTCTAAAATACCTGATGGTCTAATAAAGAACAGCCAACAGCAAGGAAGGAGAAAGGACAGGCGGGGCTGGAAGGCAGAAAGAATATATATAGAAGGAGAAAACTGGGAGGAGAGATCTAGCAGCCAGAGGAGGAGGACTCCAGGGGCTGGCCAGCCACCCAGCTACACAGCAAACCACGGAGTAAGAGTAAGATTTACTGAAGTAAGAGAACAGGAAAAGCCCAGTGGCAAACGGTAGATGGGATAACTTGAGTTAAGGAAAGCTGGCAAGAAACTAAGCCAAGCTAAGGCCGGGCATTCATAAGTAATAATAAGCCTCCATGTGTGACTTATCTGTGAGCTGGGTAGGGCGTCCCCCAAAAGAGCCAAAAAACTACAACATACATCAATTGTTTCCTTATCTCTGCCCCTGTGGACATCATGATTCCTACCCTGAAGTTCTGCCTCTGGAAACTTTATAGGGACAGGCGGGCCATACTGAAGCCCCATGCTCAGCTCTGAGCTTTTCTTCCTGTGAAGTCATGAAGTGGTGACAGATGGCTGTAGCAAAGCCCATCCTCTGTGACTGAAAACACCATGCAAGCCTGATCATCCACACCACACCGAATTCCAGAGAGCAGAGTCCAGTGCCTTGACCACTCTCAGGGGATTTCAGTAGACGGGGAAGGTTAGGCTGTCTGAGCTCACAGGACAGCAGAACCCCAAGACTCAGACACCAGGGCAGAAGTTTAACCAGGAAGGAAACCAGCTCAAGCTCAGACCAGGTGCTTGTGACTGCTCCATCACTATGAAGACATGTGTTTGTTCGAAGCACAGCAGTCTAACAAGGCCACGAGAACCGCAAAGGTAATTCAAACTGTTTTCATGACATACTTAGAAGCAAAAGGAAGACAAACGTGTTGTAGTAACATATTTTAGCTAACCTAGTATATCCTAAATATTTGTGCTACATTTTTTTTTCTTTCACCCTTGTATTAAACCTTAGAAAACTGCTGTATTTTATACTTACTAGACAGCCCAAGCCACAGTAGTCACATAGTGCATACTCAACAGCCTGGCCCAGTACTTTGTTCTCAGCAAAACAGGAGATCATCACAGAACCAAAGACCAGACAGAACAAAAGCGAATCTCGGACAGCAGAGCTGTGCACAGTTCTTCCTTCTTGAGAAATGTTAATAAAGCCAGCTTTTGGTGTTCATCAGCGTACCTTTGTTTTTGGAGACAGGGCCTTATTACATAGCCCAGGCTAGCTTCAAACTCTAGATCCTCTGCTGTAACCCCCAGTACTGGTATGGCACACACATACCCCGGGTCTTCAATGAGCTCCTTTAAACAATATGGGCAGGGGCACTGTTCACTGCTAAAGCGTTTGCCTATCATAGGTAAAAGCCCTGAGGTTGAGTCTGGACACAATTTTTTAAAAAACTGAAAATTAATTGACACGGTTGAAATATTAAATCATACAGTAAACTATAAGATATTGTTTGCTCATAAATTTACAATGAGCAAATTGACTAAAAAGAGGTATGACCTCAACAAGATGATTGGCAGATAGTTTTAAATTCTTCCCAAATGCCTCCTTCTTATTACCTTGCCCAATAAAACACAACCGATAGGACAACCTTTCTTTTCCACGTGTACCAGTGCCCGCCAAAATCGGGCTTACCAAAAGATGGCTCACCCAACAGGCAGTGGCAAGGCTGCCTTTGCACTATGACCGACAGCCACACCTCTCACGCCCTGACGCTTATACAACAAAGGCTCTTTCTGCTTCTGAATCTACAGACACATAAACAAACCGGTGGCTCCATGTGTGTCTGAAGGGCTATTGTTCTCAAGGGAAGCGAACCTCGCCCCATAAACACTGCAGTGCTCATCAGGTCAAAGTCTGAAATGGCAGGGAGGTGGGCAGTATCTGAGACACAGGCTTCTCCACTCAGAGCACCTTAAAAAAGCCGACACCAGGCAGAAAAAGCCAAAAGATCAGGTTCATAGCAATCTACGTTTGGGGTGGGAGGGTGTGTGTGTGTGGGGGGGGTGTCATACTCCGTCTGTGGCCCTGTCCGTTAGCAAGGGAGGTATAACCTGCTCCAGCTGACTGGCTTGTCTGTCCTTGCTTGCTTCACCGAGTAGTGTGTCAGGCTGTGGTCACTGTCTTGAGGAACCACTGTCTTTTTTAATCAGCACATAGTTTCTCCTACTCCAGAACATCATGGATTAATAATGGAATCTTAGAGCATTGGGCCTTCTCAGGCTGGCTTCTTACACTTATTAATATGCAAAGGAGGTTCCACCGTGCCTTTTTGTGGGTTGATAGCACATTTCTCCTTGAACTCAAAAGACTGTACCAGGACTCAGCATTCATCTTCCTGCTGGAGGTCATCATTGCTTTAGTATTTGGCCACCGTGAATCTAGCCATCATAAACACTTGTGCACAGTAGATACAAACTTTCAGTTGGTTTGGGTAACTACCCGAAGCTTGATCACTGGGGTCACGTGGTAAGGATATAATTAGGCTTTTCAGAAGCTGCAGGGGTTTTCCAGAATGCCTCGCTGGGCCAGCAATCAAGGAGGTCCTGAGGCTCCACAGCCTTCACTTGGGTTTTATGAGACGTGGAGATTTTAGGCATCCTATAGGTGTGTAGTGGCATGTTGTCATTTTAATGTTCTCTAATGACATGACGGTGACTTTATTTACTTATTTATTTATTTGACACCATGTATCTTCTTTGGGGAAATGTCTACTCAGATCTATTTGTCCATTTTTTAATTGACATTTTTTCTGTTTCCTTCTTTTTTTTGCTGAGTTTTAAGAGATCTTTGTATAATTTGGAAACAAGTCCTTTATTGGGTATTTCCTAATATCTGTCCCAGGATACAGTGTTTCTTTTTACTTAACACTGTCACCGGCAATGCCACTACTACTTTTAATAAAATACCACATCTTTTTCTCGTGTCCTGCTTTCAGCTTCGTCTCTGAAAGGTCGTCACCAAGCCATGTCACCTCCTCCGTTACCTTCTGAAAGCAGCCCAGTTGGGCATTTTACATCGAGCACTACGATCCATCTTGAATGAATTTTTCTGAAGAACGGAAGGTCCAAGTTTACTTTTTAAAAATGTGGCTCTTCAGCTGTTTCCACATTCATTGTCTCTGTAGTATCATTTCACTATGATCTACTAATTTATCTTCCTGTCCCTTTACGCCTCTATTTTCAGCTTGATCTACACCGCTATGGAATCCCAACACTAAATTTCCAATTTCGGCTTCAGACTGAGAATTTATAGTGGGTTATTGGCTTCTTGAGTTAAATAACATCCATTTCTTGCTAACATTTTTCAATCTTTTTTTTTTTTTTTTCAATCTCCTGAAACATAACAAGTGTGTTTTTAAAGTTTGGGCCTGACAATTTGACATCAGAAGTGTGTGTAGGTCTATTTTTTACCTTTATTTCTTCTGCTTCTTATTATCTTATTACCTTCTTTAGCTCTGATGTGTTTCACTCTGTGCTTTGCCTTGTGTTGCTATGGATGGAACTCAGGACCTTGTGCACCCTAGGATGGTGCTCTGCCATTGAGATACACCCACAGGGTTGGACACTATGTTCTTAAAGGTGGCTGCGGAATCCTTAAAGACATGGGATTACATCTCTTTCCTCCTGTGGTCTCTAGGCACCTGAATTCTGGGATTGCTTTCATGTGACTTCAGTCCTTGAGGCTTCCTGGATCATGAAGTGACCTGGTGTGCGATGTATTTGTTTTGGTTATTGGTTTTTGTTAGTTCGTTTGTTTCTGAGCCAGGGTCAGGATCTCACTATGCAGCTGTGGTGGGTCTAGACTGGCTATGCAGACCAGGGTAGCCCTGAATTTGTGGCAATCCTCTTGCCACTGTCTCCTGAGGGCTGGTATTATAGTTTTATCTTACTAACTAACTCAGAGTCTCACTGTGTTGAACAGTTTGGCCCGCCTCAGCCTCCTGGGCATTGGGATAACAGGATAGCACCCCACACCCACCCCCACTGTAACACAATGACTTAGACCTGACAGTCATCCATCCACCTGAGGGCTGATTCATTTTTGTTTTACCTTCGCATGCTACCCAAAGCCTGTTCTCAACCCACTGTGCTGGCTGTGGTACAGGAAGTTTAGCAAGGACTTCAGCTCCGACACTGTGAGAATGACCCCCTCTTTTCCTGCCGCACAAAGCTGCCAGGAACCTTGCTTGACCTCGAAGCTGTTTCTGCTTGAATACTGCACATGAAACACTAGATTTGGACCTTCATCTAGTAATCCCTCTCTAACCCTGATAGAGCTCCAGTTTCTTTACGCACAAGCTTAAAGAACTATAATCACATTTCTTTATGTGTATGTATGAATGTGGATGAGTACATGAATGCCAGGGCAAATATGTGGAGGTCAGAGGACAACATCTGGGAGTCCAATTTCTCATTCCATCATATGAGTGGGTTCTGGGGCTTGAACTTGGGTCAGTATCCTAAGCATAGGCTTTAAGTGTTTTCAGCTGAACTTGACGGAGGAGGTGATACTGATTCTCTGGTATGCCATTTCTGACTGCAAGGTCAGAATGGGAAATTGTATCCTATGAACTTGGCTCCTGTGACCTCGGCACAACTGATTTCATATTGCAAACATACTCAGCCCACCACAAACACAATGCCAAGACTGAGTCTGCTTCATGTATGAGTTGCTCCTACATGAAATATTAGCTATGGTGAGTCGCCCTGTCTGTCCTGGGGTTTGTGAATCTCATTGTCTTACAAAGCATTAAAAGCATCTCTGCTTTTCCCACTTGTTTTCAATACACACATGCCCTAAATCTACTTCTGTGTCTTTCATATTTTTACTCTATTTTATTACTTATTTGCTTTCAAGACATTTTTAGGCTTCCCAAATGTACCTCATAGAATAGATAACAGCTATTAAGTATTTTAAAGATATATATGTATTAAATATACTTTAGAATACTTTTAAATACACTTTAAGATACAGAGATCCATCTGCCTCTGCCTCCCAAGTGCTGGGATTAAAGGCATGCACCACCACTGCCTGGCAAAGATATATTTTTTAACATGATGATTTACCATTAATTTTGGTTTTGAGAATTTCATGGCTAGTCTTTGGAATGATTTTTAGCATCCCACTATTTTTGTAGGCTAGAACATAACCAGAGTGCTCTGGGTGGAGAGTAGTTGTGATTGTTAAGACTGTTTTTGTGCCTTGTCAACTTCAATGCTTTTCCTTTACTGGGCGGCCATGGGCGGAATGGTTCCAGTAACAAATTGGTTTTTGTTTTTGTTTTTTTTTAGACAGGGTTTCTCTGTGTAACAGCCCTGGCTGTCCTGGAACTCACTCTGTAGACCAGGCTAGGCTCAAACTCACAGAGATCCACCTGCCTCTGCCTCCCAAGTGCTGGGATTAAAGGCGTGCGCCACCACTGCCTGGCTCACACTGGCTTTTTTGTGGGAAACAAAGTTAATTTATTACCAGGATGACTATATGCTTTGAAACTTCTGGGAGCAAAGAAACAGACAAGATAAAGGGACATGTATCCCCCAGGAGCAGAAAACTTTCCAGGTTGTGAGTTTTAGGGATTATAAACACCCCAGCAATTACTCAGGGAGAATTGTCATGACCCACCAGATGACTGGCCCAGCTCACTTGAGGAACATCTGACACTTCCTCTTTCTTAAGACCTCTCCTATTATTTATTCAGTGCATGCCTCCCTGGCTGGAGTTCAAACTCTTAGTGCCAAAGACAATATGAATGATGGCCTCAATAACTATAAAGCAGGAAATAACATTTTATTGGGTTTCCATAATCCAAGAGCTATATTGAGTGTTTTCTTCATAGCCCCAGGGCTATGAAGTAAGCCTTTCTCTCCTCTCTTCCATGCTCTCACGTGTAGATTCTGACCATATGGAGAAAGAGTTGGCCCTAAACCTGTCTTAGGTGGCATGGCTGTAATCAGTGACTTTAGCTAGGGCTGGTGAAATTTCTCGTGACTCGTGGAAATAAACAACTCTCTAATACTCAGCAACATGTTCCTTGGTGATGACACCAGCCTTCACTTACACAGGGCTGTCACTCAAACACCTTCTCACGCCCACTCCATTTACTCTTGAACTTTTCAGGATTCCACCAGTAAAAATGCCATCAAAAGTTGGCCAGGGCAGCAGGACAGCTCTAACTAGTAGTCACTAGTAGATCAGCTAAGAACTCTGACAGCAGAAGACAGTCTGTCGGTCTAAGCAAGTTACCAAGTTTCACCCTGGGGGACCTGTTTTTATTCTTCTGCTTTCTGGAATGGCCATTGTCTTAGTCATTACTGTGGTAAAAACACCCTGACCAAAAGCAGCATGGGGAGGAAAGGGTTATTTCAGCTCACACTTTGAAGTCTCTCATCTGGGAAGGCAGGGCACAAGAACCTGGAGGCAGGAGCTGATACAGAGGCCATGGAGGGGCGCTGCTTACTGGCTTGCTCCTCATGGCTTGCTCAGCCTGCTTTCTTATAGAATCCATGACCACCCGCCTAGGGATGTCACCACCCACAGTAGGCTGGGCCCTCCCCCATGAATCACTAATTAAGAAAACGTCCTACAGACTTGCCCACAGGCCAGTATTAAGGGAGATATTTTCACAATTGAGAATCCTTCTTCCCAAACGACTCTAGCTTGTATCAAGTTGACATAAAACTAGCCAGCACAGTCATGCCAACAACCTCAGCTCCACCACTCTCAATCTATGAACCTCCTCCTCCTCTTCCTCCTCCTCCTCCTCCTCTTCCTCCTCTTCCTCTTCCTCCTCCTCCTCCTCCTCCTCCTCCTCCTCCTCCTCCTCCTCCTCCTCCTCCTCCTCCTCGCTAAGCTCCCTTTCCATACCAACAGCACAGACCCAATCCGAGCAGACAGGTCTACAGATTCAATTATCTTCTAAGAATGTAACAGTGGGTGAGAGCACTCTGTAGAATTGGTAACATACTGATCTTACACCAGCACCAACATGAACTGTTGACTCAGGCATACATTTTAAATTAGAATGTCAGTCTTAATTCCTAGGTGGCCAGGGATTCTCCATGGGCTCCTGTGATGAGTTAGGCTCCCAAATGCATACTAAGTCAGTACTGATGCCCATTTCCATGCCAGTACTTACCTTGGGAGGTTTTCTTCATGATGAAAAGAAAAAAATTCAATAGCCGAGATACAGAAGGTTGTCAACACAATGGCCACATCAGAGGGAAACAATGAAAGAGAAAAAGAAAAGAAAAAAACAAAAACAAATTCAGCAACTTTGTAGTGGGATCTGAAAAATCACACGTAACTAACTGCCTGCAGCAATAACCTGTTTCTGCCGTGCAGGGCATAAAATAAGCACCTACCCTGCTCTACTAGAATGGATCTGGACCTTCACCTAGAGATGTTTCTAACGACTCTAAGAAAGGGTAGCGAAAGCATATGGAGATACTATAACCATCCCCGCACAGAGCTAAATTCTCTTAAATGTGTTTTAAATGTAAATCTCCTTCCTGGCTCCTACCTTAGTTCTTTGAGATAGGGTTTCATGTAACCCAGGCTGGCCTTGAACTGGGAATGACAAGGGCTGACCTTGAACTTCTGATTCTCTTGTCTCTACCACCTCAGTGCTGGAATTATAGGCAGGTACCACTGTAACTGATTCATGTGGAGCTGGGGATCAAACTTGGGGCTTTGTGCATGAAAGGCAAGCACCCCACCACCTGAGCTACGACAAGGGCCAAACCACCCTAAACATACCACACCCAGTCTCGTCCAGCTCAGCTATATCCCCAACCTCAGAGTTCAATTTTTGTAGGTTAGTGTTGAAATACATACATATTTTCCATTGTTATGCAATATACCCTAATATATATGAAGATTCAGATTTCAAAAACATGATTCTAGATGACACGTTTTACCTATTTCAACACTGAAGAGAACTTTTAAAACAAGTTCTGGCCTTCCCCCAATATCAACCACATAGGACTTTTCATAATGTTAATTTTTTTTTCAGTGCTGAAAAATCAAACCAAAGGATTGGCCTATGCTAGGAAAATGCTCTACTACTGATGCATATCATCAGCTCTGCAATGTTTATTTTTGCATGTCAAAAACTCAGAAATGACTGAAATTATACTCAAAGAAAACACTGAAAATGGAAGGATTCAAAGTAAGAAAATATGAGGCTGATGTGTTTTGCACGTATTTTCCTTACATGTAAAATTCAGGACCTGAAGTTTGATTTCTAGGGTGGGTGATCCTACAATAGTTCTTGGCTTTCCTGATGTAATTATTCTTGATCAATTCTTATAATACCAATTCATGAACGTAAAATAATTCTCAAGAAATGGGGAGCTTTTCCTATGCCTTCACGCAATCAGAATCATGGGGATCAGAAAACTAGGCTGAGGTGTGGTGGTACACACCTGTATCCAAGTATTTGAAAGGCACAGAGGCAGGGGTATTGCCACAGGTTTGAAACCAATCTGGTCTACACAAATTCCAGAGTGGCCAGGACTACAAAGCAAAATTATGTCTCAAAAGGGGGTGAGTTAATTAATTTCATTTAAATTCAAGGCAGGAGGCAGGAGGATCAAAAGGTACAGGCAAAAATAACATTGCGTTTTCTCCAGCACTAGGTTCAACACTTTCCATAGAACTCTAGGGGCCCCTTGAAAAATCCAGAGCTCATAAGTGGAGAAAGACGGAGGTCATGGATTCACAGACAGGTGGGCAGTTCTACACTTCTGAACGCAAGTCAAGAAAATCACGGCATTCTACTTGTGTCAGAGCTGAAGCAACCTTCTCTTGGAATTTCATGAACTAGCCAGAAGGCAATAGCCTGTATGCCTATGCTGGAACCACAGGCAGTGAGGCACAGTGCGAATTCGATTCTGTCTTCTAGTTTTTTGTCAGATCTAACAGGTATCTCCAGCTGTTGCCAGGCCAGTCCCAACATACGAGTGAGTCCACCCATCCAAGACAAGCAGTGTGGCTGTCACCACAAAGACACACAAGTACTTTTAACTCTAAGAAAGCCAGAAGCTTCGTTCTAGACACAAAGCTTGAGTTTTCTGCTGAGAGCTCTTCCTTAAGTGGAGACTGTCTGGATTCGTCCCTTCTGTGCATCGAGAACAAGAATGAGAGCTTATGCCCTACACCGTGAATGAAGCCGCTTGTTGTACTTGTTTTAACGTTTTTCTTAAAGTTCTTTAAATCACCCCTTTTATTTGACAAAGGAAAGTCACTTGGGTTATGTTAGGCAGTCACATGAAGCAACATATGTCAAGTTAATAGAATACAGTTGTCCCTGAGTATCCATGGAGATAGATCCCCAAATCCATGGATGCTCAATTACTGTACATAAAATGGTACAGTGCTTGCATATAACCCACACACATACATCTTCCTATCCACTTAAACCATCTCTAGACTACCTAATAGAATTGAGTGCTAGGCAAATAGGTATTGCACAGGACTGTTAAGGGAATAATCTAAGTGTCTACACAGTCGGTACAGGCCCATTTTTCCCTGAATTTTTATGATCTGTAGTCGGCTGAATCTGAGGATACAGAATCTATTGAAGACCAATCCCACAATTTCCCATCTTAGCTATGGTGAACCAATTAACCTAACAAGATGAGACAAGCTGAAGGGAACCTCAAGGAGCCCTCCAGAGTCGTCACAGCGCGGCTCCCACTACAGTCCCACAATGCTCGTGGCTAGCACCGAGGGACCTTGTGTTGGTTTCTAGCCAGTGGTACTTAGCTGGCCAAAAATACCCCTCTCCTTTTTTCACTGATATTCCAATAGGAATATCAGTTTATATTAAATGCCTCTTGGAAAAACCAATCTCATACCGACCAGCCTTTTAGGGGCTTTGAAAAGTGCATTACTGTCACTTGGGAAGACAGGAATTTATCATGGAAAACTAACATAACTCAGCCACTTTCTGTGCTATGATAAAGAATGGCTTAAGAATGAATGCACACTGGGCCACAGGAAAAGGGGGGCCACAGACTCATGTGGGGCTACCCATACTGACTCATTATTTGGTCTAGAAAACGGACACTCATTAGAGAAGAAAGCAGTCTTCTGATGCATTATATACCGCACATTATTAACTGATAAGCTTTTCGAAAAGTGTGAATTAGGCAATGGGTGGCCAAGATGCCCGACTCCCCAGAGGTTGGGAGACAAACTGGAAGACCCAGGCACCTGCTAGCACACTGTTAGGTCCCGTTAGGTCACTCGCTGTTAATCAGCCATTTTGCTTTGTTGTACACACAACATTGCCCATTGCCTTTTAAAAATACATGAATAGATGATTAATTTTTATTTTTATTATTTTTCTTTTTTTGTTTTTGTTTTTTGAGACAGGGTTTCTCTGTGTAGCTTTGCGCCTTTCCTGGAACTCACTTGGTAGCCCAGGCTGGCCTCGAACTCACAAAGATCCGCCTGGTTCTGCCTCCCGAGTGCTGGGATTAAAGGCGTGCGCCATCACCGCCCGGCTTATTTTTATGTTTTACTTTATGTATTACTGTTATTTCGTGTGTCTCTGTGTAGACCTGAGTATATGTATTTGCATTGAAGTATGAGTGCAGTGCCAGTGGAGGTCAGAGATGGAGCCCAGGGCTCTGGAGCCAGAGCTACTGGTGGCTATGAGCACATGTGTGGATGCTGGAAACTGAACCCAATGTGTGTAAGGGCAGCAAGTACTCCAACTGCTAAGCCAGCACTCCAGGCCCTGCGGGCTTTTTGTTTGTTTGTTTGTTGCAAAACAGTCTTGCTGTGTACTACAGGCTGGCCTTGAACTCGCAGTTCTCCCACCTCTGCCTGTCCAGTTCTGGGATTACTGGCATGCACCACTGTACTTGGCTTCCTAAGTGTCCCTTTTATTGTTTGTTCTTCTTGCAAATAAGATGTTGGACTCGGTATGGCTTACCTCCCTGGCTGATATCTGTCAGACCTTTGCCTGGTGCTGAAGTCACTCTGACTACCTGCCAAGGCATCACTGTCCACCCTCATGTCAACCTGGCGACTCTGAAACTCCATGCATACCCAGCAGAAGCTACACCACAGTCACAGCTGTCTCAAGTGCTCACATAACCTTTTCTTCTTTCTCCCATTCTCAATCACAAGCCTAGGTATCGAACCCTTGGCTTCTCTGGGTCATATCTACATAACTACAATGTTCATGCTGGAGAACCATGCAATCCAGTGCAAAACAAATCTTAGTGTTTTGAGTAAGTTTACAACGTTGTGTCGGGCTGCTTTTGTAGCTATCCTGGGCCCCTCTGCCTCTGCACAGTGGGCTGGACATCCTTCCCCAGTAGGTCCAGCAGCTATTTCAACCTAGCCAAAAGTGGGGCACTTTTCCTGGTGCCCATAATAAGGCCTATGATGGAACAAACATGACCCTTTATTTGCATGTGAGATTATGCTTGTGATTGGTGCAAACAAACTCCTTTATTTGCATGGAAGCTCACCTTGATTTCTGCAAAGATGACGGACACCCCCTTTCCGGCTATATAAGCAGACTAACTCACTTTTCCAGACCCTCCTGTGCAGACCCCCCTGAACTGAAGAGTCCAGAGAGTGATCAGGTAAATGGGGGGATGGGGCGGCAGTACAATGGAGTCAGTAAAGGATGTCAGAGTAGAGGTAAAGTGAGAAAGGAGGAAGGGAACTCTGGGCCCCAGTTCCAAGGAGATGCACCTTAAACACCAGGGGTCCCAGGCACCCTACGCCTGAGAGTTGTGACACTAGAGCCTCTGTCAACGGCTGATGTCACCAACATTGTAGGAACAAGCAGTGATGACACAGGTTGCCTCGAGTGCTAACACCACAGTAAGACTGAGGATCCCAGAACCCGAGGCCCGTTGGAGAGCTTTAGCACTAAAAGGCATGTACCACCCAGGGCTGCTGGCTGCTGCCGCCAGTCACTGCTGCGGGAAGCCAAGGACTGCAGTGTCTGCCAAGTGCTGAGGCCACTAGTGACAAACAAAGCCCAGAGGGAGAAGGCTCCCACCTGAACATTTAAAACCCGAAAGCACTCTTTACTTGAAGCTATTAGCTTCTGGGTCTGTTAGTCTAGATGCTAGGCCTTGGCCATTCAAGACTTGGGTTGCCAAGAGTGGAAGAGCTTTGCCTCCTCTACCCATGATTTCTGTCCAGATAGATAGAGCTTAAAGACTCAACCAGTTGACTAGGGACAGCTGTATGTCATTCATCTGTGGTTATGAAGAAAAATCAAATTCCTTCTTGTGTGTGTGTGTGTGCGCGCGCACGCGTGCGTGCGTGTGTGTTTCCCTTAGACAAGATCTCACTATGTAGACCTTGTTGGCCTTGAAATCAAGAGTTCAGCCTGCCTCTGCCTCCCAAGTGCTGAGCTTAAAAGCATGTGCTACCCCACTGGCTTTATTTTTTTAATTATGGTATATGTGTGTAGGGGTGCATGTGAATGCATAGGCCAGAAAAGAGTATCAGACCATCTGGGGTTGAGTTGACAGGCAGTTGTGAGCTATCCAGTGTGGAACTTGGGTCTTCTATAGGGGCAGTGTGCGCTTTTAACCCTTGATGAGTCACACTGACACCATAATAAAATACAGTACACATGCCATCTTTGGGGGCTGGAAATTTTGTGATATTACAACCTAGAGATAAAAAACGATTTCAAAGGAGGCCTTGAGGCTGAGACGGTGCCGATGCCCCAAGTTTCTATAAGAAAAATGAAGCAAGCCGAGCCCCTTCCACAAGGATGACTGAGAACTGGCTGTATTATCAGGGACTTTCTGTCAGGGCAGATGAAAGAGGCAACTGTTCAAGCTTTGCTTCTTCGCTCTGCTTGCGTGTTCACGCTAAACATTTCTCTTCATGTTGTTTTGATGGAGCACCCAAACCACTTTCCATCTGGAATCGCTCAACTGATAAATCCCTGTATGCACTAGAAAATCCTTTAAAGTGTTAATGTATCCAGTTTTCTCTCTCACCAATATGGCAAAGGAGAAAACGTGGGTGAATATGACAAATACCCAGCTCCTTCAATGCTAAGTACAGTCATGCACCACATACTAACACTCAGGTCCACGACAAACCAACAGAGGATGCTGGTCCCATTAGGCTGTATCATCAGGGACACCGTATTACCTTAGTTTGTGAGTACACTCTATGGTGTTCAAATGACATGGGATTATTCTCACAGAACCCACTCATGCTGATAAGCAATGAAGCCCACCCTCAGGCTTAAAGTTATGAGCCCAAGATACAGGCTAGCTGGCAACTTCTTAGCAAACGAAGCATTCAACGAATTCTGGGTTAAAGGTGTGTGTACTACTAGCCACTCTCCAGTGCCTGATTCGTCCTTAAGAAACAAAATAAGCCGGGCGGTGGTGGCGCACACCTCCAGCACTCGGAAGGCAGAGGCAGGTAGATCTTTGTGAGTTCAAGGCCAGCCTGGTCTATGGAGCGAGACCCAGGAAAGGTGCAAAGCTTCACAGAGAAACCCTGTCTCAAAAAACCAAAAAGAAAAAGAAACAAAATAGGACAACCAGACAGCTGTACTTCACATCTCTGGGAATATTCCTTCCTTCCTTCCTTCCTCCCTTCCTCCCTCCCTCCCTCCCTCCCTCCCTCCCTCCCTCCCTCCCTCCCTCCCTTCCTCCCTATTGTCCTCAGCCCAAGCACTTACACCCTACTGGCTCTGGGTGAATTCTTTGTGTGTGTGTGTGTGTGTGTGTGTGTGTGTGTGTGTGTGTGTGTGCGCGCGGGAGTGTGATTTATTTATTTGGGAGTGGAGCAGGAGGTCAGAGTGTGGGAGTTGGTTCTCTCCTTCCACCATGTGGGTCCCAGGGATTGAACTCAGGTCTTCAGGCTTGGCAGCAAGCTCCTTTACCTGTTGAGCCATCTTGATGACCAGGCTGTTACCTTTTTGAATTTTATCTCTTACATCTGAGTGCTGTGGGATGGTCTGTATGTCAAATCTGTTGCTCTGATTGGTCAATAAATAAAACACTGTTGGCCAATGGCCAGGCAGGAGGAAGTATAGGCGGGACAAGGAGGAGAAGAATTCTGGGAAGTGGAAGGCTGAGTCAGAGAAACTGCCAGCTGCCACCATGACAAGCCACATGTGAAGATGCCGGTAGGCCACAAGCCACGTGGCAAGGTATAGATTTATAGAAATGGGTTAATTTAAGCTATAAGAACAGTTAGCAAGAAGCCTGCCACGGCCATACAGTTTGTAAGCAATATAAGTCTCTGTTTACTTGGTTGGGTCTGAGCGGCTGTGGGACTGGCGGGTGACAAAGATTTGTCCTGACTGTGGGCAAGGCAGGAAAACTCGAGCTACATCTGAGTGTTGTTTTTCCACCTCTGAATCTGTCTGTTAAAGTATCTTATAGCCACAGAGAGCTGGGAAAAGAGATCATAAGGAATAATGTGATGTAGAATTACCCAGAGACATGTCATTATTTCCCAGGCCATCCTGTCCACCCAGCCAGAGCCCTGAAGACATACTGATGGGAAAGGTGATCCAAAGGGAAGTTCCTATGATTCTTCCTTTTGGGAACTACTACATAACTTCAGACCTCCTTACCTTTTTCTCCTTTTCCTCCACCTTGAAGCTTCAGAGTAAACTGAGGCTGAAACTCTGACCTCAGAATAGCAAGGGCAGGGAGCTAGAGGAAGTTGATACTAGGGCAGATTTCTGGAAAATTTTCGTACATTTTCCAAATCATAAATCTAGAGTTCCAGTAAACTTAAACTTTATACACCATGGGCTCTTTGTACCTAAGGCAATCCCCTCACAGTGGACTGCCTTTCACATTTTTAATACAATCCTGCAGCGACGGGCACTTTACACAGCCCTTGCTCTTAGAGCAGTGAGGCCGCTCCGGGAAGTGCCTGGCAGGAAGACAGCACTCACTTTGCCGGAAGTTCCATCCAGTAGAGGGGACAGAGGTAGGGGCAGGGTGACTGTTCTGAGGCAGGCGAGAACAAACAGTTGCCTGTGTCTCTGTAATCATGTTTCTTCTCAGAGAACCAGAGGCTGGGCTCGGCTGAGCCGGAGAAGGCGAAGAGCATGGAAGGGTCTGTCGGGTGTGCATGGGAACAGGGATGTGTTGGACAAAGAAAAGGCTCAGCCCTCATCCAGGATGGATGGAGCCAGCTGTTAGCAGTCTGCAGGAGCTGAAGGGCTAGCCATGGGGGCTGTGGTGGATACAGACACAGAGTAGACAGGAAGGAGGGCTGGGGAGACCAACCTAGATGAAGTCCGGAAGTCCCACCCAGCGCATGTGAGTGACAGTTCTAGTGAATGGATGAATCTCCGCTTTCTATCGTGGATGAATCTCCGCTTTCTATCGTGGATGAATTGCCACACTGACCCTCCTCTCAACCCTTCTGAATTGCCAGGTCATGACTGACTGGGATGAAAAGGCAGAAAGAAACAGCCTGGTACAGACTTCTCCTGCAGCACTGGGGGTAAGGCCGCTTCCTAGGCTTGGAAGTTCAAAGCTTACCTGTGCCGCAGAGTGAGTTCAAGACAGAAATGGGCAACTTAAAGCTAAACGGGGTGGGGAGGGCAGAGGCCAGAGGTCAGTGGTGGAGCATTTGTCTAGCGCGTATGGGGCATGTGTGGAGGCCCTAGGTTCAACCTCTAGCACCGAAAAAGAAAAGAAAGAACTAAGCAAGTCTCAAACATCTGGGACTGAATGGCAAAGCAGACTTTATACAGTGATGCTTGCTTTGTACTACAAAAGCAGCATTTTCTCTTCCAAAACTTTTTGTTGCTACTGTTTGTTTTTAATTGCTAATGAACTCATTAGTTCATTGTCTGTGTTCAGGTGATTAATAAAGTTTACAATACAATTCAAAACATGGGTGAATGTGTATGAATACATCCACAAAATATTAGTTTAAAATAAATATGACCATGGTGTCTTCTATGTACATTCCCAAAATTGAAATGGGTCCACAAAGCACATGGCACCTTTTACAATTATATGACACTGTATTGTATAATGGCTATACATCAAGATTGGCTTCTCTGTCTTCTTCCCAAACATTATCAAGGGGAACAACACCCAAATCTGTCCTCCGACAGCACAGCCGGGAGTCATAGGCGCCAGGTGAGCCCACATGCAAGGCCAGGACTGTCCCTGTGGAACATCCCTTTGGTGTGTTCACTGGCAACTTCCAAGTTCCTGCTCCTGATCACCATGGCTACGGCTCCCCAAGGATGGAGAAACCTAGCAAGAACTCACACTGGGCTTCCACAAAACAAAATTGAGCAGAGAAAACATGGGTCTTGGGCAGTTTTCTTGGCCTCTCTTCAAAAGCATCACACAGTGGTGTATGCAAAACATGACAGACAGACAACACAGAGCACATACACTAGACTCAAGCAGAAGTGAGCTGGGTGTGTTGACATGTGACTGCAGTTCCAGTTATCCAGGAGGTTAGGGCAGAAGGATTACTCAAGTTCAAGAATACCATCTCAAAACCATGACTGTCATTCCCACAAATCAAGAGGGAAGCACTCTCTGAGGTCATTCTCAGAATACAGTGCATCTCAGCCTGTGTTGTTGCTAAAGACTTCATTCCAATTAATCGAGCCTTTTGGGATGGATGGTGCCTCTTAGTTTTCTGTTATTACTTTTATTTCCAAATTAACTTTCCATTCACATGAAATCATATCACTTGCCCATGATATTACCACAATAATATTCTTCACTTTTTCAGTACTGGGCATCAAAACCAGGGCCTCACATTGCCGCTGAATGACATTGTCTCTCCTCCATTAAAGAGTCAGAAACCAACATCAGGCTCCATGAAACAGCTCCTGTAGGTCCAAGTTAAGACCCACGGTGGCCTTTTATGAGCGCCTGCCCCAGCATGGTGGTTACGGGCACAGATGCTCTACCCGGTCTCAGCCCACTACTTTGCAGCAAGGTGACACTGGACGTGGTATTTACGTGACAGCTGGGGGAGCTGTCACATAAAAGGCGCATTGAGGGTTAACTGAATTAATATTCAGGAAGAATTTGGAGGAATCAGCTTAACACACACAACACACAGGCCACAAGCACCTCCATTCCCAGCAACTTCTTTTACTCACAAATGCCTTCTCTCCACCCACCGCAGCCACCTGCCACTGCTGATGCCAGATGCTACTTAACTTTGACAGCCTGCAGGACAGGCCACTTGAGGGCTCCACACCAGGAGGCCCCTGACTCAGCAGCACACTTACTCTCCACACAGCATCTGTGCAGAACCATCTACTTTCAAGGTCACACTGAGTTGAATCACCGTGGCCGGAAATTATGTCCATTACAAAAATGAGATCTTAGGAGGCATGCTGACCGGGCAGGATGTCATTTTTCATCCCATTTCCAATACAGACCTGGGAGCTGCAAATGAAGGTGCCAGTGATATGCCTGTGACAAAAGTCACACTGGCAGTTAGCATTTACAGCAACGTCATCCTCTAGGTTAAAATGTACATGATTAAAAAAAAAATCAAGACAACACACAGGGAGAGAACTCTTGATTTTTAAACCTAAATATGTTGAAAGACAGTAAAGGAGAGACCCACAGATCTATTTTAAATTCCATCCACAGGAGAAAAAAAAATGAATGGGGGAGTAACACAAGGCTCAGAAGTCACAGGCAGGAAAGTCTGAGGCCAATTTGCAAAGGGTTAGGATACTAAAAGGCAGCTGCAGATTTCTCCTCCCGCTATGCCACGCACCCTGGCACACCAGCTGTGACACCCACATTATTTTTATTACTTCCAATGAATTACAAACATCTCATTTGCACATGCGGGTTATGTGGTCAAACACAAACAACCAAATCATCTGCCTGTTAGGCAAACCACCAACATGAACCCAAAGAAAGCCTTCATGGTGGAATTCTTCAGTATTACAGGCCCCTGAAAGTCCTGCCAGAATTCCATGATTTGTGCAATGTGGTGATATATTGCACACTCCAATAAACTTGCCTGGGGATCAGAGGACAGAGCCAGCCACTAAATTAGACATAAAGGTCAGGCCGTGGTGGCACACACCTTTAATCCTAGCATTCAGGAGGCAGAGATCTGTCTGGATTTCTGAGTTCAAGGCCTCACTGGGCTAAATGAGAGAAATAGTCAGGCAGTGGTGACACACGCCTTTAATCCCAGGAAGTAAAATGGCAGGACACAGAAAGGTATACAAGGCGTGAGGAAACAGGAACTCGGTCTCTTTAAGACTGAGGGTTTCGTAGAGGTAAGAACCAGTGGCTGGTGGCTCTGCTTCTCTGATCTTTCAGATTTCACACTGATATCTGGCTCTGGGTTTTTTTTTTTTTTATTAAAAGATCATCTAAGATTGGAACAACAGTATAAGGTTTTTGTTTGTTTGTTTTGCTTTGTTTTTTTAGGGGGGGATTCAGAACAGAAAAATTCGTGTAAACTCCCAGCTGAGGAAAATTCTGTCATCTAACTGAGCCTGAGTAGGAACAAGAGGCCCAAAGCTCAGCAGCTTCTCCTCTGCTGTGACCTGAGTTATCTGCAAACAGGCAACAAACAGCAATTTCCATCCCACCTTAAAAAGCATCAAGAGAAAGGGAAGACTGGTAAATGCTCTGAATTAAAGGGAGAAAAAAGGTTGTTTGTTTTCTTAAGTTCTCTAGCTGGACATTGCACCTATAACTTCACAGAGCTGTCAGGGGGGCCTGTGAGGCCACCAGAGACTCTGCTGTGTATCTGTGACAAGAGAAAAATTTCCCCATCTACCTCACCATCTCTGAGAGCCTGACGCTGACATTATGGAGCACATTCTGTATGCTGCAGATGGGTCTCGACACCTTATCTATGAGTCCTCACTTGAGCAGGAGGCAGAAATGACCGCCTCATTTCTCAGATGAGTGAACTGCCCATAAGAGTAAGCACACGGGTGCCAGCAGGGTGACTCAGCATGGAAAAGCACTGGCTGCCAAGCCCAAAGATCTGAGTTCAAAGCCCCAGGACACACTTGGGGGAAGTAGAAAGCCAACTCCCACAAATGATGGCATGTATACACACACACACACACTCACACTCTCTCAATGAATGAATGAATGAGTGAGTGAATGAATGAATGTTAAAAAAGAACCTCTTTTAAAAATAAGAGTAATCATATGGCAAAGTTGGATTTAAAGCCTAGTTCAGATCTTTTTGGGTTACTCTTCCACTTGGAATGTCCTTCTACCATTCCCCTGGCTTAAAAACCTGCAACAACTTCTTGTTCTTATAGGGGACTGGACAGCCACATTCCTGACTGTGTCCACAGAGTATGGTCCTCAAGTCCGACTTACCAAGTGAGAACTCATTAGGCCCTGCTACCACTCAGTTCTCAAACCTCTGCTCTCTCTGCCAGCAACCCCCCCACACCCCCTACCCCACACTACCTTTCTCTGCCTCGGCACAAGGAACCTTCCCCCTTGAGACCTTCCCCAAGCTCCTCATCCTGGGCTCTGACATGAGTATTGTCCCTGCAATGCCCCCCAACCCACTTTATAGCTAGCTGCTCCAGGGTGACGATCAGGCCTGCTTGGCCCACTGTCATCTATCTCCAGCTTCTGGAATTGTGGGTCACAATCCTGTGTGCAGTTACATACATTATGGGGGGGGGGCACAAAAAGCTGGACAAGGCAGAAGGTTTCTGAACATGCAACTACTAAATATCAACTCAAAATCAAGTGTGCAACCAATCTGAGTTTTCCTGGAGCTTGCTCAGGTGGCATCCCGTGACTTTACCACAGCCTCCGTTCTGAACACACAACATAAAACTCTGCATGGAGCACACCAGCACATGCCAACGGACTCTGCCTGAAACACTGTGGCCCGGATTTGAAAATACTATGTGTCAGGCATTGAAGTGTCTTTTTTGCACACATAATGTTTCCTGTTCTGATAGAAACAAAAGGGGGGTAATTTTCCAAAACAAAGATTTGTGTTATGTTCTTTTTATTTTTTTTAATTTTATTTATTTATTTATTTATTTATTTATTTATTTATTTATTTATTTATTTATTTATTTATTTATTTTTTTTTTTTTTTTGAGGCAAAGTTTCTCAGTGTTGCCCTGGCTGTCCTGGAACTTGCTCTGTAGACCAGGTTAGCCTTGAACTCGGAGATCCGACTGCCTCTGTCTCCTGAGTGCTGGCATTAAAGTGTGCTATGTTCCTGCTCTCATTCCTCAGCATGTAAGCATCATATGAGTGTATCTCTGAGTTGTTCCAGGTTAGAATGCTTGGTTTAAAAATTGCTGTTTGAGCTGCTGGCATGAATTTCAGTTTTTCTTTCTTTTTTTAAAATCATTAAATAAATTTTGGCATGGGGTTATAAGAGAATTTCCAATAGTTTCTGAAATGCCTCCAAACATCCATCTGCTATTCTGTATTGTGTGTTTATATGAAGCAGTGTTCCCATTCGTGACAATTATAAAATCAAAATATTGATCAACTTTGAAAATCAATGAAGATGCTTGGCTCCCTGAGTCAAATATTCAGGAAGGTTTAATCCTTTATGAAAAAAAACCAGACAAGTGCATCAGTCTCATTAGAGCACAAATTTGCTTTCAGCTTCAATATGTGGAAAAATATATGTATAACCCAAACTTGTTATTCACTCAGTGCCTGACTTACATAGCTGTGGTACATACCTACATACCCCAGGTCACACAAGCATTTCTTACATAAAGTGTAAGAAGCCCTAGCCTGTCCCACACCAGGCACGTGGTAGGCACAGCCTCTTCTTTGCCTAGACAAGGCTGGCTGACACTCGCTTGTTGGGTCTGGCTCAGTGCCTGGGTATAGGAGAGAATGTTTACAGAAAATAAACGCACAGGTAAAAGGAATCTCAAAACTGTGTATCAGAAGGATGCCACCACCCAGCTCGGAGCAGCCCATGTTGATATAAAATAGGAGTGTGTCTTTTACCAATGCAGAAAAAAAAATGTTCTATTTTAGTTAACCACCAAGTTCACAGTCTTTTAAATTTTTAAAGAATTGTTCTTTCACAGTCTCTCTCTCTCTCTCTCTCTCTCTCTCTCTCTCTCTCTCTCTCTCTCTCTCTCTCACACACACACACACACACACACACTCACACACACATACACACAGCACTTTAATCATATACACACGTACCCATTACCATCTCTTATTCCCCCCATTTCTTCCCTACAAGTTCCCATTTTAGTAAAAGTCTTTTCCAAAAGTACCCTCTTGTTGGCTTATCCTAGATTTCCCACTGTCATTAGGGCAGCACGTGGCAGATGATGACCAGTCCTTGCCCTCAGTGGGCTTGTGTGTGCCATAGACTAAATGTTCTTGTCCTCTGGAGCTGACTTGCTACCTCCAATGCCTTCTTCCCCAAGCCTTACCTCCAGGGGGGCCTTCCTCCATGTCCACCTCTACCCCGCCAGTCCTGCCCCTCATTCGCATGCTACTGTTCTTAGTTTCCTTTACATCACCTGAAACCGCTTCATGCATTCTTTGCTTACCCGACCACAGAGCTCTCCAACCACACCCAATAGCTGTGAGAGGCATGGAAGCAGGAGCTTCATCTGTCATGTTCCCTGCGGCCAGGAATAGTGGCTGGTGTCGGTCACCCAAGCTGAAACAGAGAGTGTGTGTGTGTGTGTGTGTGTGTGTGTGTGTGTGTGTGTGTGTGTGATTCTTTTGCATTTGTGGAATAGCAGTCCAAAGAAAATGAATATTCTTTAAAGACTTATTTGATGTGCATGGATGTTTTGCTTATGTGCATGTACGTGCGTACCATACGTGTTCCTGGTGCCCAGAGGGGCCAGAAGAGGGTGTCCAATTCCCTAGAAATAGAGTTCCAGGTGTTTGTCGTGTGGGTGCTGGTAACAAAATCTGGGTCCTACAGAACAGCAGTCAGCATTCTTAGCCCTAGCGCCATCTCTCGAGCCCCTGAATCTTCTTTAAAAGCTGAAACTTCATTCTTTTCCTCAATATGCAAAACTGTCTTCACTCTACTCTCGTTTAAAGGTAAAAGACTCTCTGGAATAAACGGTCTGAATCAAAAGTGAACTGAAATGGGTCTGCTCCAAGGGTCACATTTTCCTTAGAAAACATTGCAGGCAATCCCAAAGCCTGGCCAGGGGAAACCAGTGTGAATAAGAGAAGACATACAAACACCGTCTGCCTCAGGGCACCTTGAGAAGAGGCCAGCAGAGGATGCCCGATGGAGGAAGGCTGCGGGTGGGTGTGGGGCGCCTCAGCACACAGACAGGTTTTTACGTCCCTCCTCTAGCTGTCCCCCACAGAAGCACACACAAATGGATGGCATACCAAAGGCTCCAGAAGGCTCTGCAGTAAATAAACTGACTTAATTTTATTTTACTTAAAGCCATTTTTGCCTCTAAAGTAAGGAGTCGTCACACCCAGCACAAGGAAAGCTGAACAAATCCCAGGTAAGACCAGCCAGATAATATGGGAAAATAGATTCCCTGTCTTTGCTTTATAAAGAAAAAACTTTATGCACAGAACTACATTTTAACAGTGACCCAAGTAACCCCTTCATGTAATCGTTCTGGAATTTTCTGAATTTGAAGAGAAACGCAAACAGCTGAATGTTTTATTCGAGCTGTGGTCCCTTCCACAGGGCTGTTTCAGAAGGCAACAATGGGTGTGCCCCTGCTGGCTCCCTCTGAGAGGACACAATGGAAGGGAGCATCTGCCAAAAGCCAGGAGAAACAAGGTGGAGAGAGGAAGGGAGGAGAGGCCAGCGAGGCCAAGAACAGGAAGAAAAAATCTCGCTGTCTTCCTGTGCACCCGGCCTGCACCTCTGGGGTGCCTAGCGGGCCCCTGCCTACCTTAAACCTATAACTAAGTAATAACCCTAGAGGGACAATGCAAAAAAGAAGGGCTTGGGCTGGGGAGATGATGCACTCACTGAAGGGCCTCCCAAGCCGGTGTGAGGACCTGAGTTCCACCCCCAGAACCCCATTTAAAAACGGCTGAGCAGATAAAGGCACTTGCCACGGAGCCTGGTGATCCAGGCTTGATTCCCAGATCCCATGAGGGAGAGAACTGACTCCCACAACTTGCTCTCTGACCTCCACATATGCTCTGTGTCATGCATACCCACACACATGCACTAAATAAATATTTTTTATCTGGGTGTCGCAGCACCCAGTAGTAATTCTCATGCTAGGGAGGCGGAAGAGACAGGCAGCTCCCTGGGGCTCACTAGCCATCCTGCCAAGCCTATTTGGTAAGCTGCAGGCCAGTGAGAGGACCTGTCTCAAAGTACAAAGAATATGGTAAAGCTAACCTCTGGCTTTGACACGCATACACATCTGTACACATGCACCTGTACACACACATCTGTCACACATGTGCACATACATCTGTACATACACATGTGCACATGCACCTGTACACACACATGTGCAGACACACCTGTACATATGCACCTGTACATACACATGTATACATACATCTGTACACATACCTGTACACATGCACCTGTACACACACATGTGCACATACATCTGTACACATACACATGTACATACATACTAAAAGAGAGGAGAAGAAAGATTTTGCAGAAATGGAGCTTTATTTTCAGACTGAAGACACTCAAGTCACGAGCTGGAGAAAATCCCAAACAGCCCTTTCTCTGAAAATTAAAAAAGATGAAAGAAAAAAAGAAAAAGAAATGCCCATAGTTATAGTTATGAAATTCCCACCCTGGGCTAGAGATCTGGCCATAGAGGAATCGACCTCTATTGAAGGTTGAAAAGGCCATGTGATGTGAAAAATTCAGAGTTCACACTGCTTTCCACACAACTAGTGAAAAACCAAGAGAACAGAGAAATAATCTGATCCCATGTACACTGTGTAGCACACAGTCCTTTACAGCATGGCTCCCCATCTAATGTGACAAAAGCCCCCAAACCTAATGCTGAGTGAAAGAAGTCTTTGAATAACATATTCAGTATGATTCCATTTACATAAGACTTCAAAAAAAAAAATAAAGCCAAAGGTCCAAACTAGGAATAAACCGCTTGGGCGACCGTGGTTCAATATAAACCATGCTGCTGAGAACACAAAGGAACGACGGATACCAAAGTCAGGTTAGCAGGTTAGCAGGGGTGGGGTGGGGGCTGTGCTTAGTGCCCACCTCTTCCTGAAGACTGGCTTTTTCTCCAGCTGGACACAGGGTTACGGGGTGCATGTCTGTGCTGTTACTCTTTGGCTGTGCATGGCTCACACACTTTCAAAGACAATGTTCTCAAAAAATTTTTTTTTCAGTGACTCCTTAAGTCTTCAGAAGAAAACAAATGTAAAACATACAGTGGATGGGTCAGGAGAATTCAATTATTAGAGATTTGTCAACCCCAGTGAGGTCAAGAACGGCCCAGGAATTTGGTTAAGTCTTCACAATTAAGACAGGAAATTCTCTTAAGTCTCCCCTGGTCCAAATACCAGGAGGGTGCCATGCACCGCTCCCAGGATTGTGGTGGTGGCAGGTAGTCTGTATTTGTTTTTTTCAGATACGTGGACAGACAACACACGATAATTAAAGGGGACCCTCTTCACAGTGACTCCAGTCAAGAACACGGGTTCTCCAACCAACTGCTTCAACTACCTGGGCCAGCACAAGGCAGCAGGTACAGACTTCCCGAGCCTAAGGATTCCACACAAGCCCCTTCATGCTCTCCCAAAGCCCCCGAAATCTCCGTCAGCTCTTTCCCACATTTGAGCTGCAAACATGATAGAAGTCTGGATTTCTTATCTTGGGGGTCAGTAGAGATGAAAATGCCAAAGTCACTAGGATGCACAGCTTGTACGCCCCCTCCAATAGCCACAGCTCCCTCAGGCCAGGTCAGACCACAAGCCTTTAACACCCACACACCAAGGTGCATGAAACGCTTTATTTTAATGTCTGATCCGAGAATTTAAAAATCATTTTTATATGTTGAAACTTAAGGAACTATGGGCAGAGATGCCAACTACACATTTGAGATATGATTTATTAGAATACCGAGAAACATCACATAGTCAAGTAGACAAGGACATGGTCGTGATTTGAAATGTTTTCCTGACAACCAATTACAAGACTAGTTACAGCTGCTTGTAACTTGAGGATTTTTCTGTACAATATGGAACTGTGATATGTGCCCACAGGATATTCTGAACGCTGTCAACTCAAAGCTCAATGAATAGCTATGACCTTCTTTGTCTGATATATATATAAAAAAAAAAAGCTGACATTTCTCCTTGGATTAATCGATAGAAGTTCTTTCAAAGTAAACTGTGTAGTACTAGGACTTGATGGGTCAAATGAAATATCTATAACAATAAATAAAATTTCTGCCAAGGGCAGTCCCTCTTACATAAAGTTTGCGCTGATGGTGGACTTAATAGATGCTTTTGCCCAATGGTTATCAACACTACCGAGCAAGTACCAAGACCTCTGGGAAGAGCAGCACTAATAGCTTGGAAGAAGTGGATCAGAAGGGGCAAGCTGCAGCAGAGTGTGATGACAGACAGTGTAACCCAAGCACTCGGGAGGCTGAGGCAGGGGATTGCTGAGACTTCAAAGCTAGCCTAGGCTGTACACTGATGTCCAAATTTTTCTGATTGCTGGTTGTAGCTGGGCACAACAATGCTTAGCTGTTTCAGAAGTGACAGCAACAAATCTTTGCTGAAACCTACCTAGGTTATCTGCTCTGCCTGTACCTCACGTCACATAGCATCGAAGACAGCAGAAGATACTCAGAGGATACATGGACATACTCCTGAGAACACCTACACACGATCCATATCTGATCCAAATTATCCTCCTCCCTTCCTCTAAACGTACTCTCCAGAAGAAAGGAAACATAAAGCGTCACATCCATCCATACGGCGTTGTTCTGGGAAAACAAGACCCAAGCTAGAGGTGCCAATGGGTGCAAACAGAGGCTATGACACAGCTGGAGCAAATGAGAAGACACACGACACCACGGATGGGCAAGACTGGAGCAAACAGGTTTGCTGGTGAAGTGGTATGAAGTGGGCAGAGTCAAGAAGAACCAGGGAAGTGGGCCATGGTGGCTCATGTCTATATTCCCAGTACGTATGAGACTGAGGCAGAAGGATTGTCAGAAATTTCAGGCTAGCTTAGCTACATGGTGAGTTCCAAGCCAGTCTGAGCTACACAGTCATATCTTGCCTCAAAAAATACAAATAAAAGTAAGGAGCCGGGCGGTGGTGGCGCACGCCTTTAATCCCAGCACTCGGGAGGCAGAGGCAGGCGGATCTCTGCGAGTTCGAGGCCAGCCTGGGCTACCAAGTGAGTTCCAGGAAAGGCGCAAAGCTATGCAGAGAAACCCTGTCTCGAAAAAACCAAAAAAAAAAAAAAAAAAAACCAAAAAAAAAAAAAAAAAAAACAAATAAAAGTAAGGAATCACTTCTCCCCCGCCCTCAATAAAATGAAAACTGAGCTGTCTTTTACTATGTAAAGATCGTGGGGAGACTTAGTGGAGCAAAGAAGGCCTTTGGTTATAAAAGTGCCAACTCTGAGATGCACTTAAATAGCTCCATGACGGAGGCAGCAGCCAGTGTAGGTATATGAGAGATCAAAAAGAAGATGTGCAGGGTCCTGAACCGGGGTGAGAGCGGTCTGGTCTATCAGAGAGCACAGGTGAACACATACAGGGGCTTCTCACTTTGAAGAGACCATCTCTGGGATGCTGCCGGGAGAAAGCAACGCATCCCTGGATGCTTGATGAGATGGGAACATAAACAACATCCATGGGAAGGAGCAGGTTATCCACTGCCTGTCTGCCTGCGTGCATGCCTGCATGCGTGCGTGTGTGCGTGCGTGCATGCGTGCATGTGTGTGTGTGTGTATACATACAGTGTACACTGCAATTAAAAGAAGTTTCCCACCACAATAATTAAGGAACCTGTTTGACTCACAGTGCTCATTCATTCTGAATACGGCAGCTAACTAACATAATGGTAAAGGTTGTAGTGCTGTTTGTCCTCAGGGTCTGCTCATGAAGTAGGAGACACCAGAATGTCAGACCTGGAAATTAGTATTTAATGAGGAAGACACTCTGGAAGAAGAGAAGCAGGCGCTGCACCAATGGCTGAGCTTATTAAACACATCAATCATTCCTATCCGGATCCCGACTGACGACACCGCACCACGAGAGGCTGCCGTCCTCACAGCCTGTACAAACCAATTATCGCGGGATGAAGTGGCAGACCTGAGCGCAGAAGAATCGGTCTTCATGCCAAGTTGCTATTAATTCTGAGAAGAAAACATTTCTCTTTTGTTAACAGAGACGGCGGCTGAAGGACTTGGCTCCCGTAAAGTCCCATGATGACCTCACATGTTGTGTGTCTCCGTAGCTCAGGTAGTTATGGGAACATATTCTTGGAGTTTGTTTTCCAAAATGTCCAAAAACTTCAAACCTGTCTCTGTTGAAACTTAAAGAAATCTTTCCACACTAGTCAGAAGAGGCCACAGGAAGCCGGGCGGTGTTGGCACACTCCTTTAATTCCAGCACTTGGGAGGCAGAAGCAGGCTGATCTCTGAGTTCGAGGCCAGCCTGGTCTACAGAGCAAGTTCTAGGACAGTCAGAGCTACACAGAGAAACCCTTTCTCGGGGGGTGGGCGGCAGGGCAGGAGAAAATGAGCATTTCCAGAGACCAAGCAGCTCAGGACCTGGGGACATCGTTTGTCACTACCAAAGACCACAGGAGCCATGATGCATTACACTTCACTGACCAAAGTAGTTTTCAGGACCAAGAAGGAAAGAGGAAATTCAGGATTTATTTTCTTCTGTTACATCTTGTACACGAGCAGCGGACTGCACAGCAACACTGAGCCTCCCTATCCACACCTGCTTTCTGTGGTCTACATCACAGTGCCCACGATACTGTAACAGCAGAGCACCAGGTAAGAAAGGCATCTTTCAGTTTTGAGGAAGGACCACGTCAAACAGCATTACAAGATAACCTTTCAAAAATTTCATCATGTTTCAAAAATTTTATCGTGCTTAAAAGGATATTTGCAGCACAAAGGCACAGGCAGGGTCATAGCAAATCTTGACCTTCAACTTCAGAATGACCTGGTAACACTCTCCACTCAGTGGGACTTTAGAAAGCCTGGCAGATAACAGAAACATGAGGGAATGCTAAAGTAAGATCGGGGATACTCAAGATAACATCAAAGCTAACCACAAGATTACAAGCCAGGGCCGGAGGAAGGGCTCAGCAGTAAAGGTGCTTTACTTTGTGCTTGTGCCCACACCAACCACCTGAGTTTAACCCTTAGGAAGTGCACGGTAGAAGGAGAAAGCTGTCCTCTGACCGCTACATGTGCACCAATCATGTTCACATGCAACACAGACACGTTAAATAAAATATCATAAAAAAGATTATGGACAAGTGGGATGCTGTGAGCATTCTAGAATAAACTCCTGTTATAAGCAGTGACTCAAAAAATTCCTTCAAACAAACAAAACAGCTCTTTAAGAAAAAATAGTAATACATCATCATCACTACCATCATCACCATCATCATCATCACCATCATCAACCCTATCACCATCTTCTCCCTCACCATCATCACTATCAACATCATCATCACCATCATCATCATCAGTTTTTAGAGACAAAGTCTTTTGATGTCCTACCAGACTGGCTTCAAATTCATGATCTTCTCACCCTGACCTTTCAATGGCTGGGATTATAGGTATGCCCCACCACATCTGGCCCATAATTAATTTTCTGCTGTTAACTGTTTTGTAATGACTGGAATCAAGAACACTGTGTTTGTTTTTTTGTTGCTGTGTTGGAATATCCAATAAGGAGCAACTTAAGAGAAGATGTCTTCATTTTGGCTCCAAGTTTAAGAAGGGGTGCAGGGCATCATAATGGGGGAGGCATGGCAGCAGGGGCAGAGCATGCTGGTCACATGACATTAGAACTCAGAAAGTAGAGAGTGAACCAGAAGTGAGGTCAGGCCTATTTACCCCAAATCCTACCTCCAGTGACCCACTCCCACTTCTTCCAAAGAGGCTTTACCTCCTAAAGGTTCCACATCCTTCGAAAAGAGTACTCCTGCCTAGGGACCAAGTGTTGCAACATATGAGCCTGTCTTAGTCAGAGTTCTAGTGCAGTGAAGAGACACCATGAGCAAGGAAACTTCTATGAAAGAAAGCATTTAATGGGGAGGGGGCAGGGCGGGGCTTTCTTACAGTTTCAGAGGCTTAGTCTATTACCATCCTGGTGGGGAGCATGGCAGTATGCACGGTGGCATGCTTGGCACTAGAGCAGAAGCTTAGAGCTACATCCTGATCTCTAGGTAGCAGACAGACACCTCCAATCCCAGCCCTCAGTGACACACTTCCTCCAACAAGGCCACACCTCTTAATCCTTCTCAAATAGTTCCACTCCCTGGTGACTAGAGCCTGTGGGGGCCATTCTTATTCAAACCATCACAGAGCCCATAGGGGACAGTTCACATTTACAGCACAACATCCATTTTAGGATAAAACCGAATCCAGGACCTAGTCCTACCTTGTCCTGTTTGTCAGCCATGAGGCCTCGCAGTGAGGCTCACCTGCTCATGAATCCTACCGCCATGATGACCGACAGCCATCAAGGACACACAGGTAAAAGAGAGGAGACTATCAGGTAACTGCGACCTGAGACTCTAAAGAAACCTAAGTTAAAGAAAAAGATGAAAAGGAGGACCGCACTCACCTGCAGTGAGTGGAGATACCATGTGTGACATGTATTGACTTTTGCCCTGGGAAGGTTGGCATGAATGACCTGCTGCCCTGATTATGGTCACGTGCCATGGAAGCCAGAAACCAGAGCAAAAGTCGCAATTCATTTTAAACTTTCATCCATGGTCACCAAGCCATTTTGGAGCATTTACTTAGGAAGTCGATAAATTGCCAGCAGCCTGCCTGGGACTGTGAGCTACCTTACGGACCGCTCACAAAGTGTCTAAGCCCTCAGTTTCCTGACGCAGCCGGGAACACGGAAGTGACAAACACATTCCCCAGGTGAGGGAATCCGTTTTATGTAACAGACTCCAAGATTTCCATGGAGACAGTAAACACTTTGACTTCCTGGAGGCCCGCTTAGGAAAAGAACTTAGTGCTATCAGGGAAGACAGGCCTCAGACGCTGTCTTGCTTTTCCTCAAGCTGGCTGACCTCACCGGTCAGTCAGCAGCCTGTGTCACCGCCAAGCTGGCTGGGTGGAGTGCAAAGCACACCAGAACCCAAGACCTGCCAAGTTTTGCCAGAACCTTCCTCAAGACAGGAGACTGGGGAGATAAATACGTTTCTACGAAGTGGGTGGCGGTGGGTGCTGTTCCTGCGCCTGGGGTCACTCCCTGACTCAGGGCTCAGAGGGGTGAACGTGCTCCTAACCAGCCCTCTCTGGCCAGGGATCACCTGGTCTTTATGACCATCCACGGCATTCACAAAGCTGACATCTCCGTTTACAGATGAGGGCCCAAATCAAGAGGTTAACTGACCGGCCTGAAATCTGCTAGACTCAAATCTAAACATCACTTCTCTGGATTCTAAGTCCTGTGTTTTCCCAACTAGTTGATATACAAGCTTATTTTCAACTGAGATGGGCTTCCCTAAAACTACCCATGAGACGTAGGCATACACACAGCTTGTGGCAGACATGGCACTCCTGAGGTGTCCTCAAGTGCAGCATATACACATGCAAATCCAGAGACCACAGGGCCAGACAGTCCCATGACAGAGTTATTTCTGGTGCTGGGCTTTTGTTATTGGCTCAATAACAAAAGCAGAATTATCATCTTGGTCATGATTTCTTCTACTACCTCAGACAGATTCTCCACTCTTCCTTCATGTTCTGGGGAAAGCTTCCCTCTTCCAAAGGGCTATTAAAGACAATTTATACACATGAAACAGCCTTAATGGAGACACGCAGGGCATGGCCAAGAGTCTGTTCTAAGTGGAGTTACTAAGAATCGACTGAACACACATGCTCACTAACAAGAACTGATGTAGGAGATTGCTGGGAGAAATGAGGTCCTTTTAAAAAACAGATTTATTTTTATTTTTCGATGTGTGCACCTAAGTGTAAATATGTACACTACATGTATGTACATATTTATGTACATACATGTAGTGTACATATGTAAGTGCACTCGATTCCCTGGAACCACCAATAGTAAGTTCTCCGAATCCTCAGGCCATCGCTCCAGCCTCAAATAGGTCCTCCTCTATGGCTATATTGTGGCCAGACCAGGGACAATACGCTGCTCCATGGAGTCTTGGTTCTTATAATGCCGATATGATAAGACTGGACAGTTGAGGACAAGAAACACTGTACATGCTCATGAAATGTCAAGACCTAGCCTCAAAATAACTACAATACTCCTTCTGATGGTAAGAGCCACACCCTGTCACCAGAAACAACAAATGCAGGGAAGTGCAAAGGCAAAATAAGAAGCCTTAGGAATCCACTGCCTGGAGATGAACAACTACTGTTGATGCAGTGGTGAGTGCTCCTTCTCTATAGACTTCTTTCTCCCCTGGGGCTCCTCCGACTGGTCCCTAGAACTGTATCACCATCAACTGCAAACTTTCTTCACTAACACATCTGCCCACTGCAGAGCTACTGGACAGGACACTACAGGGGCATGACTTTGTTTATTTGTTTGTTTCTCATGTGCATTGGTGTTTTGCCTGCAGGTATGTCTGTGTGAGGGTGTTAGATCTTGGAGTTACAGACAGTTGTGAGCTGCCATGTGGGTGCTGGGGATTGAACCCGGGTTCTCTGGAAGAGCAGCCAGGGCTCTTAACCAATGAGCCATCTCTCCAGTCCCACAGCCATGTATTTTAACAAGTCCTCAAGGATACGATACCATGGCATGTTATATTCTGTGCACACATGTACACATGCAGATACACATGCACAGAACTCCTCTCTCTCCAAAATGGGAATGTGGAGCACATAGTGTTTAAAATTTAACCACCTGGCACCAAGTTCCTATTTTGAAAGCCACCTAAATATTGCATAAACACTTTACCGTATGCCTGAATGCCCTGCGCACGGGTCAGCAGTACTGCAAAATGGTTCATATAGCAAATGCAATTAAACACCAAGAGCCAGCCAGACCAAAACACTGTTGGCTGAATACACAAGTCACTTAGCAGCGCTAGGGTCCGATGAAAGCCATTTTAGCCACATCTGAATAGTTACATAAGGTGTTCGGATTATTTTTAAAATAAGGAGCTTCTCTGCATCCCTGTCCATGCATCTATTTTTGGTTCCTTAGAAACCTGATTTGCTGTCCAACATTCCAGCACTGAACAAACACTTCTTGGCTTGTCAACGTGACACATGGGGACTGTCACCTAAACACTCTGGCTGTGTCCCACTCCCCAAGCACAACAGAGCATCACCAAATCGTCCTCGGATGGGGCTCATACTGCTGGGTAGGACTCAGTCACAGCAGGAGACTCAGACTTAGGAAGGAGGGTGCCTGAGACCAGAAAGGAAGAAAATGGGATGGGAGGGAGCAAGGAGCAAAAGCTGAGGGCAATTTAGTGCTTGGCAAATTATTTTCTCTAGTTCTAGAATACCATGTCCTCTAAACTTTTTACAAACTCTAGCAAAACCATAATTTGGTAAAGCTGAAGAAAGGGTCAAGCTTTGACTTTCTGTCCCTCACGGTAAGAAACAGCGTTATCTTAACTGGAAGAAAGAATCAAGTCATAAGAAAACTCAAGTATGCCATTGCTAGTTTACAAGAAACCAAAACCAAAACCCATTAACTACAAAAAACAAACAAACAAAAACAAACCACACTTTGTGACCTTGGCCTTGTCATTAAACCTTTCTGGGCCCCATTACGAAGTGGAGTGAGTGTGGTGGTACACACCTGTATTCCAGTTATTCCGGAGGCAGAGTCAGGTGCATTTCAAGTTCAAGGCTCCCAGTGACAGCACAGTATATCATACAGAACAGTGCAACAGAGAGTGAGAGGCAGAGGTGGGAAATGCCAGGCATGGTGGCACACTATAAACCTCATCACTGGCAAGTCCAGCCTGGGTTGCATATCAAGACCTTGTCTTCTTGTGTTTTTTGCTTGTTTTTTAAAGCATGGCATGATTGGCTGCTGTGACTTTAAGAGTCACCTGGATGGGACCTGCAAAACATGTACCACTGAGCAATTTTCCCTCTTAACAGAAAGAAGGCATTCCAACTGCACCCATCTGCATTAGCAACTCCAGAGAAGCACAAGAGGGCAGGGCGGACACAGAAGGGAAGGCGTTTCAGGTTAAAACTCTGACAGAGCCGAGTACCAGGGCTCAGAGCTGATTACACCAGTTTCCAGCAAAAGCCATGGGCAAATCCCAAACCCCAGAGCCTAGTTTCCCCATTTAGTGGGTTTCCCAGGGCTTTATGGGGATTAAATGACTGCATGAAGTGCTTGGAGCAACAGCGCATCTACGCATGCATGAGTCCAGCTAAGTGTCTGCTATGAGCATCAATAATATTATTGGGGTTACCAGAGATCCCCACCTAAAACACAGAGGACAACGGGTGGCCAAGGTCTGGGGAAGAGCTCTTGCCTAGCATGTATTAGGTCCTGGCTTTCATCCCCAGCACCACACAAGTGCCTGCAAACATCATTAGTATTCCAGAAACCACAAAATACACCTATAGGACCAGGACATGGAAGCACCAGAAAGGTGGGTTAGGCTGAATGAGAACTGGGCCAGCAAGATGGTTTGGAGGGTTTTAAAAATGCTGACTATGCAACCTGACGACCTGAGTTCAATACACAGAGTGGAAGGAAAGAACTGAATCTTCTCAATTGTCTCCTGACCTCCACACATACATGTAACATGTGTGTCCACACACACACACACACACACACACACACACACACACCATATATGCATGTACATGCAAAAACACACACATAATAAAAAGCTGTGGGGAGCAGATGCTGGGGCTCACATCTGTGCTCCTATGGCAAGATGGAGGCAGAGGCAGGAGAATGGCCAGGAAGCTGTTGGGCCAGCTAGCCTGGAGTACACACAAAATAGAAACAAAAGACTGTTTAATGAGGAGAGAGAGAGAGAGAGAGAGAGAGAGAGAGAGAGAGAGAGAGAGAGAGAGAGAGAGAGAGAGAACGAACACACCTTGAATTTTAAGAAAATTAAACCAAGTGATAATTAAGTATGCAAATCAATCCTAAATCCTAGCAGTGAGTGACTACCACAGTGAGTACTTCAACCATCTCTTTCTAGAGGCAGAGCCAGGGACCAAGGACTCAAAGCAGCTCAAACAAAGCCACAGCATTGTGGGTCATAACAGAGCTCGGGTCCAATCCAGCACCTCCACCCGAGCTATGCTGCTTCTAGGAAGTTCTTTAAGATGCCTGCCATGCCAGCATTCAGGAGGTAGAAGCAGAAGGATCAGAAGTCTTAGGTCATCATCCACCCCACAGTGAGAGAGAGGCCAACCTGGGGTACACAGACCCTGTCTCCGAAATGAAAAAGAAATTTTTTGGACAAAATGCACAGTAACAAACAAACAAAAAAAACACCCAACCAACACAAACAGAAGCAATTAAAAAGCTAAGGCCACTCAACCTAAAGTCTCCAGTACGATGTTTGAATAAGGAAAGTAAGTGGATGGATGGCAGCTACGGAAGAACAGAAATCAAAATAATGCAACAATTGGAATGTTTACAAGTTTACAGTGTACTGGAAAACTCCAGCGTACAGTCCAGACGGGAAAGATCCCTGCAGGTGTGGTCTTAGGACTGAACTGTAAGGCCCCAGTGCAGAAGCAAACCCATGCTCCCTTTACCCATCTTCACCTGCAACATAAAGCATCAGAAAAGCCTATCTTCTGATGGAAAATCAGACTAGCTCGCCCATGAGCTGGCTCAGCAGTAACCTTGCAGGTGGCTTCAGAGCCACGGGCACCTCCCAGGGTTCATCGAGTGCCTTTCTGACATATCCCCTCAGCCCTGTTTTATGGAAGGACAATGCAACGTAACTATGGCAACACATCATCGGAGTTTTATTTTCACTTAGAAACCAAGAGCTGACTTTTGAAATTCAATTTCATCTACACAGTGTCATTCAGGGTTGAGATTTATTTATTTATTTACTTACTTAGAGTAGGGGGAAATAAGCATTTAAGTGAAAAGAATAAAGGAAGCATTTTTTTTTTTTTTTTAAATCTAGGGAAGATGTTTCTACATCATGACCAAGAAAGCTACATTTGATCTCTTACACTACTGTGTACTGGTCACAGGGAATTGGCCTGATGTGATCTTGTGAGGTGGAGGCAGAGGGTGTGGCATGCAATCCTCACTTGCCCTTGGGCAAGAGCAATGTCTATGCCAGAGCTTGCATGGGGAAAGGAGGCTGAATGCCATCCCATTTCTTTCTTTTCTTTTCTTTTTTTTTTTTTTTTTTTTTGAGACAGGGTTTCTCTGTATAACAGCCCTAGCTCTCCAGGAATTCACTTTATAGACCAGCCGGCCTCGAACTCACAGAGATCCACCCAGTTTCTTCCTCCCGAGTGCTGGGATTAAAGGCGTGCGCCACCATTGCCAGGTGCCAACCCACTTCTAAACAGAACTTTGCTTTGGTGGTGTTTGCACTTGAACTCATGTTTAATTCGTGCTAGGCAAGTGCTCTATGGCCAAGCTAGGTAGGGCTCCTGCTCCTTCATTAGGAACTTTGAACTCTTCCTGCTCTCCGTGGTCCTTATACTAGAAAGTCAAAGGAAAAGAATGCTCCAGCAGGTAGCACTCTTATCTCACTAACTCCTCATCACACCAAAAGACAACGACAATAACACTCTCATGCTGACTGCATGTCAGTATGACCACCATCCAACATAATGTGCAACTCCATTTTCTTCTGCAACTTCCATATGTAAAGACTGCACGGTACAGGTCCTGGAAGGAGGGAAGCTGTTCTAAAGCAAGCCATTTGTGTTCCTCTCCTCAGTCACCCCACAACTGAAACAACTGGGAAAGGCTGGAACCTGGTGTCAACAGGAGTAGGAATATGTGTCCCAGAAAGAGAGTTCACAGTTTAACAGCTTACCAGGCCACAGGCAAGACGAACAAGCTGAGACAATGATGGATCTACGGTGGGCAGGACCACATCTGGACCACATCTGGACCAGCACTGCTTAGCTATTGCATACCTCTTGCCCTCCATTTAAACCTGACCCTGATGTGCTGACATCCCCAAACTGCTTGGGAGCCATTAGCTTCCCAACGCTGCCACACTGAATAAACCTCCTTTATCTGCTGACCTTTTTTTTTTTTTTTTTTTTTCAGTTGGCATTACTGGGGACAAGTGGCTCTGTCTGCCTTGTTAGGATTACCAGGGCCCAGGCTCGGACCTTGAAAACTCCACCAATCATACGAGACTCACAAGGCTCCTTTGCCTTGCAATCAGGACCCCTTAGCGTACGGACTTAAATCTGGAAGCGAACTCCTTGACATATGGGCCACAGCAGGCCACCTCGCTAAGGCCTGCACCAACTAGACTTGTCGATCCAAGATAAACAATCAATAAATCAAGTTGATTTGGGGCTGTTTTGGTTATCTTAATCATTGACCTGAATAAGAGGTCAAATTGTTAGTGGTGACTCTTTTTGAATGGTGTGAGACTGAAGCTCGTTTTTCTTTTACTCTATGTTATTCCATGGGCATCAAATTCTCCAACATAAATCTTACGGTGATTTTGTAAGCTTTTTCTTTCCTTCCTTCTTTCCTTCCTTCTTTCCTTCCTTCCTTCCTTCCTTCCTCCCTCCCTCCTTTTCTTTTCTCTCTCCCCTCCCCTCTCCTCCCCTCCCCTCCCCTTTTCTTTTCTTTCCTTTTCTCTTCTACATCAGCTGCTGTCCTGAGGCAACGTCACAGCCAGTTTGACACTGAAGCCCCAGGTCGGTTCAGCGGAGCCCTCTCCCCAACCCCTCTCCCCAACCCCCATATAGTCAGGTCACTGCGGGAAGTTCGATGTCGGGGTCCCCTGGAGCAGCTCCGGCTCCGCTGTGGATGGGCATCACTGTCCTGCAAACAGATTCTGGAAGCAGCCTCTTCTGGCCCCTCCTGCTGGCCACCTCAGTTCAGGGAAAGCAGCACTTCTGTACTGAGCGGCCTTATCTGGGGTTAGAAATCCAGGGGCTCTCAGTGTGGCATTTAGACACGCCCAGTTGGCCAGTCGTATCTCTCCAACATCAGCCAACCTGTATTTTCATGGTCTCTGGTTCCTTTTCCCCTGAAGCACAGAGAGGGCTTTCTGGGAATTTCTCTTGTTCACCTTAGATTTATCCCAGATCCACCAAGACAGACACAATTGTCCCCAAATCCCCTTACTGATTCAGGAGGGTTATACTGCTACCACAGGAAGACTCCAACATCACTCTTGGAACTCAGAGGGATTCTTTCCAACTCACTGTCTGTTCCCTAGCTCACATAATTTCCCCTAAAAATTCACATACACATACACACACACCCAAAGATGCCCTATCTCTCTTTCCCCTAATAGGAAATGTATTAGGCCTCAACCATCTGGCTTTGGCGTTTCACACTTCATATGGCTCCTATGTACATTAATAAGAGAATGTGCCCTTTCTCCTGTCAATTAGTTAAAAACAACAATCAATTGGCCGGGCAGTGGTGGCGAATACCTTTGACCTCAGCACTTGGGAGTCAGAGGCAGGCAGATCTCTGAGTTCAAGGCCAGCCTCACCTGCAGAGCAAATTCCAGGACAGCCAGGGTTACAGAGAGAAACCCTGTCTCGAAAAATCAAATCAAGGCCTTTAATCCCAGCACTCGCGGAAGGAGCCATCTCTGTGGGACACGACCAGAACGGACTGAACATTCTGCCTGAGGCCAACCCGGGGCCCAGCTGCCGATCCTGCGAAGCCCAACAACTTGGAGTGTTAGTGAGATTGCCCTACTGATCAACCTGCTCAGCTGAGATCCATTCGGGAGAGGTTTCAGAAGTCTACAGCCTGCAGTCTGAACAAACAAGATCAGCTGAGGAATTGGTAAGTGAGCAAAACGGGACCCGAGAACGTAAGAGAAGGACACATCCAGCCACCGAACCAGAGTCCTAAGCCGACTGGGAACAGGGAAGGCCCCATCTCTGGACTGGCAGACCAGGTCTCTAGCCCCAAGACCCCAGCCATCGGAGCCCCAGGGACCAGGCAGCTACCTTTCCCTGCTCCCTCACCAAACAAACAAACAAACAAACAAAAACAGCCCCTGCAAACTCAACAACCACTGGAGTCATAAGCTCACCCTACACCAACTGGGAACAACTGCTCCCTGAGACAGAACCCACTAACACTGATTCTTAGATTTATCCCAGTTTTTTGGATAAATTTGGATAAATCCCAATTGGACTAAGCTGCTCCCGGAGAAACAGAGCCCAACAGCACCAACTCGACCAAGAACTCCTAGAGGACCAAGACTATCAATTAGAACAAGAGAGGCACCTTCAGACACAGACACCACCTACACCGAGAAGAGGAAGAGATGAGTAGACGCCAGTGCAAAAATACAGGCAACAACATAAAGACCTATATGACAACATCAGAACCTAGCGATTCTACACCTGCAAGACCTGAACATACCAACGCAGAAGAAGCAGAAGAAATCAACCCTAAAAATGACTTTAAGAAGATAGAGGCCCTTAAAGAGGAAATAAAAAACTTCCTTAAAAAGGAAATAAAAAACTCCCTTAAAGAGGAAATAAAAAATTCCCTTAAAGAAATGGAAGAAAAACAAACAAAAAATTGGAAGAAATCAAAGAAAGCCAAGAAAAAGTAATTAAACAGGTGAAGGAAACAGTTCAAGATTTGAAAAATCAAATCAATTATCAAACCTTCAGAGGTAAAAGTGTGAACTTCCCCGAAGCTTCCAATACACAGCCCTAGCTGGTCTGTAAATCATTATACTCCATAGAAACCAAAGAGCTGGAGCTGGCAAGAAGACTCTGCAGGCACGCGCTACCAAGCCTGATGACCTGGGTCCAATCCCGGGGACCCACACGGTAGCAAGAAAGAACCAATTCCTGCATGCTGTCTTTCAACCTCCACATATGCGTCATGGCACATGATGTGTCTCCCCCCACAACACAACTAAATAAATAAATAAATAAATAAATAAATAAATAAATGTTAAAAAATTCAAGTAAAGAGGTTTAAGCAGAAGGAAAATCACAAGTTCAAGGTCAGCCTGGCTACATAGAGAGACCCCGGCCCCAAAACAAAAAACAAACAAATAACAAAAACAAACAAAGACATTTCAACTCTCTTAAAATCCAGCTCTTTTCTCTTTTCATGTAAGAGAAGAAATGGGTGTGGGGTGGGGGGTGCTCTCCTTAACAGTCATATAAGACTGTTGTCTAATAAACAAAAATATTCTTACATTATTCAGGTCTATAACCAAAAGCCAATTTATCCTACACTGATTACTACAAATGAAGCTTTTAGGAAGACAAATTACTCAGTTCCAGTCAAATGAGAGCATAAGATAAAATCTGAATGTTTAATTAGCATAAAAGAGACCCTTAAGAAGTAAGCATGGTAGCTCATGTCTGTAAACATAGCACTTGAGAGGCTGAGGCAGAAAAACTACCAGTTCAAGGCCAACCTGGGCTACACTGTCGGACCCCATCTCAAAAAAAACTAGGGGGTGGGGTGGGGAGAGAGGGACCTCAAAATTACATTTATCTCCTACTCTTTAACCTATCTGCTTTTATCTCATACTGAGTGCACAGGGGAAGTCTGCTATTGGGAAGGGGTCTTGGTGAGAAAATACACATGTGTGCACACATGTACACATGCACGCAGGTAGGCATTCAAGAATACATTCATGCACACCTCAGGTCTCACACACATGGATGCATCATAGTTCCAAGCTGCTGTGGGATGGTCTGTATGTCAAATGTGTTGCTCTGATTGGTCAATAAATAAAACACTGACTGGCCAGTGGCCAGGGAGGAAGTATAGGCGGGACTAACAGAGAGGAGAACTGAGAGAACAGGAAGGTAGAGGGAGACATTGCCAGCCACCCGCCATGACAAGCAACATGTGAAGATGCCGGTAAGCCACGAGCCACGTGGCAAGGTATAGATTTATAGAAATGGATTAATTTAAGATGTAAGAACTAGATAGCTAGAAGCCTGAGCCATTAGGCCAAACAGTTTAAATAATATAAGCGTCTGTGTGTTTATTTTATAAGTGGGCTATTGGACTGCCGAGGCTTGGTGGGACCCGGAGAGAAAACTCTCCAGCTACACCAAGCAATTCTGTAAGAGGAAAGGGAAAGAGGGTAGAGGGGGTTGCATGTTTTGGGCCAGGCTGGTACCAAGTACCCACACATACCATCTCACTAAATCACAGTCATCCTGTAATGTGGCTGCTATTGCCCCAATTTATCAATGAGATTCAGTGGACTAGGGTGCAGCTCAGGGTTAGAGCGCTTGCCTAGCATGCATGAGGCCCTACATTCAATCCCCAGTATCACACAAATACAACAAATAAAAGGTGGAGTCTTGTGGGGCTCAGAGAAATAAGCACTGTGCAAATCACCAAAGTGACAAACCCAAATGTTGGCAGATTTCTGTAACATTAATGGAAATCCCATTCTTAAGAAGCATGGCATTCATTTGACATTCACAGGGGGTTGTCCATGGAGATGTATGTGTTATATGTAAGGGTGAGTGCATCCCCTCAGAATGAAATGAGTAGCAGTACCCAGAAAGTTGTTAGGTAAAAGGGGGAACTGGCCACCGACCATCCAGTGTGGAAAAGAAAGGGCCGGTAATTGCAAGAATAGTCACCACCTGTCAGTTCAGACATTCAGGGGACAGCACATTGTGACCACAGAACAGACTGGTGAGTAGGGACAATCTTGGAAGTGACTTCAAATTTGGCCCTATGCTTCTTGTAACTTCTGAGCCAAGCTTGCTCACCCTGTAGTCCTGAGGACACAGTGTATTGGAACGTGCTGCCTGGATGCTGGGACAAGTGACCTCTCCATGGAGATAGAGAAAGCAAAGATGTCTTAGAAACAGCACTGGGTACCTCAGTTTGAGAAGCAGAACTCTAGCACTGCCAGGATGGGTATCTGCACTTCAGACATTGCTACTCATTATCATGTTCACTAGAATTCAGGAGATGAGACACCATGGCAGAGCACTGGGACTGACCAATACTCAATTAAATGCTCAACAAAGACACCCAAGACCACAATGAATGAATAAAGGCAGGAAGGGATGGTAGAGAAATATGCATCCAAAATGGTCTGACTAGACTGAGAAAGGAATGCCATCTTCCTGGAGCTTGGAGGGTGGAGACAGAGGACAGGAGTTCAGACCCCAGCAGCCACAAAAGCCTGGAACTCCAGCTCCAAGAAATCCAACACACAACACCCTCTTCTGACCTCCAGGGCCAACCAGTCTCAATCTCTCAATCTCTCTCTCTCTCTCTCTCTCTCTCTCTCTCTCTCTCTCTCTCTCTCTCACACACACACACACACACACACACACACACTAAAGAAAAATCATGAAAAACTTCACAAATAAAGGAACCCACCTCCCATCTGCTCTTGTTTATAGTGGTCAATTGAGCTAATAGTATAGAATATGGCAGGCTTGAGGTATGTGCTTATGACTTGGATCTAAAACTAACTTCATACAAAGAATGAAGGAGCATTGCTGTTTGAATAACCTTTCCTTTCACGAATTTGGCAGCCACATCCAGTAAAATGTCAGAAATTAATATCTTGATCTTCTGAGTAATTATGGATTCAACATGATGCTTTAAAGAAAAAAAATATCTCTTTCCTCCACATCTCTCAGCATATGCAGCTTTCCTTTAGTCAACTTAGGACGGAAAGCCTTAGGAATTGAGGTCCCTTCGGAACCTGCACCGCACCCAGCCAAAAAAGGGGGGGGGTGGCGGCTATTCTCTACAAGTGGAATGTACGCAATTAGTTTTTATTTACTCATTCCATAAAACCAGTTCAATGCAGCCAACTCATCTCATGAAATGTTATAGCCCAGCATGACATAATTCCCATGAAGACAAGGACATGGGTCATTTAACTCTAATATAAATGCAATCGTTAAGCAATCATATTGGCACAAACTTCTTCAAGACTCCCATTAATTTGTTCCAATTAAGAAAAGAGACACAATTTAAATCTTGGAAAAACTCTAAGATGCACTAGGATGCCAGGCCGCCCTCTCTGCTGCCTGGTTGCCATGCATCTGCTACAAATATTAACAACATTGTAACAACAGAAGATGTCTGCAGACAGCATTTCCTGCAAGGAAGACATAAAGCATTCTGGGTCTATCTTCTGAACAGATGTTTCAATCTCTGAAATGCAGTATTCAGCAAAGCCGTGAGGATGTACTTCACGCCACACAACAGAGAAATATGTTGCATTTGATGTGTTTGTATTTGTAACAGCCCCTCAAGGCCATTCTATTGGAGTTGATTATTCCTTCAACATGCACCGTTACTAAACAGATCTTTAAGAGTCTGAGAGTGCAACCGTTTCAAGTGGAAATGAATCCCACAAAGGCTGTGCGGGAATGCTCCACACACTCACAGGTAGATCACTAACAATTTCTCGGCTGAATTTTCTTCACGTGTGCACGACACCCTAAACATTCCCCACTAGTCAGTGGCCAGCTGGGCGGGGTCTGAGCCCAGGCTTGGGGACTGTAAGCACTCACTGTTGTCTCAGCACGAACCAGGGCTCTCCTGATAAGGAGACAATGACTTCCATCAAACAAGAAAGTCCTGACTAGGACCTGGATCCTGAGCACGCTCAGAGAACTCCTCCCCTGGGAGACATACATTTCTATGTGCTCTTTACAAGGCCCAACAACAAACAAACCAATGTCTGATTGCATCGACCCAACTCGGAGAACCAATGAGTTTACTGGGCTTACTTACAGCGTCCAGGGGGCCCCAAGGCAGCCACACCACCCAGCGTGGGTGTTGACTTCCTCATAGCTGCAGGGAGGGTGGTCCCTCTTCCCTTCCCCCTCCACAGTCCATGCACCTAACATCTTCAGAGACCACATGACCACAGGTAATTAGGACGGAATTACATACAAATGGCCAAGAGGTGCAGGATGGAGGGGCCAAAATCTCAGGTGAGGTGGTTCAGTGATGCTCTCCGCCTCCTTCTGTGGGAGAATGTCAGGGTGTTAACGAGTCTATTGCAGGGGTCTCTTGATGAAGATGACGTTGTTTTACTTGGAAGAGAGGGTTCTACATCTCTCCACCTACCCCTTCCTCCCCATTATGCATGAGTTTCCCAAGCCTTGGAGGAGGACAAAGATGCCTGACTATTCTCTTTCTTCCTTAGCCAGGCACTGGGCTGCCACGTCACATCAACGGTCATTTGATCTCAGGAGCTTGACTTGTTACAAGTCTCTGGAGAGACTCACTGTGAAAAGCAGCTTCCCTAGCCAAGGCTGACGGCAATAAACAAATATTTAGAAGATAATTTGACAGACACATCACACTCATTTAATAAAACAATAGCAATTGCTTCCCTATTGGGACCTATGACCCCTCCAGCCATTAGTTTCATGCTGAGCTCACAGTAGCAGATGTGACTCCTCCCCTTCAGAGTGGGCCTTAAATTTAACCAGAAAATCAGTTACACCCCTAACGCTCTGTGCCACTACTGTACTGGCTGGCACATCTTGCCTGGCACTTCTACAAAGTAGCGCATAGGGTCCATCGCTGAGGAGGACTTCAGGCCCAGACTGATTTCTCCAGGTCCTGCCACCAAAGCATGTGATGCTGTCAGCAACAAGGCCTGGCCTTCTAATCCTGGCTCTTTTACAGCGCATTGCTGAGGGCTTACTTCTGGGAGCATCACCTGAGAGTCTCACCCCAGCACGGATGATGACGTCCTCATAAATGGAGTCCCTCCTTCATTAACTTTTCAGTCTATATACTCCCAAATCTCATGAGCTACGAGCTATTAGGGCATAATTACATGCAAGCGGTGTAAGTGGGAGGGGCCAGAATCTCAGGCGGAGGCCCTGTGACTCTCCCCAGACCTTCTGATATGAGGGAATACTAACAGCCAACAAGCCCAATTTTAGGGGCCATTTGTAGGTAGTCACTGCTGCTCTGATGAGGTGACAGGCACCACTCTCAGAGGGTGGCATTCTACCAGTGTCTTCAGGGTAAACAAGTGAAAAGGATTCACAGATAATTTTTCTCCAGTAAGCTGTCACCTGAAAGGTTTACATGGGGTTTTGGTTTCGGAGATTTTAAAAATCTGGGTGAGCTGAAGATGGAGAGATGGAGCCGTAGTCGTGAGTAGATGGGAACTAATACAGACGTGCGGAAGTGAGAACACTCGGAACACAGTCCTAGATGGGACATCTCCATCAAATCCTTCCCTTCAGGGCTCAGGGAACTACGTGGAGGAAGAGTGGAAAAACTGAGAGCCAGAGGAGATGGAGAAGACCAAGGAAATCGTCCTCCAGACACAACAGGACGGCACACATATGAACTCACAGAGACAGTGGCAGCATGTACAGGGTCTGCACGGGTCCAGACAAGATGGGATCTCAGAACTGAGGTGGGGAAGTGGACACAGCTCCCATCCCCAACCCAGAAGCTATTTCCAATTAACAACCACTCACAAAGGAAATCTTAGTTTCTCACTAAGAAATCCGAGTCTCACTGGGGATTCAAACCACATTTAAGGGCAGCCCCATGCCCAGCAGTAGATGGCCAACACGAAATGCACTCAAAGGTTATTTTTGGACATTTCTGTCTCAGATTGCTTTGGTTGGTCCCCACTCCCACCCCACCGGTCTTTTGTTCCAATATTATGGTTTCCAATTTTGAGTTTTTATGTGTTTTTTTTTTGTGTGTGTGTGTGTGCATGCAAGTGTGTGTGTGTGTCTGTCTGTCTGTCTGATTAGTTTTGCATTAGCTTGTTCTTTTTGTTTTATCCATGTTTCTTTTTTATTTGCATTTTTTTTTTTAAAGAGAGAAAGAGGCCGGGCAGTGGTGGCGCATGCCTTTAATCCCAGCACTGGGGAGGCAGAGGCATGTGGATCTCTCTGAGTTCAAGGCCAGCCTGGTCTACAGAGGGAGATCCAGGACAGGCTCCAAAACTACACAGAGAAACCCTGTCTCAAAATACCAAAATAAATAAATAAATAAAAACAAATGCATTACAACAGAAAGGAAGACAAAATCCAGCGTGTGTAAGTCTTCTGAAAAGAGCAATTAAAAGCTTGGAATAGTAGCTCACACCTGCCAGCACTCCAGAGGAGGAAGCCAGAGGATCAGAAGTTCAAGGCCAGGCTCTGCTAATAGCCAAGTTCAAGGCTACATGAGACCCTGTCTCCAAAAAGCAGAAAGAACAAAACAAGAAAAGAATCCCTTAAAGTTCTGCTGTCTCTGAACCCAGAGCTGTGTTACCCAGGATGGAGTGTGCAGACTACTCGGGAATTGTTTAAATACTGCATTTTAGTTCCGCACACCTGGTGAGGGGCCTGAGCACCTGCATGTTCTAATGAGCTCCCAAAGTGGGCCAGTTCTGCGGGTTTGTAAAGCCCCTTGAGTGAAGAGGGAAGAGCCTGGAAACTGTTTGTTATGGACAAAGTGTGACTGTCCAGCTGCCTTTACGCTGGGGAGGAAATGCTGGGAGTGAGCCTGCAGATCGACCTCAGAGGGGTCAAAGACCACTCACACAGCCTTTCTCCTCCACTTCCTGTTTCCCACTTTCAAGATGTACCTGTAGAATTAAGACGATGAACTTGTTGCCATTCCCAGACTCGGGGTGGTTTTTCCAGAACAGACTCACAGCGGGCTGTGTGAACAGGGCTTTGCTTATAGGCACATAATTAACTTGATGGCAAACAACAATTATTTATATTTAAGTCTCTCTCTCTCTCCAACAAGAATTTCTGCAGTTTTCTTTTTTTTTTTTTTTAAATATCATAAGGTGTTAGTCTTTTTTTTTTTTTTTTATTTATTTATTTATTTATTATGTATACGGAAGAGGGCACCAGATCTCATTACAGGTGGTTGTGAGCCACCATGTGGGTGCTGGGAATTGAACTCAGTACCTCTGGAAGAGCAGTCGGTGCTGTTAACCTCTGAGCCATCTCTCCAGCCCCGAATTTCTGCAGTTTTCAATGACAAACTTTTTAATTGGCTACGGCTGAGCATATGTAATTGTATGGCAAGCTTTAAAACTCGCGTCTCAAGGATGGAATCCATTAGGCAACTCAAGTATATGATCCCCATAAACCAATTAAAAAGCTGGTTCGCTCTTGCTGCATTTCAAGGAGCCTGATCTACCAACTCTTGTCTAATGACAGTAAGGAAAGTGAAAACAATATTCAAACTGCACATATGAGTGAGCTGTTCACCAGGATGAAGCAGACTGTGAGCTAGTTGAAATATTTGTTCAACAAGAAGGTTGAGCAAACAAGTGGTAGCAGGTGCTAAAATTACAATTTCATTCATTAAAAAAAAAGATAAAAATCAGAGGCTGGGGAAATGACTCAGTACCTAAGCATAAAAATCTGAGTTCTGATCCCCAGCACCCACAAAAAGAGTCAGGTGTGACCACACAGTCTCTTGCACTCCTAATGTTGTGGTTGGAGTCAGAGACAAGACGGTGATTTCAGCTTAGTTGACTGGCTACCAGCCCTTTGGTGAGAGACTGACTCACGGGGTTAAGGCAGAGTCCACTAGAGAACAGCCCACAACCACTCACCTCTGCACATTTATTTGCACACATGCATGCACAACACACAGAAATCAAAACCAAGGAAGCGGGTGGTCTGGCGGAGCAGGCAAAGCACTAATGGCCTGAGTTAGATTCCAGAAGCCACAGAGAGCTGGTAAAAGAGTCGGTTCCACAAAGTTGTCCTTTTGACCTCCACACAGGCACCATGGCATGGAAGCTCTCATGTGTGGCCTCAGAAGGCACCACAAGCCTGTCACAGGGTAGAGGCACCTTGAGGTTCACAAATTCCTGATTTAAAAAAAAAAAAAAAGGAATAATGCTTTTCACAGAATGGAAAATGATGCAAGGAGACAAACGGCTCAACCACACATGCACACATCAGGGTTTCACACTGTACCCTAGGCTGGCAACTCAATATTTAGCCCATGCTGGCCTCAAACTCTGAGCAACCCTCCTGCCTCAATCTCCCAAGTGTGGGGTTTACAGACATGGTGAACCCGGCCTAGCTTCTTGCACTCTTTACAACATTATAATCAATGTGAATACACAAGTCACGTATACAACACAACCTAAGGGAATACTGGAAAAGACATACACCAAGGAGATCCTCATCGCCTCCATATACCACAGTTCATTAAAAATTTGCATTCATCTCCTCTGCGTCAAAAAAAGAACTTTGCAGAGCAAAACTGATCATGCCCAGAATGGCTGTAAGTATAAATCTTTATGGAAAACGTCAGCAGAGTGTACCATCACTCACTGGTAAGTTAATTACTAGTGAGATAGATCATATACTAATAGCCTTGGGAAGCCTCTGCTTTGTATTTATAGTGGTAAACAAAGGGGCCTTCCTGCTATGAATTAAAGCCACTGATAACATTTTAATTCTAGCTGTGGAGAGACCACAGACATAATAGGTCACTACTCACACATTCCAGCACCTTAATAGAAACAACTTTCTCTGACAGTCTAAAGACCTGGGCTGGAGACTGGGGACTCTGAATATACTCTGGGTTTTAGTGCATGCCTCCTAAGGAAGGTAGGGTAAGAAAGGAAAAACGTCCTTCGAAGCACAACCACAGACTACCTTGACAGTTTTGTTCTTATTTTCCAGATTTATGGGAACCTTTGGGATCTTGACAAAAGCATATGAGCTTTCCTGCTTGGAAAGTGCGCGCGCGCGCGCACACACACACACACACACACACACACACACACACTTCGCTCTGCAACTGTAAAAAGCGAGCCTTTCACACTGAAAGAATGACAAGAGAGAGGGCCGAATGAGTCGGCGTTGAGAGGCAGCAAGTTCACTACCGTTGGACTTTGATACTGATAATTACAACGGCTTTCAAAGTCTACTGTCAGGATCCATTTCCTGCAAAATGCCTTCACAAATTTACCGTGGCTAACGCTCTTCTTCAACCAAGCCTTGCACTAGAACAATTATTAATTACAATCAGTTTACTGGCCATTCATAACTCAAGCGTCTATTGAGAATGAGAAAGGAATGACCCCAATAGTTCCCGGGGATAGAGTCTGGGGTGGGTGGGGGGGCACAGTCTGCGGCTACAATACTAATTGTTTCCCTCATCTTCCTCCCTTTGTAACCGTTTTCAAATGTAAATCACATGAGGCAGAGGCCCCCAGAGTGGCCTACAGGCTCTTTTCTCTCGAACTCAGTAAACATAAAATTGACAATCTTTGCTTCCCCACTTTAAATACCAGAAAAGCCAAGAGCAAGCGGATTCAGTTCCTACAAGTGAGAGGGGATTTGAATGAATCTGAAGGCAAACGTTTGTGTTTGGTTAGAGAGACGGAAGATTAAAAATACAACTGCCGAAATTCGTGCACTGTGATAAAGTGATCTATTAATGACTTGCCAAACAAAGCACCACGATTATGGTTCTCACTGGTCAAATTTACTTTCTGATACTAATAGGGGCAGACAGCAGACACATTCCTTTCCTATGTGCTACCTGCTAGAGGAGTGTCATGGAATTTTATACCTTTATTGATTAATTAAAGATGTGTGCGTGTGTGCGTGTGCGTGTGCGTGTGCGTGTGTGTGTGTGTGTGTGTGTGTGTGTGTGAAGACACATGTGTATGGAGGTGCCTGCAGAGGCCACAGAGGGTGTTAGATTTCCTGGAGCTGGAGTTACAGGTGGTTAACCATAAGCTACCTGATGGAGGTGCCGGGAACTGAACTTAGGTCCTCCAGAAGAGCAGCAAGTGCTCTTAACTGCTGAACCTCTCTCTAGTCCCATCCCTACAGGATTTTAACAAATGCTTTACTTATCCCATCACTGGGAACCTGAAAATCGACAATGCAAAAACTGCATCTCAGTCTTGGGACTCTATCATTATTTACCTACTAGTTCTCAAATATGCATTTTCCTTTTTGTTTTAGAGACAAGGTCTCACTTGATAGCCCAGGCTGGCCTTGAACTCATGGCAATCCTCCTACTTCTATCTTCTGCTCAAATACACTTTTAATCATGAGAAAAAAAAAGAAACACAAACAAAGACGACAACAACAACAACAACAAAAACCCAAATGTAACATCAAAACATATAAAGATACTTCAAAAACCCTAGCAACCCTTAAGGGCTGGGGGGGGACACACAGGGCAAGCTAATTTAGGTTGTTGCCAGTGCCAGGCTCTGCTCCAAGCACTTAAGCCCTGAAGCTCATCTAAGCTTTGCACCCATGTGCACATCTTCACTTACTAATGAGGAAACTGAGGCTTGGTGAGGACAGGCAACCTGCCCAGAGTCACACAGCTGAAAAGTCGATCCTGAGTGCACACAATTCGGACCCAGAGTCTCTGTTTACATTGCTGCTCCTTGCTACTGAAGACTAAAAAAAAAAAGCACATACACACTGCTTCTGAGCCTCACCCCTGTGTTGAGGGCCTCAAAGAGGCCACCTCTTTACAAATTAAGTAGGAAAAAGTGTTACCCATTTTCTACCTTGTCCCTAGCCTTGAAAGAGCAGCTGAGATGGAAATAAGAAATCTATAGTGTCCCAATATACAAAAACCATAGCATCTTAATGGGGAAGGCAAGTTAACCCTCTATATTATAGGGGAAGTAGTATTTATCACAACAGATGCAGCCAGCGTGTGTGCAGAGCAGTCACTAGGACAGAAGGGACAGTGACTTAGGGTCCCAGCCCCCACACATCCCTGCCCTCTTCAATGTCATGAAGTTCAATGTCACAGTAGCTTCACACGCACATTCAGAAAGCCTCAAGGGCACAGCCTGAGGTCAGGAGCCCGCCTCCCTCTAGAAAACATTACAGGAGACATTTCCAATGGCTAATTGTCTAAAAGCTGTCACCAAACCCTGCTACTGAAGCCCTCTGTCCAGTAACCCAATGCAGACCCAGAAGACATAGGATGCTCTTCCTGTAACAGACACCGCCCTCTGCAGAGCCCGCGGCTTCTGTAGTTACATTTCAACCTCTCCCGTGGCAAAAGCCAACCAAGGCATAGTCACCAAGCACGCTCATCCACTGATATTTGTCTCTGGTGACAGTCACTTCATCTGCTATCACGTCAGGATCATCAAGCCAACCCAAGTCCTCCTGGGGCTTGTTTCCAAAAACTTCTCTGAATTTTTTTTCCCCTCTGCTCTTGCGTTCCTTTCAGCAGAAGTACTTGTTCCAAAGCCTTTTAAGAAGGTCCATATTTGGGGAGAGATGGCTCACCAGTCAAGCATACTCACTGCTCTTGCAGAGGACTGGGGGTTCAGTTCCTAGCACCCACAAAGGGTGGCTCACAACTGCCTGTAACTCCGGTTCCAGGAGGATCTGACACCCTCTTCTGGCCACTGCCGGTATGTGCACATAACCTCTCCCCTACACTCTTTTTTTTTTTTTGGTTTTCCGAGACAGGGTTTCTCTGTGTAGCTTTGTGCCTTTCCTGGATCTTGCTCTGTAGACCAGGCTGGCCTCAAACTCAAAAAGATCTGGCTGCCTCTGCCTCCCGAGTGCTGGGATTAAAGGCGTGCGCCGCCGCCGCCGCCGCCGCCGCCGCCGCCGCCACCACCACCACCACCAGGCCTCCCCCTATACTCTTAATTTAGTTTAAAGAATGTCTACATTGGGGGCTAGCAAGATGGCTCAGTGCATTAAAAGGCTTGCTACTCGGCCCAATAGCCTGTGTTGATTCCTCCAGGTCTCTCACACGGTGCAAGTGGAGAGCTAATTCCTGCAAGTTGTCCTCTGACCTCCCCAAGAAAAGAGAAAGAGATTTAATGTTAAAAAGAAGAATGTCAGCCGGGCACTGGCGGCTCACGCCTTTATTCCCAGCACTTGGAAGGCAAAGGCAAGTGGATCTCTGTGAGTTCAAGGCCAGCCTGGCCTACAAAGTGAGTTCCAGGACAGGCTCCAAAGCTACACAGAGAAACCCTGTCTCAAAAACAAAACAAAACAAAACAAAACAGAATGTCTATATTTGTACAGTGTCCAAGGAAGCATGCATCCAACTATATATATATATATATATATATATATATATATATATATATATATATCTACTTTCTAAAAACCTAGATATTATGAGAGCTTTGGGTATCTGAAATTGTTAAATAAAACACCTATAAATATCCACATCATAGATAGTTGTTGCTTATAACATTAGTTCACAAGCTATAAATAGTAAAGTATTTTCTATAAATATAGAACAGCTGTTATTTGAATTTTGAAAGGCAAGGACCACATTTGGGTACTCTAATAATACTTGTTTTTAAGAAATCAACTATTCCTGTATTTCAAATCAGAGAATTTAATTCCATTCCTTCAGCTTTACTTTGAATATATAATGTGATGATCCCAATTAATTCCTCTTGTGCAACTTATTCTCACACTTTAATTTCAATTATTCCCTCTCATCATTGTCAAGTTTTTTCTCTAATCCCCCCCAAATACTAAACTGGTTTTAACCTATCACTGACACTCTTCAATATACTTAATACATAATAAAAAAAATCCAGTTATAACATTACGTAAACGATGCTAACATTTTTGTATCACTTATATGTAAATTTCAGAAATGATGCCCAGGCACAGTAGCATATGCCTGTAGTCCCAGAATTTGAGATTCAGGAATGGAAGGTCATCATCAGCTACATAAAAATTTGAAAGTCAGCTTAACCTTCATGTTACTCCATTTAAAAAAAAATATAAAAAATAAAAATTTCTGTCTGTGCGCAGGCTTCCCCAGACCTTTTTGCAGGTCACTATATAAACAAAACAAGGAGCTAGAGAGATGGCTCTCGGCCTTGCCGCTCTCTCTCAGAGGACCTGAGCTCAGTTTCCAGCACTCTCACTCGGGTGGCTCCAGCTCTGCCCTCTCCTGGTCTCCATGGGTACTGCACTCACGCGCACACACACATACATATATACTCATGCACATAAATGAGAAAATGAAACACAAAATTACTACAACAGCACATTTTACTAGGTCTTTGTGTCACCTTACCCTGTCACCGTATAAGGAGGAACAAGTGCTTCATCATTCATCCAGTGCTGACTGGACACCTTGGTACTCAGATTGCCAGAGGCCTCCTCAGAGGTTCTGACACTATCATTTGCAGTCACACAGCTGCAAGAAAGCTCAGCCACGCCCTTAACGAAGTCGGGCACCTTCTGCACATCTGGAGAACTCCATCAATGGTCCCGCATTATATCTGGAGATACCACACAAAAGGTTTCGTGAAATATCCAACTGCCACCAAAAATAAAATTCTCCCAATACCAGATGTTTCTCTGTCTGAGCACATGAGAGTCAGGGGTTGGAAGGCAGGAGAGGAAAGAATGTAGTCTTAGAAAAATAAACTGGCTAGAAACAGGCAGGCAGTGTAAACAACCCCAAACAAGCCGGTCTCGACAAGGTCTGTTTAAGTAAAGAGGACTCATCATCGAGTGGGGAAAGTCACTTTTAACTGAATTTATTAAAACCCCGCCTTAGCCTAAGCTCGGTGTGAAAGTCAGAGACATCTGCCATCCGTGTCTCCACTGGATAAAAGCTCTCGGCTGCCACCAACCAACACGCTCTCCAAGAGGGTCAGAGGGCAATTAGGCAGCTGAGTTGTGCATTCGTTTTCAGTGGCATTTGTGGCTTTTCAACCTTCAGGGGGTGAGAGTCTCCGACTAGGTAGAGTCTTGAGGAAAAGGGAATACTCAAGGGCAAAATATGCCTTTAGAAGTTAAAAAAAAAAACCAACAAAACCAATAAAGCATTCTTGAACAGGAAGCTGTGAAAAAGAATTTCAGGTTTTGCTTTGATGGGAAACGCTGATGAATCTGCCTCTGGTTCCACATGTCTGCAGACAGAACTTAACTAAAAATAAGTGTTGAAATCAGTATCACTATGTCTTGCTAAGCAAAACCCTCCCCCTAATAGGCAACTTTTCTTCCTCCTATAGTCTAAATGAACTTTATAAATGTGATCAGGCTAGCCAACAAATAAATAGCCTTTGTAGAGAAATAACCTTCAATGGTATTAGCTGAAGGAGCATCAGTTACAGCTGGGCTGGGTATAGGGAAGCCACCTCCCTTTCCTCCATGGATATATTAGATTAGCATCTCTCAGCAGGGCATAGATTGCTTTAGAGGGGCTGGAGAGGGCTCAGCAGGTAAGAGCACTTACCGCTCTTGCAGAGGATCTGGGTTTGGTTCCTACACCCACATGTTGGCTCCTAATCCTCTATAACTCCAGTTCTGGGGGATCCAGGTCCTGTTCTGGCCTCCATCAGCACCAAGCACACTGGTGCAGAGCACTCACAGACATGGAGCCAAAACACTTCCACCCGTAAAACAAGACTTTAAAATACTGTGTTAGAGCAGTGTGGATTAAGCCACGGCCTCATGATTCTGGGCTCTACCACTGAGCTACCCCCTGCCCTGAGAGGCATTTCCAACTATCATTCTCAGAGACAGGCCTAGGAAAGTAAATGAAACACAGAGTTGTGCATCCTTCCTAGGACAGTGCAGTAGACACAGCAAAGGGAAGGTGATGGCAGCTGAGGGGTCCTCGCTGACGTCATCATCAAGTGATAAACTCAGAGTACTGGTGGCGCATTCACAATCCAAAATCTGAAATACTCCAAGAACCCAAAACTTTTTCACTTTATTTTTTTTCACAGTAGAGATCAACACCCCAGGGCTTGTGAGCACAAAGCCCCCATTCCACAACTGAGCGCTATCTCCCACTGCAGGCCCCTGGCCTTATGGGATATAAATCACAGTTGTGATGCACACGTGTGGCTGGGGCGGGAGCTCAGGACTGTGTAATGCCTGCCTCACACAGATGAAGCCCTGGGCTCAATCCCTAGTGCTGCCAAATGCAGGCACACTAAATACACTGTAAGCCCAGGTGTGGTGGCGCCCAGGTGTGGTGGTGCCCAGGTGTGGTGGTGCCCAGGTGTGGTGGCGCCCAGGTGTGGTGGCGCCCAGGTGTGGTGGTGCCCAGGTGTGGTGGCACCCAGGTGTGGTGGTACACACACCTCTGATCCCAGCACTTGGGGGTGGGAAAGGGGTGGGCACAGGTAGAAGCAGTATGATCTTTGAGACCGGTCTGGTCTACACAGAGTTCCAACTCTGTATACTTGCTACACAGTGAGACTCTGTCTTTTTGCTTTTTTTTTTTTTAATGTATAAAATTGCCTTGTGGGTATCTGTATAAGATATACACAGACATACATGAGCTTCATATTTAGACATGACTCCCATTCCTATTTGTTTTGTATTCAAGCAAACATCCAAAGATCTGAAAAAAAAAAAAAAATTCCAAAATCTGCAACACTTCCAGTCCTAAGCATTCCAGATTGGTGAGACTCAGATGGTATTATCTTTTTCTCTGCCCTGTCACAGTGTGGGAACTATGCGCCTAACAATTAAGAAAGTTCAATGGGTCCACTGGCAGGTTCTTCCTTCTCTTGTGCGACCTAGACACTGATGTGTCTTATCACTGATGGTGAACATAAGGTAGTAAGTTGGAGAACAGGTTTCAAATAGCCACCAAAGGTCACGTTTTCCCTAGAAATAGAGACTTTAGAAGAAGCAGCAAGTCTAGGGACAGAAAAGGCAGCAGGTGGTTGGGGGGGTGGGTGGCGGGCGGGGGAACCAGTGACTCTACCTGATGTGATGAGCAAGCCAGGACGAGGAGTAAAGGGCTGCGTCTGCGGATGGGTGGACACCCAGCCCTGGAACATCACGCTTGGGAAGGGGTGGGCTGCATGCCTGCCTCGGTCTGCATGTGCTCTTCAGGGAACCATAAGGCGACTGCTCCATTCTGCCCAGTAAATTCCCCTGTGGTCCTCTCCTCTCCCTTTTCACTTTTCTCTGGGCTTCCATATATTAGAAGAAATACACAGCCAACCTTACAGCTGTCCACTCAACTGGACTCACACCCCGGCTTGACTCACATTTGATTTCCTCCATTAGTTTTGGCTTCTTCATGACAATGTGATCAATGGCTGGTTGTCTGCCAGCCCAAAGCTTCTTATGCGGGTGCAGTTGACTTGATTATTTAAACTGCAGATCTCTCTGTCCCTTTACCTGTTTTCTGCTCAACAGGCAGAAAGACGATCTTTATCCCACAGAGTTTAACTCCACAACCAGGAAGTCTAGATAACAGCGAGCTTGCGTCTCATGACAAGCACTGGGTATGATAGCGGAATCTCAGCATTTGGGAGGTAGAGGCAGGAGGGTCAGGTGAGTTCCAGGCCGGCTTGACATGCAAAATGAATTCTAGATCAGCTTGGGATACATGAAACCATGTCCAAACAACAACAACAACAAAAACCAAACACACACGCACGCACGCACGCACGCACGCGCGCGCACACACACACACACACACACACACACACACGCACACACACCACAAAAAAAAAAAGAGGAGGGGAGGAGAGGGGAGGGAGGAAGGGAAGGGGAAATGGAGAAAAAGTTGCTCTGTGCTGGGATTGAAGCGCAGTGGTAAAGTGTGTCCCGGATGTGCAAGCCACCGGATTCAGTCCCTGGCACAAGAGAGAAGACGGCAAGACAGAGTAAGCGAGCACGAGAGACAGTGAGCATGCTCGAGAGAGGACGAGAGAGGAGGGTGTCGTACTGAGGGCCATGAGTGGAGAAGCTTTTACACGACAGCTGATTCGCCAACGACTCACATGGGTCCCAGAAACTGGGTATGGCGTGTCCAGCACCCTGATGCTGGTGGTGGCTACAGGGTACGTGCATCTCTAAAAACTCAAGAAGGCCACCCTTGAATGGGTGCATTTTATCTTAGGTAAATTATACCTTTAAAAAGTTGGGTTTAAACTCTGTTATCAGGACCTAATTACTCAGGTTAGGGCAAGTCAGTTCCATTAACGCCTTTCAATTCTGTTTAAACTGCCTACATTGTAGCTGCCCATTAATCCTCATACAGAACATAAAACTTGAAAAAAAAAAAAAAAGAACAAAAATGCCAATGTTGTTGAGGTAAGGCGAGTTCTCTAGTTTTCACAAGCTGTGATCATCTGCTGGCCCGAAAAGGTGGCCTAATGAATCTTCTCTGTGGTTCTGGAAAGTTGACATCATCGGCTGAGGGTGTGGTTCACTGTACATTATTCTATACTACAGAAAAATGGTAAAATAATGGAAACAATAAATAGTACATTACTGAGTGAGCCACTGGGGTAAAGTACAAGGAAAACAGATGTATGAAAACCACGGAAAATGTCAGTTATTCTAAGAAATAAAATATGGGAGGTGCTGCTCCATAGCGATACGGCGATGCTGCTTTCTCAAGGGAAGAAGTGAACAGAAGCAAGCGGAGATGGTACTTAGGTAAACACTGCATGCAGACAGGGACACTACGTCGGCACAGCTTCAGGTCTGCCTTGAGTTTATCCCATCCAATTGTGTTTTAGAATCCTAAAAAGCAGAGGGACAGCCACCAAAGTGCTTGTGTCCTAAATGGAAGGCCACAGGCTTCCAAGGAGTCTGGATTATGAATTAAATTCTTAATTTGCAATTAAATACTTAATTTGTTATTAAGTATTTCCCCTAATACTTCTTAATGTTGTTTTGGATATATCTAAGTCATGCTGAAGCTTTAGCTATTTAGACAAATGTAACTTGGTGATAAAGAAATGTCACGTGCCGAATGTATGGTGGTATGCTCTGAGGATGATCCCAGTTCCTGGGAGGCCAACGGAGGATTATACATTTAAGGATAGTGTAGGCAATTTAGTGAGACTCTGTCAGAAGTTAAAAATAAATAAATAAATAAATAATTAAAAAGAACTCACAAGCAGAATGCTTGCATAGTACCCACCAGCTCTAGATTCAGTCTCTAGTACTGAAAAAGAAAGGGAGGAGGGGAGGGGAGAGGAGGAGGGGAGGGGAAAGGAAGGGAGGAAAAGGAAGAGGAGGAGGAGGAGGAGGAGGAGGAGGAGGAGGAGGAGGAGGAGGAAGAAGAAGAAGAAGAAGAAGAAGAAGAAGAAGAAGAAGAAGAAGAAGAAGAAGAAGAAGGAGAAGAAATGTTTTCACCAAAGACAAGCATATAAACCATCTGAAAGTTGACTCTCCAAGAAGAGAGATTTCAAATATGAAACTTAAATGTGGGAAGAATAGAGCTCTTGTCTCTTGTCCTGTCTCCAACAGGCCATTTCAATAGCCAGCGCTTCAGCAATTATTGAGAGAACCCAGACTTCAAACGCAGAAACTGGTTTCTGGTCTTTACAAAATTTCACATAGCTTTCACTGAGTCAAAAGTTCCATTCTCTTTTTAGCAGCAGGAAAGGGGGAAAATATTACAAGTGACTCAAAACAAAGCAATCTAACCGTGCTTCGTTAGCGGCCGTTTCCAGGGTAACTCAAGATGCCTGTGATGCTAACCCTCCTGACTGACCCAGCATCGGGCTGGGCCTTGTTCGTTTATTTTAGAATCATCTGTATAATAACAGATACATTCATTTTAGTATTAACTTTAAATTAATGTAATAACCACAAAGTCAACAAATTAAAAGGTACTGATTTGGGCCCAGAGAAATGGCTCAGCAGGTTAAGGCTCCTGTTTCCAAGCCTGACGTCTATGTTTAATCCCTAGAATCCACATGGTGTAAGCTGTCCTCTGACCTCCACAGGTGTGCCATGTGCACCTTCTTCCAGGCGCGCACACACACACACACACACACACACATATCAATTAATGTAATTTTTTGGTTTTTTTTGTTTGTTTGTTTGTTTGTTTGTTTGTTTGGTTTTTCGAGACCAGTTTTCTCTGTGTAGCTTTGGTGCCTGTCCTGGATCTCATTTTATAGGCCAGGCTGGCCTCGAACTCACAGAGATCCACCTGTCTCTGCCTCCCGAGTACTGGGATTAAAGGTGTGTGCCACCAACCTCTCAGCCAATTAAGGTAATTTTTTTAAGTACTAGTTTGGCACAAGGTTAAAATTTTGTACCTACAAAGGTAGAAAAACAGAATTGGAGCTAAAATGTAAACCATCAATGTTAACTCATGAAAATTATGTGTATTTTCTCATTTCCTCTAAGGTGGCCCCACATAGCAACTTGAGTATACCTGGGAAACAGACTAGTGTGCCCGTTCAGAGTTGGTTTCTGATTTTCTTTTTCACTAAACGGATATATATTTTGACAAAGTAAGTATTCGAGATTGTGGAGCATGGTTTTGACAGTGAGCAAATCCCAAAGTTCTGAGGACTAGCTACAGGAACAGGATGAAGAAGGCACTCAAGCTGGCCACGGTAGGGCACACCTGTACGTCAGCATTGGGGAGGACCAGGAGTACAAGGTTGGTCTTGGCTATATAGTAAGTTCAAGGCCAGCCTGGGCTATGTGAGACCCTGTCTCAAAAAGGAGTGGGAGGAGGAGGGAGGGGTAAGGAAGGAGGAGGGAGAGGATGGAATGAAAGGGAAGAGGAAGAGGAAGGAGAAGAGGGGAAGAGAGAGGAAAGAAAAGCGGGTGGAAAGGTAAGGAGTGGGGAAGATGGGGAAGAAAACACAGGACAGATGGGGACACACACACACGCACATACATATACACACACACATACATATACACACACACATACACACACACACATACACACACATACATATACACACACACATACACACACACGCACATACATATACACACATACACACACAAACACACACATATACACACACACATACACACACACATATACACACATACACACATGCATACATACACACACAAACACACACACATACACACACACATATACACACACAAACACACACACACACATACACACACACACACACACACACACACAGAGTCTTGTAAGGGGTCAAGCATGACAATCTGTGCATGAACAAAAAAGGAGAGGATGACTAATAAAAGAAGCATCCGTGACATCACTCTAGACACATGCCATGCCCGGCGGTTTCCACAGGGGCCAGGCACAGAGTCACCCGGGGGATCCTCTCACCTGATAACTGTGAGAAGTTACTTCAAAGAATTTTTGTTCCTATCATTGCTGCTTCTGTGTCATCCCTCTGCCTCAGGGCTCTGGTTCTCATGTCACTAAAACAGCTAACACAAGCCACCAGCACCTCAGCTGACTGGACGTTGCAGGTGCCGGCACAGTGAACAGAAGCCGCGCACCCAAGGTCACCCAGCTTTAGCAAGGTCAAGTTCCAAGAGTCACACCTCGGTGGGCAACACGGTCCTGGCTAGCGTTCCGACACTGTTTCACTAGAAGCAACAGAAAACCCCAAACAGTCCGGCAGGACCCAGTCCGGCAGGACCCAGTCCGGCTTGGCGGGGGCGGGGCTCCCTGTGGTATGAGTACTTTCTCAGAAGCACACTAGTCTGAGGAGAAAGGTTTGTCAAAAGGAGATGCTAACAGAAGCATGAGAGAAAACTTGGTCCGGAATTGTGGTTCAGGCTCAAGGCCTACACACTGTTAATACCTCCAGGCTGTACAGAGCAGCCATTTCCAGAGCTTAGGAAAGGAGTTATGCATCCCACTGGTAAACATTACTACACATCAACCATGGAAGGCATTAAAGTGTTGACAGTCTGCTGATGAAACTGTATTTTGTCTCCAACCTTTATTTCCTAAGTTTTCAAAGGTGTCATGATTATAATGAGAACAAATGACATTAAAAACAAAGTTACTTACGCTATAAAAAAAAATTTAAAAAAAAAAAGGATAGGTGCCATTCATTTCCTTTGCACAGGCAGATGTTAGCTGTGAGCTCCTGAAAAGCCATTCAGGCATCATCGGGTTTAAGCATAATTAATAATAATAATAATAAATAATAATAGACTGGAGTCTTCTATATATAGTTTAGAAAGGGAAAATATACTTAGCATGTGTGAAGCCACGCTTTAATTCAAAACTTTCCCAACAACAACAGAACCAGAATCATTTCATCTACTGCTCTGTCATTTGAAAAGTGCTGGGAATGAGGGGAGACAGAGAGACCTCAACCCACACTGAACTGCCCAGAAAAGACGGGAAACCAAATTTGTTCAGGTGGAGAGAAACAATCAAAGACTTCCTAACAAAGGCTACAGGTGCCAGGAGCCAAGACACCTGCTTACTCATCTCCCAGGGCGCGAGGCACCCAGCATCCAGGCTGCCCTGGCCACCACCTCCCAGAGCTCGATCTCAGTGTGGTTTCCTGCTCTCAGGCAGCGCCAGGCTTCTGCCCTCCTGCTGTGACCTCCAGCCATGGGATGCTGCTCATGTTTCATAACCACTGCAGGATGTATCACCAGCAACTTACTGGCAAGGGGCTTGTGAAATAAATGTAAAACTTCTCTGGATCAGCTCTGTCACGTACTAATGAAGGCTAGATAACGTCTACCAATGGCTTCCTTAAAAATACAAACAGATTCTAAGTTCTCCTTGCAGCATGCCACTCTCATGTGACTTCCATGCCAGCGTACCCTTTTGGACCACATGTTGAGAATTTCCCACAATGCTGAGAATACCCTGGGGGACGATGAATCCAGGAACATCACTAGCACGCACGCTCCAGACAGGAGCATAAAGCTTTGGCAAGCTTGTTTTGCAAGCACAATATGCAGCATAGACCCAAATGCCACTTAGGAACTGTAAGGTGAGAGGTGCCCAGGGATGCCCTCGTCCCCCAGGAGGAGGATGGTAGCAGGCATGACATTCGCAGGCCATGACTCCAGGTGGAGCATACTAAACATGCTGACAGTCTTTCTTTCCTCTCAACTCCTTCCTCTCTTTCTCTCTCTTCCCACAAGGGAGGCTCACAGGAATGCCCAAGCCAAAAAGATGTAGTCTCAGCCCCATCAAATCTGAGACCACATACCACCCCTAGGTCAGAAGACATCATCGACGTGGGCATTCCTGGAAATGAATTCCTAGTTTCGTGACTTTGCCTAGAGCTCAATTCTCTCCCATTAGTTCCTGTATAAGCCTCAGGCTGGGGCTGCCATGTAGGCTCTGAAATCGGTAAACCTTTACAATGCGAACTCTTGCCGAACACTGGGTGACCTTTTAGCTGGAATCACCATCATTTATGTCACGGAGTGCTAAGCAGTGTCAACTTCTGCCTGTCAGCCCAAAGCAGGGCCTGTCAGCGGCATCAGACTCTAGAGCTCCATTTGTACCGCCATGTTCCAGCTAGCTCAGTGGTGGAGGGCTGGCCAAGCAGGCACACAGCACCACAGCCAATCCCCAGCACCACAGACAGCTTAAGGAAGCTACCAGCCTTCCATCCTGCTATGATCCCCAAAGCCACACAAGAGCAGAGTCTGTTATTATGTAATAATGGAACGCAGAAATCAGAGGCTTCCCAAGGCCACCCTAGAGTGCATTGCCACAAGTCACATGACAGGCAGTCTGAGGCTCACTCCACCACAGACCTGTGGTCCTGGGCACTCCATCTCACAGCATCTAGGAAAGGCTCCTGCCATGCACAGGCATGTACCTATGGCTAGGAGAAGGGACAGCAGAAGGCCCCTGGCCGGCCGGGGTTCTTCTCTCACAGAGCGGGCTATTGTCTTTTATTCAAAGGCAACAGGGCTTGGCCATGTGGCTGGAGGAGGGGCGCAGTGATGCCCAAATGAAGGGGTGCATGGAGTTTTAGTGGCTCTACCTATCGGTTCATGGCTCCGACGCAACCTACTGTTGATCTGACTAGAAGGAATTCAGCAAAGAGGCTTGGGGGACAGGTTCCCTGTCACTAACCTTCAAAGATCCAAATGTGTAAGTCAGAGGTTACAGTTCGATTGATTTTTTTTTTTAACCAGTCATCGAAGCAGACAGACTGCTATCATCGAAGCAGACAGACATAAGCTATCAAACTCATTTATTTCCAGACCACCACTGGCTCGCCTCTCAGAATCCGGCCACGCAAACAAACGCATGCACTCCGTGTCATGCTCGATACGGTTCCTGACAGGCTCTGCTTAGCCGCTAAGTAGTAAGGATAATTGGACAAGTTCCAGGCTTTCTCTTTTTGATTGGAAACCCAAGGTGACCTGAGGTATAGCACAGATGCCTTTCCCTGTTCGGCTGCAGGACCAGACACAACTCAACCTCACCTCCCAGAGGCCAGCCTGCTGCTGCCTCTGGATGGCAACTCTGAGGATAGGCTGGGAAGTCTACAGCATCACGGCCCAGGCCTCTTCTCTCTCTTAATTATTCTTCATTCCGTGGTCTGCCTTCTACCCTCTGTCCCAGTTCCCCATCATGCTATTTCTTTGTTCTCAAGGTGAGACTGAGGAGGGGCGGCTCAGTGAGAGAAAGGAGAGGCAAAGTGAATTAAAGAGCCAGACATCTGTCCTATCAGTTAGGCTTCTACTGCTGTGATAAACCTAAGACCAAAAGCAGCATGGGGACGAAAGGGGTTATTTCTGTTTACAGCTTTAAGTTCATCATGAAGGAAGTCAGGGCAGGAACCTGGAGGCAGGAGCTGAGGCAGAGGCCATGGAGAAAGACTGCTTATTGGCTTGTTCCTCGTGGCTTGCTCAGCCTGCTTTCTTATACAACCCGGGTGTATAAAATGGTGTATAAAGCCTAAAGGAGGCGCCTCCCCCAGTGGGCTGGACTCTCCCACATCAATCACTAATCAAGAAAATGCACCATAGTCTTGCCTTCAGGCCAATCTGATGGAGGCATCTTCTCAGCTGAGGTTCCCTCCTCCCAGATGACCCCAGCTTGTGTCAAGTTGACGAAAACGAACAAAACAGGCCAGTGCACCTGTGCTCTTCATTCACAAAACCAGTCAGTCTGAAAACAGCCAAGACAACGCACGTGGCCCAGAGGGAAGGGAGGCCGTAACATGCATGGATTGAGTACTCCGCACACCAGCCAGGCTGTGGGACACCCGAATTTCCCCTCCACCTCCCTCCACAGCTTGGGTGCAGCACCCCCATGTCCCAGCTTCATTCTTGATGCACCCACATTTCCTCAAGAACACTTCCTTCTGGCAGGTATTCATGCCCAGATTCTAGCTACAAATTCACCTAAGTGAACGACTGCCAACTGCCTAAGATACAGGAGTGCCCATAAATAAGGCGGGTCCCTCTCCACAAACACACTGTGCCCTGTCTGGAGGAAGCAGTGTGTTTATCAGACGAGAAGGGCAATGTGCCTGATCACAGACCAGATAGAAGTCCTTAAAATGCATGCTGTAGGCTAAAGAGAGGCTCAGTGGTTAAGCCAAGGGGACCCAACGTACCGGCACTCAGTCAATATATTCATATATATATATATATATATATAATTAAAAATAATAAAACATTTTTGGGGTTGGGGATTTAGCTCAGTGGTAGAGGGCTTGCCTAGAAGGCCCTGGGTTCGGGCCTCAGCTCTGAAAAAAAAAATTTTTTTTTTTAATGCATGCTTTATTTACATAAAAGGTCATCAGAAAACCACAAGACTTATGGATAAACTTGTGAGATTCTCTTTATTCACCCTAACCCTTATTTTGAGGCAAGGTCGATGCGTGGCCTAAACTGCCCTGAACTGGCAGCAACTTCCCTGCCTTAGTTTCCCAAGTGCTAGGATTATAGGAGCAGGCCACACTACACTTCACTGAGGCTTTCTCTCACTTTTTTTTAATTGCTATTTTTAGGTACTAGAGAACTTCTTTTCTTAAACCTAAAATGAATAAGAAGCCACCGGAGAAGCAAAGCCAGGTTAGCGACCCTCACGTGTCCCCGGGTAGTAAAAATAAAACCGTCCACACTCTGTGCCTCACGAGCCCACCTCACAGCCCTCAACTGTCTATACTTCCATTACTCCGCTTAGCTGTAGAAACTGAGGCACTGGGAGTCACGTTAGGGTTCCGTCCTGGATTTTCCTGCTAGATCATGGCACAATCAGACTCAAAGAAGCAGCCTGTCTCCCAAGTCCACACTTCTGGACCCAGATGTGTTCAACATGCCTCCAGCGGCATGTGGCAAGAATGACTGAATGTGGTCCAACTCAGAACTGTAAAGCTGCTTTTTCTGTATGACTATTTTCTCTAACTATTGTGCAGTTCTCAAGGGTTAAATCTGCAGGTGACAGCCTTGCCACACAAGGACAAAAGCTCGGACCTGCCTCTAGGGTCTAGGCTAACACACACCTGAGGGCACTGCATAATGCTGGTCTTACATCTCACTGATCTCCACACAAAAACACCTTAAAAGACGAACAAGGAGTTTCTCTTCATCCAGGGTAAAAGCTGCGGCTCAGATGCGGATTAAGTGGCTCTAATTTGAACATCTGAAATCCAAATATTCCAAAACACAAAACTTGAGCGGCGATGTCCCAACTAGAAAATTCCACACCTGACCTCATGTGACAGGTCACAGGCAAATCACATGTGCACTGAAAATAGTGCATGAAGTTAGCTGCAGGCTGTGTGTATAAAGTGTAGCATAAACAAATGAATATAGAGCTTAGACCTGGGCCTCATCCCCGTGATGCCTCAGTATGTGGCATAAACACTCTGCAGTTCAGCAAAGTCAGAAGGCTGAAATAATTCTAGTCCCAAGCATTTTCATCAAGGGATGTCCAACCTGTCCATGGGTAGCTTACAATAATTTAATTTTTAAAAAATTCTGCTTAGGGGCTGGAGAGAGGGCTCAGCAGTTAAGAGCACTGGCTGCTCTTCCAGAGGACCCGAGTTCAATTCCCAGCACCTGCTGGGCAGCTCACAACTGTTTATAACTCCAGTCGAGGGAATCCAACCCTGTCATATAGACATACATGCAGGCAAAACACCAATATACATAAAATCAAAATAAATTTAAAAAATCTGCTTAGGCTAATTTTGCAAATGATGGATTAGTTCAATACAATGAATTACAAATAGAAAGACATAGCCTGCCACTTAGAAAATCCACAGTCAGATTGGAGAGATGGCTAGGTGGGTAGAGGTACTCACGGCCAGGCCTGATGCCCATGGTTCAATCCCTCAAATGGAGAGAGAACAGACTCCCCCAGACTGCCCTCTGTATGCATGCAGTGATATGGCCACATACACACAAAAATAAACAAGCAAATGTAAAATATTAGAAAAAAATTCAACATAGACCAGAATAAAGGCACTCCATGGTCTACTTTTTTTTTTTTTTTTTTAACCTAAGCTGGCCTCCAATTTCTGGATTCCAGCAATCCTCCTGTCTCAGCCTCCTGAGTAGCTAGGACTACAGACACTTGCTACCACACCCTACTGGTCAACGTTTTAAGGGAGTGAAATTCTATAACAATGTGTCCTGCAATGGCCTGAAGGACCCACAGAACCCAAGAAACTCAAATTTTTGCTGGTCAATAAAGTAGACATCAGGGAACTCCAACTGCAGACCACTGCCCAGGGCCACCTATACTAATGTTCCCTTCAGTATCCAGGAAGGGAGAAAATGAACGTGTTAAATTTTTCAATAAAAAGGAGCCAGGCATAGTGGCTCCTTTTGGATTGTTTAGGATAACAGTAGACCGACAATTCTGGAAAATGCATCTCCACTGTGTAACTCATGACAAAAATGTAGACTGGTAAATACTAACCTGACCATCAAAGCCAGCAATACTTCAAGGTGCCAAGACAACTTTGAAAACAAGCACTACCATGCTAAAGTTTCCTATTTGCTCTCTCTTTGTAACTCTATAGGAAGACTTCAGACCTTTACACTGGATCCATCCATGCTGCTTAATTGAACACCACCTTCTTGATAAGCCCACCCTACCACCACTCTTCTCTCCCACCCCCTTTTGAAAGTGATGGCCTCAAGTGGAGGAATTTCTGAGGACCTTCCTCTGTGTCGACACATTACCATGAAGTCATTCTACCATCCCATTCCGGCTGGCACCGTGAGTCCCGCGCTCTAGGTAACGGCATAAATAGAGGTGGTTAAAGGTAGAAAATGAAAAAGGAAGACGACACCAAAGCCCGAGCCCATTTAAAGCCTCTCACCACCACCTCAGCTAGAAATCTTTTAAGACAGCATTTTTAAATGTATGTATATATGCTGTTGTGTATCTGTGTGTATATGTGCATGTGTGTGCAGGTGTCTGCAGAGGCCAGAAGAGGGAGTCAAATTACTTAGAGCCAGAGTCACAAGTAGTTGTGAGCCATTCACTGCAGATACAGGGAATGGAACTCTGGTCTTTTGCAAGAACAGCAAATATTTTTTTTTAATTTTTATTAATTTTTTCAAAGATTTACTTTTTTTTATCTTTTTTATTTAAGAGTTCTTTTTTCACATTAGATACCAACCACAGTTCCCTCTCCCCCTGCTGCTCCCACCCACCCTCCATCTTTCCTCCACCCAACCTCCTATCCAGTCTTCAGAGAGGGTAAGGCCTCCCATGGGGAGTCAAGGAAGTCCACCATATCAAGGTGAGGCAGGACCAAGCCTTTCTCTGCTGCATCAAGGCTGAGCAAGGCATCCCCCTCCCTGGGGGAATCCTAAAAGCCAGTTCATACACAAAGGATAAATCCTGGTCCCACTGCCAGTGGCCCCATAAATTGCCCAAGTCACACAACTGTCACCCACATTCAGAGGGCCTAGTTCGGTCCCATGCAGGTTCCCCAGCTATCAGTCCAGAGTCAGTGTGTGGTGGTATTCTAATTGTACTGAAATGTGATTTTGATTGTATGTTAATAAATAAAGTTGCCCGGGGGTCAGAGCTATTAGAGCCATAGCAAGAGTGTGGCGGTGGTGGCACACGCCTTTAATCCCAGCAATTGGTAGAAGAGCTAGGTAGATCTCTATGTGTTCAGGGATACAGCCAGCATTGGAGACATACACCTTTAAGACCTGGGGGGGCTGTACATACAGACAGTGACGAGGCAGTCACCTGTTTGGGTTTGCAACCAATGAGAAGGCAGAACAAAAAGACTATGAAAAGACGTACACACAGGAAGTAGCTCTCTTTCGGAGAGCTAGGACCACTGCAGGAGGAAGGGTGAGATTTTAGCTCTGAGCTCTGACCTCTTGGCTTTCTCTTTTACATTGGTTCTGTGTTTCTTATTTAATAAGATGGTTGGTTACATCTACAGTCAGTGAGCTCCCATTAGCTCAGGTCTCTGTGGGTTTCCCCATCATGATCTTGTCCCCTTTGCTCATATAATCTCTCCTCCTTTGCTTCAACTGGACTCCGGGAGCTCCAACCAGTGCTTAGCTGTGGATCTCTGCATCTGCTTCCATTATGTACGTGTGCACGTCTGTACGGGAGTATGTACATGTGTGTAGGTACCCAAGGAAGTCAGAAGTATCAGACTCCATTGAAGCCAGAGTTCCAGGTGGTTGTGAGCTGCCTAAAGTGGGTCTTGGAAAACCAAACTTGGATCATCTGGAAGAGGGGTCCATGTTCTTCACCACTGACGCCACTTCAGCTCCTCCTAGTTTTTATTTATGTACACGTGCATATGTCTATATGAGAATATGCCACCTGTATATATTTTCCCCAAGAGGAAACTTGGATCCGTTGATCCCTTGGAACTGGAGTCATAGGTACTCTGGACGATTAGCAAGCGCTCATAACCGCTGAGCTGTCTCTGCAGCCCTCAGCTACAGATCTTTAAACATTCCCCATCGAGCTGAGCGAGTAAGATGGGTGGGTACAGAGAGCGTCAATTGTGAACTATTTCATTAAACTCCAGATTAGAATGTAAAATGTTTTTAAAGGCTTGTTTACCTTTTTCAACAAACTACAGAGAGCTCCGTGGCTGCACCCAGAGCGCAGGATAAATCTATCTGTAAAAGTATTCAAAACAGAAGGCCTGCATAGCTCACCATCCGTCAGCCACCCTGCTTATCCTCTGAGTCTCTCAGCTTGAGGGATGTGCATGTCTGTGGTTGCGGGTTATGGGTGTGCAGTCTAGGGAGTGTCTCTCAGAGCCAGCACGAAAAGCCGGCTGCAAAGGGCAAAGCTTCCCTTTTCCCAAAAGCTTCCTTCCACTTCCAAAAAAAAAAAAAGAAAGAAAGGAAGGCCCAGAACTTGCTTCCTCCCTCACAGAATGGTAAACAGATGCCTTCCTTGAGCCTGACAGCAGGAATGCTCCTCACACCTACAGACCAGACTCATAAGGGCCACAGGAAACAACCTCCATCCTGCTCATAGAAGAGGACAAAGGCTTCTAATTCCAGCTCACAGGAAGTAGAGGCAATAAGCTCTGGAGTTCAAGCTAGCCTTGACTACAGAGAGCTCAAGGCTAGCTCTGGCTACATGAGACCCTGTCCAAAACAAACAACAAAAAAAGGAGTAAGTATTTAAACCAGAGTAGAAGCGCGGACACACACACACACACACACACACACACACACACACACACACACACACACAGAGTTTATCCCATAAGAGAAGACAGTAAGTACTTGTGGGCGTTACTCCTCTGCTCTTTGGCTGAGATCCAGTGTAGAAATATTAGGGATAAACTAGAGGTTAATAGGGTTATAACAAAATCCTCAGAAACAAAATAAGCCGGGGTTGTTGAAAGCATGGACTGCTCTTGCAGAGGATCCCCGTTTCACTACCAGCACCCACATCCATCGGCTCACAACCTCCTATAACTCCAGATCCAGGGGATCTGAGGTCCTCTTCTGGCCTCCTCAGGTGCCTGCACTCCAAGTGCACAGACCACCCACCACACACATACACATACTATTAAAAACTAAAAACAAACAGAAAGTGACTTTTTTTTTTCTTTTTACAAAACAGGAGTTGGGCATGGTGGCCTGAACTTTTAATCTTAGCACTTAGGAGGCAGAGGCAGACAGATCTCTGTGAGTTCAAGACCAGCCTGGTCTATACAGTAAATTTCAGGCCAGCCAGAGCTACAAGACCTTGTTCTGGGGGGAGGGGGAGGATGACTCACCATCCAGCCAGAGCAAGTGAGCGGCCCAAGGAAGCTTTATGCTAACAGTCTGAGAACATCATTTAGTATACCCTATATAATGTTCTATACCTTACGAAACAGCCACACACATACACACGCACCTACACATCTCATTAGAAGGTTCAGATCCAATGGTTTTTCTAATGTCCTACAGGCACACGGGAAAGCCATCATCTCTCTAGCAAGAAAGGAGACAGATGCAGCATCTGCAAGCGCCCCAGGCCCCCGGCCAGCCAGACGATAAGAACCTGGGTGTCTGCAGCCAGTGCTGTTTTCTTTCACTTGACACCTTCAAGCCTCAGCTACTGCTCACCGGCTGAGCCTCCCGCCCGTGGCCTCCCTGTCCGCCTCAGGACTCCGGACACGCTAACAAGACGTAAATTCAAAGGCAGCCCCATTTCAGCCGCCATGTCTGCTGCCTACTCCATCTGACTTGGTTCTCTATTTAAATACCTTACAGGGACAAATCCAGATGTTAGAAGTTGGAAAACCACAACCAACGTGACCTTACAGATGATCTAGTCCAGACTTAAATGGTACCAATGAAGGAACTTCGAGGCAAAAGTGGCCCATCGGTGGCTAGCTCAGAGATACAGATCATAGCAGCAGCGGTACTAGGCAGCACCCAGAATTCTCACTTCACCACAGGGCAGATCTGACCCGTGGTCCCCAACTGGGAATACCAGAGAAGGCCAGAGAAGCAGGGAACTGGGGCCCACGAGTCTGAACCTGGAAAAAGAACCTGTGTCTTCCCACAAGTCATCATCCAGCAGGTTCACGGCACCCAGGAGACTTTACTGAGTCCATCCATCCCTTTTCTCCCCAACTCAAGGTAAACAGCGACTGAGGGGTGCAGTCAGACACACCTGGCTGGAGAGTCCTTGGGTTGTAAAACCGGGCTTAAAGCGTGGCTTGTTAAACTAGGCTAATCGTTTACAACAGTGGCTACTCATGAGAAGCAAGCCTTAAGCTTGTGAGTTCAGAGAAGTGCAATTTAACTAGGCATTTGTGATTAGAGGTAGTTGCTGCAGCTACTAACTCCCTTGGACATTCAACTAGTTGAGCTTGGGATGGCTACTCCCCAGTCACAGTAACTACAGAATCCATGGATGCAACAGCATGGCTGTTTCAGTCTGCTAGAAAAAGGTTTGTTAAACGGTGGTCACTGGAATACCTGGGAAGCCTTGTTAAAAGAAGTGTCCGAGGTAAATTATTGCTCACTGTGCTGGCTTGTTTTCTGCCAACTTGACACAAGCTAGAGTCATCTGAGAGGCGGGAGGTCAACTGAGAAAAAGCCCCCGTTATAATCAGGCTGGAGGCAAGCCTGTAGGGCACTTTCTTAATTACTGATTGATGTGGGAGGGCTCAGCTCCTTGTGGGTGGCCACCCCTGGGCTGGTGGGTCCTGGGTTCTGTAAGCAATCCAGCTGAGTAAGCAAGCCATGAGGAGCAAGCCAGTAAGCAGCACTCCTCCATGGCCTCTGCATCAGCTCCTGCCTCCAGGTTCCTGCCCTGACTGCCTTCAAAGATGGAGAGTAAATGAAATAAACCCTTTCCTCCCCAAGTTGCTTTTGGTCATGGAGGTTAATCACAGCCAAAGTAACCCTAACTAAGACACTCAATGTAGCCAAAATCTCAGCAGGTAGGACCAGGCATGTATTTGCAAGCACCCCAGGGTATAGTGTGCAGTCACGGTTAAGAACCATTGTCTTGGAGCTAAAGAAAGGGCTCAGCTGTTAAAAGGGCTCAGCTGCTCTTCTAGACAACCTGCGTTTGATTCCCAGCATCCACACAGTGGATCACAAGCGTCTCTAACTCCAGTTCCAGGGCATCTGAAAGCCTCTTCTGGCATTCTTGCATCCTGCATGTACATGGTGCACAGCACACATGTGTGCAGGCAAAACTCCCAAATACATAAAGCAATAAAATATTTTTTAAAAATCTATTAATCCACATTACCCAGTACAGTCCCTACGTGCCACACAGAGCTGCTTAAGCTCACAAAAATTAAACCAAGTTTAAAGTTCAGTTCCTCAGTTACACTAACCCCATCTCAAGGGCTTCCTAATCATGTAAGTCTAGTGGATAGTGGGACACAGAACATTTCTGTTCTCCAGGAAATTTCACTAAGCAGTGCTTTAATAGATTTTGTGGGGTTTTTGGTTTTTTTTTTTCTTTAACTGAAGCTCCTAAAGCAAGGTTCAGAGCAGGCAGCAAGCATGGGGTCACCTGGGAACTGGTCGGAAACTCACTCATCTGTGGCTCTAAAGATCATCGACTTTTAGCTTCATTATAATGAAAAAGATAATATGTGGTATATCGTGTCTCTAAGATGGGTATTTGTGTTAGCAAGCTTGAAAAAAAAATCCCCTCCAATTTCTTTATTATTTGTGTGTGTGTGTGCGTGTGCATGTGCGTGTGCGTGTGCGTGTGTGTGTGTGTGTGTGTGTGTGTGTGTGTGTCACAAGAGTGGGGGGGGGACAGTAAGCGCTCTTAAGACCTGAGCCACCTCACCAGCCCCTATCCTATGCCTTTCAGTTAAGAGGTTACTGCTATTTATACAATCACTAAGAGAAACAACCATAAGTTCTAAAAATATGGAAATGGCTAAAAAGAGTGAAATGCAACAAGCTATTTAATTATCAAATTGAAAACTGTGAAAGCCATGTAGCAGGAAAATGAAATGAAATCATCACAAAATTGTAACTGAAAATATTCATGTCGAAGAAGCAAGGATAAAGGCAGAATGGCTGACTTGTTAGGTTGTGACTTTTTCTTTCTTCTATTATGCTCTATGTAAAGCCAAAGATATTTGAGTACTGAAGCGATTCTGTAGAAACACATGAATGTGCTTTAATATGAAAAGCCACGGTAAGGATAGTCTGGAAAATAACTCTACTTTATCCACGACTTTGAACAACCAGTCTCATGGTAACATGGTATCATCCCTGGATATAATCACGAAGGGGATGGGACTACAACTCTCATTCTTGTACTCTGATGTTATTAGAGTAAGTCAGCCACTAAAAGGCCAATACCTGAGACATGGGAGTTGGTAAGAAGGAATCCAGTTTACCGAAGAGCCGGCAATCTTGAGAAGAAAGGAGCTCAGTGTGAGAGCTCCATCTTGGGGGACTGATGGGGCAAAGAGGGCTCGTGTGGCCAGAGAAATGAGAAGCAGGGCAGGAAGGAAGGCTACATGTTGCAATTTACTAGTGGAGATTTAGGAAGTGGTGCCTGGCCAGTAGAAGTAGGTGGCTGGGGGTGGGGCTTTGAAAGTCAGAGCCCGCCCCCTCGGCCTGCTGCCCTCTGGCATACATTCCTGCTGTCGGGATCTCTGCCATGCCTTGCTCGCCACATGAGCTGAAACCTTCAGAAACTGTTACACAATATAAACATTTTCTCACTTGGGTTGTTCCCCCCAGGTATTTTGTTCATAGCAACACACAAAAGTGATTAGCACAAGCTAGGTGGGTTCGAAGGAATCCGGCTTCTTCCGGGGCTGGCCAACTTGCCCTGAGTTCTCTGAATCTGAAGACAAAGTTAGCTGTTAACATTTTCACCGTTTAGGTGGGGCTTCCATTTAGAATTTAGAATTGAGAGTGCCAGGCCAAAGAGGGCAGAAGGATCAGGGAGGGTGACAGCTTCCAAGAAGGGCAAACGGAAGAATACTCTCAGGACTCCAAGGAGAAAGACCAGTCCTGAGAGTCTGCATGACCATCCCACTTTCCCTTCTGAACCTTAAATCAACAAGTCCAAGAATTACTTCTTTTTCCAAAGGAAATTTTGGAGAAAGATATGAAAACCTGACTCTCTGTCTGCTGCTGTCTTGAGTGGTAATGCCATTCAAACTAATTTTCGAAGAGGAATTTCTTTTTATATTTCTCAAGTGTAGATTTCCTGAAAGATTTTATAGTATGATCTTCCTTTAAAAGACAATTGATGAATCTCACAGGTCAGCCCTGTTTGTTTCTTTATTTAAAATTAGTTTTAATTTTATTTTTAGGGAGGTTCTTGTGTAACCCAGGCTGTGTAGGGAAGGATGGCTTTAAACGCTTAATCCTCCGGCCTCCACCTCCAGAGCCCGGTAATTATAGGCATGTATCACCACCCCTAGCTAAATCAACTCTTGATTGTTTGAAAATGTTTGCATACAAACTTCAGCACCGTTTCCTTATTGACCACTCTGGTCGGTTCTAGTTAATTTCTCACACTGTTGAGATACAAAGAGATCTGAGTGTTTCTGTGTGTCTTGGCCATTGAGAAACAACTAGTCTGTTTCCTTTGCAGAAAATGTTCTGGAAACAGCTTTAAATTCTAAACACGTAAACACCACCTCTGCTCTGGCTCCCAGGAAGATCTGGGGAAAGGCAGCTTTGGTTCTATAATTCTGAGAAACGTTGTTGTCTCTGAGATGCCTACAATTAGGGTTAATTTATTGCTGTAAATTTTCTTTAATTTATGTGAGTGCATGGCATGTGAAATTTTTACTGACAGTTGAAAACAATCCAAGTTTCTGATTTATCTCTCCATTTTTATTTATTTATTTTTTTTGAGACAGGGTTTTTTCTGTGTAGCTTTGGAGCCTGTCCTGGAACTCACTCTGTAGCCCAGGCTGGCCTTGAACTCAGAGATCCGCCTGCCTCTGCCTCCCGAAGACTGGGATTAAAGGCGTGTGCCACCACCGCCCGGCTTATCTCTCCATTTTGCCAGAAGCGGCTGACTGGTAGGTAGAACAGTACACTAGCCAGCTTGGTGCCACTCTGATTATCTTAGGGTCTTTTTTCCCCCCTTACAGCCCAATAGGCATACACCTCTCACTTAAATTAACAAGGATAAAACAATTTCTTCGTGAAATTTTTTGCAATAGTAATACAAAAACAAGATTAAAAGGGGGGTTTTCTTCCCTAGCATTTTGTCCTAAGCACAACTAATGATCCTCACGAATGGGAGTGACTGGAAGCTCTGCAAAGCAGCTGCCGTGCTCCCCGGGAGCCTTTACCTATGCTCTCAGTGAAGGGGGGAGGGGGCGGTAAGCAAAGCTCTGAAGAGTGAATAACCACACCAGCAGAGAGAATTTACAAAATGCTTTCTGAGTGCTAGGAATGAAGAAGCTGAGCACTGACAACAAAGACAAAGGCCACGTCCTTGTCCCACAGACACCAGAGTCCAGATGAGGCAAAGCTGCTGTGTAGCTAAGATGTCTTTGACATAAGGGACCAGAACAAACAAAATGTCGCACTGTGGAGGAGGGGGCAGACTGCACGGAGCAAATGATCATTAGCATCCTCAGACAGGAAAAGACCACAAGCAAACAAGACGATGTTTTAAAAAATAGACCCAAAAAGCTGATCTTGGAAATCAAATATGTAATGGCAGAAAAGAAAAAAAAAAAATGAGCGTTAAGTTTTGGAAGACAAGCAGAAGAAATTTCCCAGAAGGCAGTGCAAAAGTCTTAGCACTCTGAAGGCAGGAGAAGCATGAGTTCAAAGCCAACTGGTCTTTACAATGAGTTCTAAGCCAGCCTGAGCCACACAGCAAGACCAAAAAAAAAAGGGGGGGGGAGAGAGGGGGTGTCGAGAAACAGTATAAAATTAAACAAATAAAAATCAGAGTCCACAATCTTACTAAACTATGTTTTCTTTCTCAGACTGGACGTTTGTGACTTACTAGTGAGTTGTGAAAAAGGCTCAATAGTCCTGAGCACCATTTTTAAATGAATTAGAACAGAAAATCAGATGGGCACTGCACATGATTAAGAGTGTCCTTCCATGAGCCCTGACAATTACACATACTCACAGGTTCATAATATAAATTCTAGTGTGAAGTGTGAGGGAGGCAGCATTGGGGATCGAACCCAGTGTGGGGCTGCACAAATGCTAAGCAAGGGCCCCACCACCGAGGCCACATCCCCAGCCATTATTTTGATGATTTTTGAGGCAGGCAGTCTTAGACCTGGCTGGCAGGGAACTCACGCTGTAATCCACAACCGCCTCCCACTCAAGGTGACCCTCTACCTTGGCCTCCTGGGTGCTGGAATCACAGTTAACAACCACCAGACCGAGTTCCCCCAAATAATTTTTAAATCACTTTAAGCCAGATGATAATTGCTTTTAGTCTTCTTTGATTTCAATGAACCTTATTTTAAAACAAATTAGACATGTTGACAGCTGGTGGAAATATTACATTGTCATTCTCCTCCAGACTCCACTATCAGGCAAGAAGAATGTGCCCTCCTGGACTAGCGAAACCTAAATTCACCTTGCACTCATATAACCAACTCGTAATAAAGCCAGAGAGAGAGAGAGAGAAACAACACAAAATAGACCAGAACTCGGGTCCTCAAAATGACTTCATAATGTGGAACCCTACTGACTCTTAGGGACCTGTCTTGCTAATTTTGTATGGCTGTCAATAATACTTAAAATTTCTTCACAGAGGAACCATTCTGGAAACATGCATCATATGATGGGTGAACTGGAACACACTGTAGTTGGCTAAGAAGCGTTCATGCATTTTCCACGGTCCACTGTGCACTTTGCAATATGGAAGACTGGGTAAGAAATGAACAATGTCGACGCTCCCTTACTAAGAGCCTGCCGATGTTCTCCCCAGTTTGCCTTTTTTTTTTTTGACAGAATCTTATCATTAACCCTTACTAGCCTAGAACTCACTATATAAACCAGGCTAGCCTCAAACTCACAAAGATCTCCCTGCCTCTGCTTTCCAAGAGCTGGGATCAAAGTCCCAGTCAGACTGCCCTTTTTCCTTTTCAGCTAGGAATAGACATGAACATCACTATGATGCTTCACTTCCAATTTACTGACATAAAATTATAACAACATCTCAGAAATGTGTTTTATTATATTAAATGCTGATAGCTGTAAGAATCAGATCCCTATCCCAACGACCTATATCTTTAAAACTACTACTATCATCCAGGGTAGATGTAAAAACAAATGAATCTTCCTATACTGATATTAAAAGACCTAAAAACATTTCTTTAAATATAGAGAAGCAAGCTACATGCTTCTGTGTGTATGTACAGATATAGTCCTATACTTTCAGAAAAATGAATCATAAGTAAGTGAGAAAAGAGCCAGACATGGTAGCATAGGCCTGTAATCCAGCACGTGGGAAACAAAGGCAGAAGATTGAGCGTTCAAGGACAGCCTCCACAAATTAGCATGGTCAAGACTAGCGTGAGCTACATGAGACCCTGTCTCATAAAAACCAAAATGAATAAAATAAAATAAATAGCGTAAGAGGGTGGGAAGGTAAGGATGGTACCAGCAGAGCTGAGAAGATTCTGCCTAGCATATTTCACCCAATGGATAAACTGGGGATTCTCATTCAATCCCCACCCAAGGCAAATCCCCTTGCCAGGGCATCCCACTCCTCACCCTATATCCTACACAGAGAACTGCCCAGAAGAAATCTGCAGGAATACTTTTTCCTTCATGAAGGACTTTGGCCTCATCTTGCAAAGTGAACCTGCATAAGAGCAGAGCAGCCTGATGGCAGCTACCTCAGCAGGCTGCCTACCTTGGGTGGCAACTACAGCCCTTGTCACATGGCAGCTGTTATGTGTCGGGGCTGTGTGGGGACCTGGGCACAAGGAGAAGCCGTTGCACAGTCCCTGTCCTCAGGGAGTGCACAGCAAGACAGGAGCAGAGAACTGACAGATAATACAGTGTACACACACACACAAACACACACCTCTGCAGTCACCACAGTGCATGGAAAACATTTTCCTCTTTTTTTCCCACAACTCGCAATGGTGAGGCCTCCTGCGCCAAGCCTGGTACGGGCAGGAACTTTGTATAAGTCTTAGCACTACAGAAGGATGAATGGTCTGAAAGGCCAGCTAAGGACCTGCCCCCATGCAGAGTTATAATGCTGGAATTTCAGCATCAAACCAAACATCTTTGGCCTGAGAAGTCCTCTGATCTTTTGGTCTCCCCTAATGCTATCCCCTCCTAAAAGAAAGGTATGAAAGTGAAGCCTGTTCATTTTCCTAGAAGTCAATGTATTTATTCTCCCTTGTCCTTACTGGTAAGAGTGAAAACTTTGACCCGGTCATTCGGAGCTTCTATGAATGCATGGGTAATCTTTTGCAACTTCAGAAAAACGCTACTTCTCAACCTGACAACAAGTTGCCAATATTTATGGAAGGACTTCTTACACTTCAAACCTGGGAATTCCCGGAAGATTTAATTACATTCTCAGTATTCTACCCACTCACCCTTGTCCTGGCCTGAGCTCTATCCAAGGGGGGGGGGGGAGGATCGACAGACGTGAATTGCAAATATACCATAAAGCACAGATGTGATTCCCAAGCCACAGCCCAAGGGAGGAATGGTTTCTATTTTTAAATGCACTGTTGCTTTAAGGGGAAGTTCCTGGAAGAAATACGAAACCAGCTGCAGAGTGGACATCCAAATGCACTTGGTGTCTTCATTCGGCAAAGACAGTCATCCTGACCTGAACAGAGCCCCGCTGTGCTGTGTTATCTCAGTAAGCACCTGGGCAGACTCAGAGATGGCCCATCTGCCACACAAAAAAATCGAACCTGCCAGTCCAGAACAATAGAGCACCTCACAGTTCCATGCAATTCTTAGAGCTCCAGATAAGGGTCTACCCAAGTAAGCATGCCCATGGATAAATGCCCAGATCATACTCTACAAATCTTCACTTCAAAGATCTAATACAGTGGCCCTAAGAATGACCAAGTGATATTTTAGCATTTACCACCAGGTACCCAGAGCTATCAATTCTCTTCAAATTCCACAAAACTAAGCCTTTTTCTATTCACAAATGATGAGGCTTGGTTTCACTCAACAGTAGATGACAGTAGCATTCCTTAGGGTTTAAGAGCGGCCAGAAGAGCCGATGACAGCGGTTGGCAGTACATGCCCAGCATGGATCTGGGCTCCATCCCCAGCACCTCAGAATGAATGGATGAGCGGACGAATGAATGAACGAACACATTCACTCACTCACACACATATACACACAAACAAACACATTCATGGTTGAAAATATTTAAAGAATAGGGATGAGTGATAACTGGGTACCAAGCCATAAAGTGAAATTGAAGCCTTAGCTTCCTAAAAGAAAATAAAATAGTCCACCTGTTCCCCAGGCTGCCTTGAAGAATCAGAGCCAAAGGAATAGTCTTCTGAAATAATATAACAAGATCCAGTTTTGAAAAAAAAAAAAGATATATGATAGAGGCATCTATTAAACCTATAAATACTTTACTCAACAAATTTATTTATGCCCACCATAAAATATTCCACCTACACTACTATCCATATGTCTAAATGTACTGTAAATATTTTAACGTGTCTAAAAATACTGTCCAAGGATACATCCATTTCTATAAAAGTATTTGACACATCTTAAAAATAACTTAGCCATTAAATGTCACTATAAGAATCTCCAGGGAAAAGCAGAATGTTTGCAAAGTGAATGAAACACGCTAGGCTCAACACTAAAAGCAAAGAATGAATCCCCAATCTTCTCCCTCATAACAGTCTTACCCCAAATTTAGCAAGGCTGGGCTGTAACGCAGCTCCATTATAGAAGGAAGCAGCTGCCTCGGTTAGCAATAAAGTAACAACCCCTACTTCACAGTCTGTCTGAAGGAAACTCTGAAGAGCAAAATTCACTCATTATGTAGCGCATCAATCAACAGGTGACTTTCAGAGACAAACTCATATTCATTTCTAAGCTGAATTTGAATCTCGGTTTTCTTTTCTATTTTTACAAGCTCCTACAATGCCATACTAAATAAATTCCAACCTATTTCTTCTCAGGGGCTTACCAGAAAAATGCCAAATATTCACATTATTTTAGGGCATTTTCCCATACCATTGCATGGAACACAGAAGAATTAATAAGGATCCCACAGTTACGACTTTTCAAATGCAAATGCCTTGCCATCTAGAAAATGCAGTCCCCTTCTATACATCCCCCATCCCTGCGTCTAAATAGCTCCAGATCAGGGCTCTATTTGTTTTCCTTGAAAATCAAAATCCTTGCATTAATTTCAGACACCATCTCAACTCACCGCCTCCAACAACCTAAAGATTTTTAAAAGACCTAGTCTTCCTTGTACCCGGGTGTTTAATTTATCGGATCCCGTCCCCCCCCCCCATTTCACATACAACATCCCTAAGCAGTTCTGCTAAAGGGGGCAAATAAGCCAGCGTAAGAATCGCAGGCGCTAGACTCCATCAATAAGACCTTGGGTTGGTCATTTGCATGCTTCAGACATCGGTTTTACTATCTGTAAAATGTGGCCTGTTCTACACATCTCCAGGGCTCCATTCGGTCCCTTCACGTTCTGGGATCCTGGAAGTCAGGAGTGCTGACTCTGGCCAGGGTTCCCTGCCTAGGGGACACCGCTCGGGATGAGAGGGGACAAGAAGAGAGGGACACGAAGAGAGGGACACAGAGAGAGGAGGGGACCCTGCACTTGCAACCGCTTCTCATATGAGCGTGGGACAAACTTGAAGCCACCCTTGCTAACAATGGGAGAGCGCACTCGGGTTTTCCTGGCTCAAACTTGGCAGGAGCCGGCGGGGTGGGATTTACCTTTCTCCCTGCTTGGTGTTGGAAGGAGGAGGGTGCAGGACCGTCTGGTTCCCTTCCATCTCCACCACGCACTTGGTGTTCAGTTCCAGCTCTGAAAGCACAGGGGCAGGGAGACGTTGCAAAGTGGATCATCGGCGACCGCAGCCGGCTCGCGTGGCTCCGTCCCGGCAGGCAAGGAGACGGCGCCCCGGGCACATAGTGGCCGCGGCCGGAGCCTGGGCGCCGCCTCCACCCGGGGCCACGCCGGGCCACCCCGGTGTCCCCGACCCCCGCCGCCCAGCAGTTTGCAAAGTTGCATTCCCCCACCCCCGCCCTCGGCCGGAGCAGAAATGCAAAAGGAGCTGGGGAAAGCCGCTCACCTCTTCGGTTCATGGGCCGGACCCGGACGGCAACTTTTACCTTCGTATCCGACATGTTGGCGGCGCCCTGCTCCGCCCGACGCGGCCCCTTCAAGCGCCGCGCCGCCGCCGCCGCAGCCGCAGCCGCGCGCCCCCCGAGCGCGGCCGCCGCCGCTCCGCCGAGAGCTCCGAGACGCAGCGCCGAGGCGCGCGGGCCATCCCGGGGGAGCGCGACGCGGGGCACGGCCGGACCCGGGGAGGGGCGGGCGCGGGGCGGGGCGCGGCAGCGGGAGGAGGCCGCGGGCCCAGGCGCCGCTCTAGCCGCTCGGGCCGGGCCGTGCGCGCAGCACCGCGGCCCCTCGCGGCCACCGGGAGCCGGGCAGCGTCGCCATCTTCAGCCCTGGGGGCCGCGCCCGGGATGTAAGGCCGCTGCAAACGCGAGCTGGGAGCCGGGCAGGGGCGATTTACACAGGCGATCGGCCCCGGGCTCCGGGCCCCTGGGACCCGGAAAGGGGCGTTTTACAAAGGCGATCGGCCCCGGGCTCCTGGGACCCGGGAAGGGGCGTTTTACAAAGGCGATCGGCCCCGGGCTCTGGGCAACTGGGACCCGGGAAGGGGCGCCCTGCAAAGGCGATCGGCCTTGGGCTCTGAGCAGCTGGGCCTGGAGAAGAGTACCGTTGCTTTCCTTGCTCAAGAGCCTACGGGGACCTCACGGGCACCGCATGGAGCTCGAGTCACCTTCAGGGGCCGCTGTCACCCTCACAGCCAGGGCACTGGGGCGGTATGAGGGGCTTGGAACGGATGCCGGGCGCGCAGGCCTAATTCTACGCCATCCATTCGCCTCCCCCGAAATCCACAGCGCGCCGCCCCCTCGGCGCCCCACACCGAGTGGTATTTTAAGATCTTTGTGGTGAACCGAGATTGGGGATGAATTTGAAATGGACCACCGAAACCGTGTGTTTGTAAATACTGCGCTTATTTTCTTTCCCTTGCGTCCTTGCAATGGGAGGGGTCCGGAGGGCGGGGAGGCTTCATTAACTCTTACGTAAGAATGGAACCGCAACGCGGTCGGTGCTTTGGCCAAAGCCAGACCTCCCTGCATGGGAGGAACCGAGGGAAGCAGATTCACTGTTTGGTTCAACAAGTGCTCGAGGGCGGGGCTTACTTTGGGCCAGGCCTTTTGAAACGCGCTAAAAGCCAGAGCTTAGCTCCGGAGAATCTCGATTTTGCGTGAATATCCAAATTCACTCATTCACGGACTGCTTTATGGGGAGTTTTATTGAGCGCGTCCTGTTGTGCGGTGCTCTAGAGACCACACAAAGCTGAACAGCTTTGTTCGCCCTGTTTCCTGAGGGCAGAGAAATACTTATTATGGTAAACCACGTGTGGCAGGTGGTCTAAATATGAGGGATTCAGTCTGTCACCAACTGGTGCCCTGTGATGCGACAGACTTGCGGATGCGGTCTACCGCTGTACCACTGAATCACACACCTCCAGCTCCTAGGAAGCCTGACTTGAAACACTGCTTCGCTGCTGTTACTAGTCACCTCCGCCTTATTTCAGAACCAACTAACTCAGGCCATGGGGGGAGGGGAGATCTTACTGCAGTTTGCCCCCTCCATTCCTAGTGCTACAAGCCTACTAACAAATATGTGTTGAACACAAACACACACAAACACACACACACGCACGCACGCACGCACGTGCACACACACAACAGTTTTGTAGGCTGTTGGTTAAAGGCCCTGGGCTGTTTCTGCAACAGGATTCACAAGCCTCTGGGGCTCACAGTCTAACTCGGCGTCTTGAATCTCACCTTTGGATTACTGAGATATCCTCTTCCCTAAACCTCCTAGCTTTACTTCCTATACTCTCCTGCATCCAGCTGCCAGGAAATTAAAATTCTATTCTTTGATTATGTATGCTTTTGTATTTTTTAAATCCCTGTGGCTGGCCCTATTGAACATTATCTCCCGTAATTCTCATAATTGGTCACTTCATCCAGAGCTATTTAATAAACGAGATGCCTTCCCTATACTAAATTGTTGTTCTGGCACTTTCCAACAGTGGTAGTTGTAAAGTATTGAGTATCAAGGAAAAAAAAGATACATCCAGGGCCGGAAAGATGGCACTGGCCACTCTTCCAGAGGACCTGCATTCAATTTCCAGCACCTCGGTGACTTGGCATCTCACAACATCTCACTTTATAATATAATCATCTGTAACACCTGCTCCCAAGGATCCTGCTCCCTCTTCTGGCCTCTATAGGCAGTTGCACACACGGTGCACAGACATACACTCAGGCATAACACTCCTACACAGAAAATAAAAATCAAACCTTTAAAGAACAACAACAACAAAAAAAAAAAAAAAACATACATCCAGTGGGTTGAGAGGTGGTTCAGGGGTTGAGAACACTTGCTGTTCTCTCAGAACACCAGCACTCAGCCTCTGTAACTCCAGTTCCAGGGGATCCTATGCCCCTTTCTGGCCTCCTCAGGCATACATATGTATGTATATACATACATGCAAGAAAATCCTCATACACAAATAAGAATAAAGAAGTCCTTAGTTTAAAAAATACATTGAAGTCCTATCTGCCAGAGCCTGTGAATGGGACCTCATTTGAAATAAGGTCTTTGCAAAAATAAGTTAAAATGCAGTCACACTGACTTAGAATTAATTCTAAATCCAATGACTGGTGTCATTGTGAAAGAAAGGAGAAGAAGTCCAGGCATACACATATGCAGGAAGGAAGCCAGGGACAGATGAAGACAGACTGGACAGATGCAACCAGAAGCCAAGAAATGCTGAGGACTGCTAGGAGCTCCCAGAAGCTAGGAAAGACAAGGAGGAATTCTTCCTGCAGCCTTCAGAAGAAATAGATCTTTGCCAGCACCTTGAAATTGGAAGTCTATTCCCGAGGTCTGGGAACCAGTATATTGATATTTGTTTTATATCACAATGTTCATGGTATATTATGGCAATCTTTGTGTGTGTGAGAGTGTGTGTGTGTGTGTGTGTGTGTGTGTGTGTGTGTGTGTGTGTGTTTGAGGCAGGGTTTCTCTGCTCTGGAACTCACTCTGTAGACCAGGCTGGCCTTGAACTCAGAGATCTACCTGCCTCCGCCTCCCAACTGCTCGATTAAAGCAGTGGGCCAGCGCCGCCAGCCATATTATGACAATCTTAAGAAACAAGTGCAAGAAGCCAGGCATGGTAGTGCACACCTATGAATCCCAGAATTCCAGACATTAAGGCAGGAGGAGGAACAACAAGAGTTCCAGGCCAGCCTGGGTTACAGTGAGACCATGTCTCAGAGAGAGAGAGAAAGAGAGAGAGAGAGAGAGAGAGAGAGAGAGAGAGAGAGAGAGAGAGAGAGGATCCTCCTTTCCATTTTCTCTTCTTCTCTTTCACTGTCTACTTGATCCTGAAAGTTTTTAATGATGCTGGGAACTGAACCCAGGGCCTTAAGCACACTAACCCCACCGTCAACGGCTCTTGTGCTTGAGAAATGGCCTCTGTTCTAAGTGCAATAAGTTTGGAAAGAGGCACTGCCACACCGGGGGCAGTCTCTTGAGGACAGCCTTCCCTCCACTGAGAGGGCTGCTGCAGACTCCAGAGGAGAGGCCGCAACGGTATGAAGCAAGTCAATGGTGTTGCAAATGGAGCAGAAGCAGCAGAGGCAGGACACTTGTTGTGAAGAGGAAAGTGGAGGGATCTAGCAAGCCATGGGATGTGAGCTGTGAAGGAAGCAAAGGAATTCACAATCAGGAAAGGCCCTTAAGTGGGAAAGAAGAGGTCTTCAGGTGAGAGGGGTGTGACATAAGTGTCGCTGGTTAAACAGCTCCGAGGTAAGTGGCCCGCCCTGCTTCTCCAGCCTTCTTGGACATGAAAGGCCTCATCTACTCTTTATCTCTTCTAAAAAGAGTTTGCTAAATATGTGCTCTTCAGAGCCTCTTTATCTTTACGTATTAAGAATTATGTCTTGGGGATTGGAGAGCTGGCTCAGTGGTTAAGAGCACTTGCTGCTCTTGCAGAGGACCTAGGTTTGATTTCCAACACCCACACGATGACTCACAACCATCTCTAACTCCAGTTCCAGGAGATTTGTTGCTTTCTTCTGAACTCTGCAGGCACCAGGCATGCATGTGGTACACCTATATCCATGCAGGCGAAATATTCATGCGTATAAAATAAAATTTAAAAATATAGAAAAAAATGATATCTTGGTCAGTGAAATGGCTCAGCAGGAAAAAATACCTGCTGCCAAGCCTGAAAACCTGGGTACAATCCCCAGGAACTACATAGTGGAAGGAGAGAATCAGTTCCCTGACTGTTACATGTACCTCTGCTCATGTGTGCTCGCGCACGCACGCACGCACGCACGCACGCGCACACACACACACACACACACACACACACACACACACACTAAATAAACATAATTAAAAAATGCAACTTTTGCCGGGCGGTGGTGGCGCACGCCTTTAATCCCAGCACTCGGGAGGCAGAGCCAGGCGGATCTCTGTGAGTTCGAGGCCAGCCTGGGCTACCAAGTGAGCTCCAGGAAAGGCGCAAAGCTACGCAGAGAAACCCTGTCTCGAAAAACTAAAAAAAAAAAAAAAAAAATATGCAACTTTTAAGAACTGCATGTATCTCTGGAAATCTGCTAGGCTTTTCTTCAGGTCCTCCGAGGTTGCCATTCATCTTCCTCTTGAAACTCCAGTTTCAAGCACACTGTCAGGGGACTCATTTGAAAGTTCTGTCCTCAGAAAAGGCCTCTGTGAAGCACCAAATTTGTCCCTCTACAACTCCCCCACCTTGGGCTCTAAGTGCTGCCTGTCACAGCTACATACACCTCCTGTACACATCACATCTTCAGATATTTGCGAGTGGCATTCACGTCCCTCTGGAGACCTCTGGAACTCAGCGTGTATGTTGTATGAGAGATCTGCCCCCGCCCAAACTTTAGTAACTCTTAGTGATGGCCATAACAGCCCCGGCAGTTCCAGTGAGTCACGAACTTGAGGAGGTCTGGTTCTGTGTGATCATCGGTGGGTACAGCTGGTGCTGAAACAGCGGTGACAGGAGCCGTAGAGCGGAGGAAACATGTCTCATCTCAAGCTTCTTCTCTGTGGGTTCTCTGCACGGGTGGGTATAAAGTTTCAATCTCGGATGACTTCCAAACCCCGTGTGTTGAAGGCCTGGTCACTGATGGTGGTGAGATGGGGATCTGAGGGAATGTTTAGGTGTTAGAGCCTAGTGGGAAGACGTCAGAGCAGTGGAGTTGTTATCACATTAGGATGCCAGCCCCTTTCCCTTCCGTAAGGTTTCACAGCCACCACCCGATGAGCAAAGCTTTGCTCTGCCACACAAGTCCCACCATGGTGGTTGCCTTACCACAGATTACAAGCAATGAAGCCGGCAGACCTCTCACACTGTAAGTCTTCCTTATATGTTGTTTGTCTGAGATATTGTTCAACGGTGACAGAACGCTACCCATGCAGCAGGCCGCGTTCCAAGCATTTCAGGTGCCTGTGGAATTTCTCTCATCTTTTCTGACCTAACCACAGAAATCCTATGGTAGCACATCTGCCATCATCACCGGACCTCTTAGATTCAAGCAGAGGGCCGAAGCCCCTTATCTCTGTGTGGAAATGTCAAAAGTTATACTTGAAGAGGAACATGTGCAACAGGAACTATTTGTTACAGCCCCTTTTTTTGGAAAATGTCACGTCACATATGTTCTTCCACTGTTCCAGCCATTCTCCCTGGACAGCTTGGAATGCAAAAGAAAGGCTTCAGAAGCATTATCTCGCCTCACTCACTAACATGGAGCCTGAAACAGATTAATCTTCAGCTGGCTCATGAGTAACAAGTGGGGAATCTGGACTCCGACCACACATGGAAGTAGAAGATTCCACTTGAGAACTGCCATTCCTTCCTCCTCCACACCCCACCCATCGGTTCCTTGCAGGCTGTGTTTGTGATGTGTGGCCCTCCACCCATCCACCTACCTGCTCAGGACTATAATTCTTGCCTCACACAGTCTGTCGGACTCTTCCCTTTGGGGATCCAAGTCTGGGGGTCAGAGGGTAGTGGTCAGTAAGGGTGGCACTCTTGTGCACAGAATGTCAGGTATGAAACCGGAAACCTCCCTTTTTGGACAATCGAATCCAGATGAACTCCTCTGAGCCCCGATTTCCTAATTTGAAACAAGAGGATGGAGAGAGGATGGTAGTGGAAATAGCTCCTCCACAGGCCCATGGGGATATAAGACCAGCTGACACCTGCGAAGCTCCCATCACAGACTGTGAACAGCTGGTCCCTCCGGAAAGTCATCCTGAGGGCTGTGGCATGGCTGTATCGTCATTGTCCTAGGTAGGCCAGGAAAACTGCTCTGAAAGAGAACAGTGGAGTGGTTGTCCAGGGACATTTAGTAGAAAGAGGACTCTCTGGACCTTTGCAAACCATGCGGCCTTCAAATCCAAGCCCTGGGATGGTTCATTTGAATTGTCAGCTTGATGAGATTGAGACATATCTGGTGCATTAGAGGCACACTTTTTGGTGTGTCTGTGAGGACATTTCCAGAGAGGATGAAGTAATTTGAGCAACACCATCCCAAAGTGTGGGGACCCAGACCAAATACTAAAGGGAACTGGAATAGGCCAGATAGCACCAGCATTCACCATTTTCTGTTTTCTGGGTACCGACACGATGTGATCTCACTTTCCAGCTGCCACGCCTTCCCTGCCATGGTGGACTGTATCACTTCAAACCATGAGCCAGAATAAATCCCCTCCCAAGCTACATCTTCTGGGTACTTCTCCACAGCAATAAGAAAAGTAACAGAACTAACAGAAGCCCCCAAGAATGAGCCGTGTCCCTGACTCTAGATTCTTTACGGTGAGGATGTCGTTAACCTGAGAAAGTAGGCTGAAACTGAGAAGACGTGAGATGCTCAGGGGCAGCGAGTGTTACATGGAGGGTGTCGATAAATTTCACAGTCAGTGCAGACCCTGCCCTTCTACCTGGAGTTCAGCAATTTCACTGAGCCCCTCTCACAGAGGAGCTAGTGGAATTGGATTAATACATGATAAGCGTGATGGGGCATGGCAGGTACCAAGATCAGGAAGAGAAAGAACCCACTGAGGGGTTCTGCAGTCCAGATGAAGACTTCAGCTCGGCCACTTGCAAACTGTGTGACCTTGTTTGAATCCTTACCCCATATCGCTCCCTCCATTTCCTGATCTTGAAAACGGTGATAATTATGGTGCTTATGTTGCTGAACCACATTCACTTAGAGCAGTATCTGGCATGTGGTAAGGGTTAAATATAAAATAGTATAATTATCTTCATCAGCATCACCACAATCATCAGCATCAACATTATCATCATCATCACCACCACCATCAACACCATCACATCCACTATTTTTTAAAAGATTTCTTTTTATTCCATATGTGTGCCATGCCTGCAGAGGCCAGAAAAGTTACAAATGTGAGTGTGGGAATGAAACCCCAGTCCTCTGCAAGAGCTTGAGTGTTCCTAATGTGTGAGACATCATACCAGCTCTAACATCAACGATTATTTATTCATCTAAGATTTCTTCCTCCCGTGAGCCTAGATTACACACAGGAGACGGCACCTATCACATTTCTGAAGTTCCCATGGTATGCCACATTATGACCTTAAAACCACCCCTGAGGGGATAATACCTAGATCCCCCCCAGAACAGCCAAGTATCCACTGGAGGCCACAGACAAGCCTCTTGTCCAATGGGCTCTTTAAGATGCTTTGATTGTAAGATCTAAGTATGTGTCCCCTCCCCACCCCCAAAAGTCCTCAAAGACAGCCAGAAGCATAAATTCAATAAGTTATCTGTCTAAGAAGGCCACGGAGTCTAACTGGGCGGACTTCCAACAAAGAACCTGTAACTCTCTAATTCGGTGTGTTCTTGTTTTTCTTTTCTTCACCTTGCTTAGCTAGCTGAAATAATCATCACAGAAGCAAGGGAGGTTCCGGGGCAGCAGTTCTCAACGTGTGGGTCGAGACCCTTTCACAGGGATCGCCTAAGACCATCGGAAATCACAGATATTTACATTATAATTCATGACAGCAACAAAATTACAGTTGTGAAGTAGCCATGAAATAATTTTATGGTTGGGGGTCACCACAGCATGAGGAACTGCATTGAAGGGTCAAAGCATTAGGAAGGTTGAGAACCACTGACCGAGGTGCTGGAGAGATAATAACTTATGCTGGACTCAGTCTGAGGAAAGGAAGCCCAAAATCAGGGGCTCTTGGGTAGAGGAGAGGTAGTCTTCCCCAAAAAGAAGCCCTAGATTGGGGGTACACTATGAGACAGACAGTGACTGCTCCCCACAACACAGCCTGGCCCCGACATTCTTCAGAACTACCTCTGCATTTCCTAAAGGCCACGATGACCAACCACGGCAGCAGATGTGAGCCGGCCCGTGGGATGGCCTTTGCCTACAGCTCTACATACTTACTAGCTGGAAAGTTCTAGCTGGTACAGGCTTACTTCAGAAACAGGGAAGCTGTGGTTTCTGAGGACAACTTGACAGCAAGCATCCAGAGACTCTCGGGTCACCTGATTTCTGTGAGACTAAGTTATTTCAGTCAGTAGTAGGTTGTCTGGATGACCTAAAAAAAATGCTAATGGCTTAAATCAGCAGAGAATCAAAAGGTAATCCCAGGGCAAGCAAATACTTCCTAAGAGGCTTTCTACAAATCTAGCTTAAGCAACTGTATCCATCCATCTAGGCTGAGTTCTCTGTGGTGACCAGCAACTTCCCACTCTTGGTGGCTTCCAAAGCAAAGCTCAGTACCTCCTTTCCATGACTGTCTGTCACCGCAGGGTGTGACTCTGCTCTTACGGTCCCAGGTTGATTGACTGTTCATCATTCATCACCTCAGGGTGTGGCTCGGCTCTGGCCATCTGCAACCCGAATCCAGGGCTGATTGACTGTCCATCACGGCAGGATGTGGCTCTGCTCTCATAGCTGAGACAGTATTGCCTTTGGTGCAGAAGGAAAGGAAAAGATCACCTGCCGGGCGGTGGTGGGGCACACCTGTAATCCCAGCACTTGGGAGGCAGAGGCAGGTGGATCTCTGTGAGTTCAGGCCAGCCTGGTCTCGACAGAGCTAGTCCAGGACAGGCTCCAAAGCTACAGAGAAACCCTGTCTCGAAAAACCAAAAAAAAAAAAAAAAAAATCACCCAACAGCTCTTCACCTTGTGCCGACAACAGACGCTGAAGACTTTAGCATTTTTTCCTTTTTTTTTGACAATTTTCCTCCAGATTTTATTCAACCAATGTTGCCATTTCCAACAGTATACATTGAATTTGTATCAGGAGAATTACTGAAACTCACCTTCCTGAGACCATTGTCTCCCCACTCATGCTGAGGTCCACCTCAGGGCGTCAGAGGTAAATGTGGTAGTGCCCTGTCATCTGCAAGTCCTCAGCGAGGTCTCTTCACCTGTTCCTGAACACGCAAAACTTTACTCAATGGTTTCTATGCAGGATTTGAAAATCTGTTTACTAGGCATACAATTTTTTAAATTGAAAATACATTTTTTCATACAATATATTCTGATCATGGTTTCCTCTCCTCCATGTCCTCCAAGTTTCTCCCCATTTCCTCATCCACTCAAATCTCACACCTTGTTTCCTTCTCTTTTTAGAAAACAAACAGGTAGGAAAAAAATTAGACTTAAAAAGAAAAAGCACAAGAAACACACACAGAGGAAAAAAACTTATAAAAACTCAAAATCAGGAACCATAATATTAAAAAAAAAGACAAGTAAGATAAAAAGTGCCCAAACAAACCAATATGAAACAAAAAATCTACATAAATACCATTTAGTTCATTTTGTGTTGGCCATCTACTGCTGGGCCTGGGGCCTGCCCTTCATATGGTTTGTATATGCAGTGAAACTCCATTAGAGAGAACTATTTTTTTTTTTTTGCCAGAAGTTGTCATTTGCAGATTGCTTTCTTGGTTAGAGATGGGAGCTTGTGTATGATGTGGACCTGCACAGACCCTGTGCATGCTGACAGTCTCTGTGAGTTCATGAGTGTCAGTCCTGTTGTGTCTGGAAGACACTGTTTCCTTGGTGTTATCCATCCCCTCTGGCTCTTACGAACTTTCTACTTCCTCTTGGGCATAGTTCCCTGAGCCCTAGGAGGAGGAGTTTGATGGGGACATCCCATTAGGACTGAGTGTTCCAAAGTTTCTCACTCTCTGAACATTGTACAGTCGTGGGTCTCTGTATTAATTCCCATACTCTGCAGGAGGAAATTTCTTTGACAAGGCTGATCGAGATACTGACCTATGGATATAGCAAAATGTCATTAGAAGTCCTTTCATTGCTATGGTCCTTTAGCAGAACAATAGCATTTTATTTTCCCCTAGGCCCATGTTCTTGGCCACCTGAGCAGTGTCAAGCAGAGGTTTCATCTTATGAAATGGAGCTTAAATCCACTCAGCTAGTGGTTGGTTACTCCTACAATGTTTTTGCCACTATTATACCAGCAAGTCATGCAGACAGGTCACCATTACAGATTGCAGGTTTTGTGGTTGCATTGGTGGTCACCTTTCTCTCTGGTGTGCAGAATCCTTTCCAGCACCACGAACACCAGTCAATAGGAACGAAAACTCTAGTTAGGCACCAGCTCAACTTATCCATGTTAAATGCATTGCATGGAGCCTTACCATCAATCTGTGGAGAGCAGCCAATAGCCTTGGCTGTTGGAGGGTTCTCCATGGGGCCCCATTGGCCAACAACTCAATTAGATGTAACCCATTCCTAGCCCTGGAGGTTTCCCTTTGTGGTAAACATGGCTAGTTGGGGCATTCTCTCCCCTGTTATTTATTGACTCCATTTGGATTTCTTTCTTATATGCATATATTTTAAGAAGCTTCTGTACCCATACTACTCCTAGGTCTCCGTGTGGCCCCTCAAATGGTTCTTAGTGTTAGTTGTCCCTCCCATGTCCCCCCTTAGTGCCCTCTTCCCTCACCATCTATATGTAATTCTCCCATTCTGTCTCCCCATAACTGTATGTTCTATTTCTCCTTCCTAGTTCTCTCTCTCCCCACTAGTCCCTGACTCTATACCTAACCTCTGTGGTGATATGGATTAGAGCATGCCTATTGATGGTTTAGAAGCTAACATCCACATATAAGAGAAAACATACAGAGTTTGTCTTTTGGGGTCTAGGCTACCTCACTCGGGATGATTTTTCCTAGTTCTACCTATTTACCTGTGAATTTCATGACTCCATTTTCTAATAGCTAACTAATATTCCGTTGTATTAATGTACATATTTTCATGATCCATTCATCTATTGATGGACATCTAGGCTGTTTCCAATTTCTCGCTGTGAACACAGTTGAGCGAGTGTCTCTGTAGTAGGATGTAGAGTCCTTTGGGTATATGCTCAAGGATGATATAACTGGATCTTCAGGTAGATCTGCAGTGTGAAAATCTTTTCTGGAGAGATGAAACACATTCATCTACTTTCTCCAGTTAGGGAACCCACAACCGACCAAAGTATGGATGATACCAAAGTCCAACCTCGTGAGTTGATGAGTTTCACTGGAGTCACATACAGGAGCAGGAGTGACTCAGGAACAGCTGCATCACCAGGGCCCACCCCATCATGGGTGACGGCTCACAAATGATGGGGAACCCAGAGCACACTGCACAGCCTGCAGATTGTGGGCAGAACTGAGCTTGTCCTTCCTTAAATTGCTTCTATTGGGTGTTTCAGCACAGTGACAAAAAGATTACTAATACAGTTCACTAGGAGCTCCCTTCCCAGGCACTAGGACACCGCCCTCCATCCCTGTTAGGATTTGGAAATCACCTGAGAACCAGATGTTTAAGCTGGAGGTGAGGAGAAGGTTTAGGGGACCTCCCAGGTCCCTTAGGGATCATCTATTCCACAGGTCTCTTGCCCTGCCCTCTTCTGAGAGGGACCAGCAGCTTATCCAGGTAAGGGCCATGCTTTCTCCCAGTGCAGAGGTCCTAAGCAGCCACATAAACCCAGAGACCTCACCAGGAAGCTCAGATCTCACTGAGCAGCCTTTGGAGCTGTGGAAACAGGAATTCTTTGCTCAAACACGTTTCCCAGGCTTGGGACACTCTGTGGAGGTAGCCCATGCCTGTAGATGGGATAACTTGACTGGGCTACCCTGTCACATTAACTGTAGACCTCTGTGAAAGAGAACAGTCTTAGTTCTTGAATGTGGACTCTTGGAATGCTTTGGAACTGGCCACGACAAAACCAATGTGAGAAGAAAAAAGGCCAAAACAAGACAAGCCTATCTTGCAGGGTTTGTTCTGACCTGAAGACTACAGGTTAGAAATTGCCCCAGTGAGAACTCAGTTACTAACCAGGCATAGTGGTACATGATTCTTATTCTACTGGGGGAGATGGAGGCAGGAAGATCAAGAGTTAGAAGCCTGCTTGGACTCCATAGTGAGACTCTGGGGAGAGAAGAGGACAGAGGAAAGAGAAGACTATCACAGTGGTACAGAACTGATTAAGAATGAGGGTAGAGGCTATGGGGCTCCCCCGAGGATCAAGAGCTTAAAGGGAAATGACACTACTGTAAACATCAAAAGGATTACAACCTCTGACAGAATCAAAACTGCGTAAACCACAATGGTTGTGTTACAACGAGCAGGTATTTGCCAAGTATTTGTCCAGGTCTACTGAAGCTACTGAGCTTGGCACGGATAGTTATGTTCTTAATGCACACACCCCTGCGAGGTTCTGTCTTCTCACTGGTGACTCCTCCAGTTCATCTGAAACCTCCAGACTGTCTATTACCTTTCCAAAGACCGTGTATTTCATGTCCACATATCAATGTTTGCCATGCAGTAGATAGCTGAGACACATTGGTATTGGGGCCGTTATCAGTCATAGATACAACACTTACAACATGGCGCTTCAGATATGAGATACAACATTTGCCCTCTCACCCCAGATGACGTCACTTCCTCTTCCATTACCTGAGGGGTTGCTTGTTTGATCCATGAAACCCTTGATACTTCTATGAAATATAAAGCTATTATAGTAATTACTGGCATTAAAAAGCCCCTCAAATTCTCACGCATTCTGGGCATCCTCTCCCAAACTTCTGTTTTGATATCTCCCACATTTGTGTGCAATGTCACACGTGTTTTTTCTTCTTCATGGTTTCAGGAATTAACTTCTCTAAGCCCTCATAGAGGAAAGGTTAGAAATGAGTTTCTAGTCTTTCTTCATTCTGATGTTCTAGAAACACTCCCATCAACCCAAAAGTTCACTGGCATCCCACGAAATAGGAAGGTACCAGCCAGGAACCCAGAAAAGATTTGAATAAATGAAGGAATTAATGCCATTACCCCACCCTTACCCACTTGCGTTAGTACTGCCGCCCGGCCCCACAGCAGATGGGATCTACTAATGGCCATACTGGGATGCTGAGGGGCGTTGGCAAAGCAAGGAAAGGCAGGACTTGATCCTCCTCGGGAAATCACTGGATTACGAGTCACAGAGGTTCACTCGAGCTGGCAGGTGCTGGGAAACGCATCTCTTTGGTGGAGGACTGCAGCCCGGAACTGGGCAGCTGGACATTTTAATTACTGCCCTCGATTCTTTAAGCCACCCGGGCTTTTATCCCATTCTCTGTATGTTTAATTCCTTCTCTCTCTAGATGGGTTTGGACATCTCAACGAAACCCTTGGGCTTTGTATTGGACTGTCTTGCTCCACTTCCGGGTTATATAAGATATAACAGTTGTATATCACTGAAGGGGCTCTAGCAGGCCCGAGCGCGGCAAACATGGCGCCTATAGTTTCTGTCTTACACTTCTCTCCCATTCCTCTGCCTTGCTAAACTGTTAGATTACATTCCTAAAGCTGGCCACCAAGGTCTAGTCCCTTATTTGGCCACTCCCCCATCCTGAGGCTGACTATCAGGATCCAGCTATCAAAGTACTGAAGTCCAGCAATCAGAAGCCCCCTTGTGGCTACCCTAACGCACCCAATTAAAATTAAACCCCTCACCCCAACACAAGGTTTCCTTTTTCCCTTTATAAACAGCCATTTGCCTATGGGTCACGCCAGTCTCCCCTCTATCCAGAGGCAGTCCTTTGTCCCTCCAGGAAAAATAGCACCCCCCACCCCCGCCCCGCCCCTTTTCTCTCCTCTCCCTATTCCTCTTCCCTTTGTCTCTTATTCCCTGCCCTTTGTCTCTCTGGGGCAAATAAATCCCCCTTGTGCTGAGACCTTGGTCTTGGGGTGTCTTGTGCTGATGCCGGCCTTCTCAGTCACCCCTTAGTTTCCATGGGGAACTGGTTCCACAAAGCCCTGAAGACACTAAATTCTCTAGATGTTGGCATTGCTTATCTAAAATAACATTATTTGCATATAACCTTCACACATCCTCCCACACACTTTCAATTTTTATGTATCTGTGTGTGGTACTCATGTACGTACGTGAATTTGTATGTGTGTAGGTACACGTGTGTGGGGAGGTGTATGTGCACATGGGAGCGTGGAGGCCCTAAGTTGACAATTGGATGTCTGCCTCAATGGCTCTCCACTTCTCTATTTCCTGAGGCAGATCTCTGGTTGAACCCAGAGCTGCCCAATCCCTGCTAGTTCAGCTAGTCACCCCGCCCCATTCCCCACCTCCCCTGCTCGGAGCATCCGTCACTGCTTCCCCAGGGCCGGGGTCACAGTGCCTGACAGATCTGCCTGGCTTTTATATCTGGGTTCTAGGGACCCAGACTCCAGTCCTGATGCTTGTGTGGCAAGCACTTTAAGAACTGAGCCCATCTTCCCATACCTTCCTCTATACTGTAAAGTATAGATTACTAATGCCTAATATAATGTACATTCTATCTAAGTCATTGCTAGGCATTGCTAAGCATTGTTTAGATAATGATGAGAGGAAAAACATCTGTATGTATTCAGTACAGATGCAGTTTTAAAATATGTTAACACACTGTTGATTGAATGCACAGATGGAGACCGTATGAGTACAAAGGTCAACTGTTGTATCTTGTCTTCTCAATGAATTTGGGTCAGTTACAGTCACAGTTGTTCAGGTGAGGATGTGGGAAAGGGGTTAGTGATAAAGACAGCAGAAACAGAGGAACCAAAAGTGTTGGTAACACCGAGTCTATTGGGCATAAGAAATGGGCATACAACTGGGTGTAGTGGCACATACCTTTATTCCCAGCACATGGGAATCTATTTCCACAGGCGGATCTCTGAGTTCAAGGACAGCCTTGTCTACAGAGTGAGTTCCAGGACAACCTTGTCTACAGAGTGAGTTCCAGGACAGCCAGAGCTACACAGAGAAACTCTGTCTCAGAAAAACAAACAAACACAAAAGAAAAATAAATAAATAGATGAGCATGAAGGAGGTGGGTAGGTGTCTTGGGTAGGCAGCCAGAGGGCTAGGGGCAGGGAGTTGGGGTGCTGAAGGACAGAGAATGAAAGCTGAGGATTTGAGTCTCTGTGTGTGGTAGCAGTGGGCAGTTAACTTCCGTAGACATGCCGTATTAGTCTACTGCCAAATTCATTCCAAAAGGTTAATTTATTCATTTGATAGAAAAACAAATACAACATCCACACACAATATTCAGGCAATGAAGTCATCCAGGGACTCCTGCTCCTGGGATCCTGGGCCACTCTGGATACCCAGCTGCCCTTGCTTCCTTCTTCAGGGATTCTTATTCACTTCTCCTGTAGTCAGCAGCATGTTCTATGAACTCTCCCATATGGTCCAAATCTCTGAGGGTGTAGAAAGATCTAGCAATTGTCTGTCGTTGCTCAGAAACACCCACCACTTGTTCATTGGTTGTATGTTTGTGGCAAGGTTTCATGTATCCCAGGCTAGATAGTCAAAGTTGCTATGCTGTTAAGGATGACTGAATTTCTCGTGTGTGTGTGTGTGTGTGTGTGTGTGTGTGTGTGTGTGTGTGTGTGTGTGTGTGTATGTGTATGAAGTCCAGAGGTCAATGTCAGGAATCTTTCTCCATCTTTTTCTCCATCTTAATATTTGAGACAATGCTCTCACTGGACCTGGAGCACACTGACTTGGCTAGACTGGCTGGCCAGGAGTGCTAGGGAGTCTCCAGTCCGCACCTCCTTGGTGCTGCAGTCACAGTCACACAATAATGTGCCAGGCTTTTATATTGGTGTTACGAATCAAAATCAGGTCCTCAAGGCTGTATGACAAGAAATTTGCCCAACTGAGTTAGTTCCCCAGTCCCCGAACCCCTCTTTAAATGACGAAAATCCCAGATTGTTTGCGAGGTACTTTTTGTTTTATATTGAACTATTTAGTGTGGTGGTGTGGGTGGGCACACGCGTGCCGTAGCGCTTGTGTGAAGGTCAGGGAACAGCCCACGAGCTTCAGTTCTCTTCTGCCACCACGTGGATTCTGGGATCAAACTCAGGTCGTTAGACTTCGTTGTAAACATCTTTTCCTGCTGACCCATCTCATCAGCCTTCTTCCATGTGTTTGAGACATGAGCTCATGTATGCCAGCCTGGCCTCAAGCTTCCTGTGCAGCCAAAGATGACGTTGAAGTTGTGACCCTCTTACCCCCACCTCCCAATTGCTGGAATTACTTGTATGCCCCACCCTGCTTCATTCATGTGGTGCTGGGGATGGAACCCAGGGCCTTATGCATGCTAAGCAAGCATTCTACGAATTGAACTACAACTGCAGGCCCGAGGAACAGCAGGTTTTAGCATTAGCTATGAACCTGCTGAGTCAGCATCATATATGAACCTGCTGAGTCAGCATTATATATGAACCTGCTGAGTCAGCATTATATATGAACCTGCTGTGTGACCTTGAGTGAGTTGCATGACTTTGCTGCCTCAATTCCTCACCTACAAAATGTCACTAGTAATAGGACTACTTTACAGAATTATTGTAAAGACGAGGTGAGATAAAGTCTCTCCAGAGAACAAGACCAATGGCATTAAAGAAGTCTGTTTTAAGAAATCGGTTGCTATGGTTATGGAAATTTAGATGTTGATGATGTGATCTATGCAAGCTGGAAACGCAGGAAGCCTCTCCAAGTGTGAGGCTCTGAGAACTCATTGTTAGTGTCAGTGAGAGGATGAAAGACCAGGGCCCAACCTCTCAGCAGGGATAGCAAATTCAACCTCCTGGCCTTTCACTCTATCTAGACTCTCAGTGGATTGGACGGTGCCTGCACACAGTGATAGGGAACGATGCTGGCTTTACTCAGTTCAGATACTCATCCCCTTTAGAAACACCTGCAGATACAGCCAGAAATGTCTGTTTAAATGATGAGGCTCTATGGGACCCAGTCAGGTTGACACACAAAAAATTAATTATCGCACAATATAGCATGCCTAGCATCATGCGTTCCTATGGTGAGCGTTTGGCGATTGTCAGCTGTACTGATCAGGGCCCACTGTAATAAACTGACTTGATTGTCTGTTTCTCAGGCTGGACTCTGAGCTCTTTAAGGAATTAGAGTTCAGTACAACTTAACAGAAAAAAGAATCCAAATGAACTGATTTAATCCAAATGACCTGACTAATGAATGCACAAAGGGTTCTAAATAGCAAAATCAGCAGCAAAACTGCAATCCCGGACCCACTGTGAAAATGGCCCTTTGTTTGCATTTCACTAGGAATGTGTTTCAGGTGAGTCGAAGTCCTGATTGTGAGTGGGTTCAAAAGCACTGAAAATATTGACTTGGGGGACATGTCTTAGTGAGTAGGCAAGTTTGTAAAGATAAAAGCTGCAAAAAAAATTAAGATTGATTGTATGCCCCCTCCAAACCAAAAAAAAAAAAAAAAAAAATGAAAAGAAAGGACCGGATATTTGAATAGATACTCCCTGAGGACCAATGGCCAACAGATATTTGGGAGAGTGCTGGGCATCACTAAACATCAGATAGTCAAAACCACAATGAGCCATCACACAGAAGCCCTAAGACAACTATTGTCAGGTGGATGAGGGTTAGCATGAGTTAGTGAGAACCTGAAGGGAAGCTGGCACGCTGTTGGTGGGAAGGTAAAGTGAGAGCCCGTTATGAGAAACAGCATGGAGTTTCTTCCTCCAAAAACTAAGAACAGAAGTATGTCATATTCTACACACACACACACACACACACACACACACACACACATAGATTATGTTGTGTGTGTGTGTGTGTGTGTGTGTGTGTGTGTGTGTGTGTGTGTGTGTGTTGGAAAATAACCAGTTGGAAGCCTGCTCGACAGGAAGGAATTATTCATGCCTGGTACTGTAAGTCTCGTCAAAAACTCATGGCTCAGGAGATCATAGACCCTAGGGAAAACCTACCAGTGTTGGTTGACAAAATGGACATATTAAACTGACTCTTTAATGTTTTTAGTTTTTTTGAGACAGGGTTTCACTGTGTAGCTCTGGCTGTCCTGGAACTCACTTTGTAGACCAGGCTGGCCTTGAACTCACAGAGATCCACCTGCCTCTGCCTCCTGAATGCTGAGGTTAAAGGTGTGCACCACCACCACCACCACCACCCAGCTCTTAAACTGATTTCTAAATATTTATGTTATTTGTCTAATAGGTCAGTATTGCTCTCAGCCATGGTCAGAGACGCTTCTTCAGCAGTGGCTAACAGAATGATAACTGGTCAAAGTGCTGAAAATGTGACTACTGAGTGGTCAGCCCTAAATAGGACATCTGTATCAATCCACCAACAGCAAGGCTCAGGGAACATCGTGGAGCAGAGGGTGGAGAGACTGTGAGAGCCGGAGGATGGGGAGCAGGAGGATGGGAAGCAGGAGGATGGGGAGCAGGAGGATGGGAGCCGGGCAGAGAAGGGCTGTCTTCTAGACATGATGTGGCTACAGCACTCATCAATTCACAACTAGCCATGGTTACCTGCACACTATCTTTAGTCAACAAAGTTAGCCAACATTCAGACAGGCAGCACTAACAGGACTCAGAAAGGCCACGCCTGTCTCCAGTTAGTCCCCCAGGACGTTCAGCCATCACAGGGATCTCGGCAGTGAAGTGCTGAGATCTATGTATCTTGTTTGGGTTCAAAGCAGCTGTAACTTAACCAGAATTCCCTTTTCTCAGGGTGAAAAGACCCCTTTGCTTCCCTCAGATGTGCTTGCCCCTCTGTACTAGGCACTTGGAGCCCCCAGGGCCTGGTTAAATACTCCTGCGCATCTTCACCTGCACAGTTGTTGCTGTTCCTAGTCTTTCAGGAGGAAGGAACTCAGTAATTTGCGAACACTTTCTCCAGGTTTCCCTCCCAGGATAGGGGAGGTGTTCAGATTTCCGGACCAGGCCCTTGGGGCGGCTTTCTTTCCTGGCTCTCTGTCTTCCAAGGAGTGCCACAGGTATGGCTTTGTAATTTCAGAATGTGTCACCGCGGGGGGCCTTGCCAAAATTCCGAGATGAGTGAAAAGAATATAACTCTAAAATATGTCTTTTCTCTTCAGAAGATGGCATTCCCGCACGGCTGTGGAGGGAGACACGTGTGGTAGGCAGCCTGCAGACGTGTTTCTAAAAATAGATGGGAAGGAGGCAAGCGTGAGGCTATGGAATCTCTCCTTGGTTATGTGAAGGGCTTCTCACGGTGAGCGAAATGAAGTACAAACGACTATTGATCTTCAAAAGGCTGTAGCTACTTAGATTAATTGCTTCCATGCTTTACAAGACTGTTGACATAAGAGGTCCAAACACTTTCATAGTTTTTTAAGAAAAGAGAGATGAGTGACAGGTTCCTTGCAAGACCTTGTAGTTCAAAGCTCACAGAACACATCATGCACAACACTGGACCCTGGGTCGAACACACCTACTGAGGGGAGGTATTTGGGGACCAGTAAGAAAAATTTCAATACAGACTGAATATGTGATCATGGTTAAGGAATTGCTGTTGATTTTATGACATGTAATAATAGCATTTGGTTATGAAATTAAATGTCCCACTTTTGAAAGACGTCCACTCAAGCAATTAAAAGTGCCATAATACCTAAGGTTTGCCTCCTTCTCCTTAGCAAATAGGCATAAAAATGAGACAGGAAGGGTGACGTGTCAATTAAAATTTGTAGCAAATTGCTCTTTTGGAGTTTTTGATAAAGAGAAATTTGTAAATGTTTTTAAATATTGTAAAAACCAAATACAAATATTGTAAAACTAAATGCAAATCTACATCTTAAAAGAGAAACCCCAATACTGAATAGCCAATAAGGGCACAAGAAATAGATGCTTTTTGTGAATTGAGTCTAGCCAATGAGCCTGAAGTAGGTCATGTGTAAGCCCAGTGCAGAGCAAATTAAGTTTTAAAGAGAATGTTGTCAATAATTCACGACCAGACACAAGTGGGTAGTTAATACATGACCATGGCAAAGAATTCAGAAGGTTCAACTAAAAATGTTTCACTTATATGAACCCCCAAATGTACTTTTGGAAAGTACAAGGAAAGAGAGTCAGAATTGTGCCTTAGTATGTCTTTGGTGATTTGTAATAAAAATTGTTCTTCTTCTGTAAGTACATAGGATAATCCTCCTCTCCTGCAATTTAGAAAGAGGTGATTAAAGGCGCAGTTTCTTTACATTAGTAACAGGCCCCCCAAGCTATAGGAATCTCAGAGTCCCTACCAATCAGGAGTGAGGTAGTTTCATCAGTGTCTGACACAGTGACAGAAGACCCCCACAGAGCTGTGTGTGACAGGGCCACCTTGCCTCTCAGGATGCTGTTAATGGAACGAGGTCACAGCCCCAATGAACTCTGCAGAGACAGAGCTGTTGTGCAGCTTCAGCCTGGTCACAGCCTTACCGTGACGGCTGCTAGAATGGGCACAGGTAGCACATTTGCTGCAAGATGGACTGGTGGGCAGGGTGTGCCCATGAAGGGAAGATGAAGAGCGTCCTGCACCAGAACCTTTTCTCCAGAGTCCACTGTTAATCCAGATGCTGGGACAGACACTTTTTTTTTTTGGTTTTTTGAGACAGGGTTTCTCTGTGTAGCTTTGTGCCTTTCCTGGATCTCGCTCTGTAGACCAGGCTGGCCTGGAACTCACAGAGATCCACCTGGCTCTGCCTCCCAAGTGCTGGGATTAAAGGCGTGTGCCACCACCGCCCGGCTGGGACACACACTTTTTATCCCTGCACTCAGGAGACAGAATCCCCCTAGAAGGAGGATGTGGGTTTGACACCAGCCAGGGCTACCGCTCTATTAGTTACTTTGCCCGTTGCTGAGATGTAACACCTGACAGAAGCAACGTAAGGGAGGAGGGGCTCGTTCTGACTCACAGTTGGAGTATGCAGTCCATCATGGTGGGTAAGACATGGCGGTGGGAGCAGGGGGCAGCTGGTCCCAGTGCATCTGAAGTCAGGAAACAGAGGTGAATGCTGGCGCTCAACTTGCTTTCTTCTTTTTATTCAGTTTGGGACCCCAGCCATGGGCTGGTTCTGCCTACATTCAGGCTGAGTCCCCCTCCTCCGTTAGACCTTTCTGGAAACACCCTTCCAAACACGCCCACAGGTATGTTTCCGCTGCCATTCTAGATTCACTCACCCTGGCAAGTGAAGGCTCACCTCATCTGCATCTCCTAAAACACTGACTCAAGCAACAAAAAGGAATTAGTTGTGGAATGGTGGTGATCATTCTTAGCATACTAAAGTTGGTTTTGATATCATTCTTCATCAGTCTGGTGACCCCAAAGGCAAAGCAAGGGGCTCCAGGAAATTAAGGTAACTTGAGAAGAGTTTGAGAGCCTTCTACCAAAGCTGTGCATGGGGAGCCTGGGGGGCAGTTGGACCAGGGAGACCTTAGCACACTGTATATTCCAGCACTCAGGAGCTAGACCTGAAATTCAAGGTCATTGAATTCCTTGACTACAGAGGAACTTTCAGGCCAGCATGGGCCACCTGAGACGCTGTGTCAAAACAAATAAAAACCGAACGGGGTGTTTGGGGGTGTTTGGGGTAGCTCAGTCAGCAGAACACTTGCCACACAAGCATGAGGACCCGAGTTCGGATCCCCAGCTCCATAACACACGTTTAAAATTAGGCACCGAGTCAGGCATTTCTATCTGTAGGAAGCTTTTGTATTCCCCCCGTATCTGTCTGTCTCCTTTACCCTTTTCTCCATTTAAGTAATGCCCTTTCTTACTGATTTGTAGGTTTTCATTCTATTTCAGGGAAGTCAGATTTTAGCAACAGGAATTGCAAACTGTCTTTCACAGTTTATGTTTATGCTTTTGATTAAGGTATTTTCCCATGCATAAGTGGCCTTTTAAAATCAAATTATTTTTTCTATCTTTTCCTGGTATCTGGATTTTGCTTAACATTTTAGAAGTCCTTTATCTTGTGCTTACAATTTCCTATCAGTTCTTTTATTTATGTTTTAAAGACGTATTTATTTATTTTATGTATATGATTGTTTTGCCTGCATGTGTATACACCATGTTTGTGCTTCGTACCCTCAGAGGGTACAAGAGGGCTTCAGATCTCTTGGAACTGGAGTTATAAGTGGTTGTGAGCCACCATGTGAGTGCTGGAAATCAATGTTCTCTTAACCACTGAGCCATCTCTCCAGCTACCATGTTCTTCTCCTCCTTACCCCCTTCTCTCTTGAAATATTTTATAATCTATTTATTTTATTTGTATATTTATGAGTGTTTGCTGGAATGTATGTATATATGTACACCATGTCCATGCCTGGTGCCCACAGAGGTCAAAAGAGGTCACTGGATCCCCGGAACTGGAGTTTCAGATGGTTGTGAACTACAGTGTGGGTCCTGAGAACTGAACCCTTGTCTTGTGCAAGTGCTTTCAACCACTGATCCATCTCCTAACCCCGAGTTCTTTTATTTTTTTAACATTCAAATCTTTAATCCATCGTAAATGGATTCTGATGTAACTTCGGAGGTAAAAATCCAAAAAAAGATTTCTTTCCCAGATGGCTACCAGTTGATTCAACACAATTTATGAAGTGACCTTTTCTCTACTAATTGGAAAATGCTGCCTTTATCAAGTAGTGAATTTCCATTAGTGTTTGATCTTCTACAGATCCATCTTAGTCAGAGTTTGGCCTGCATTTTGTTGTAAAAATTAATAGGCAGATATTCAAGACGCTCACACAAATTTACCCATGCTCTACCCAGAGCAATACAGTCAACAGGTGAATTGTTCTTTGGGGGAAAATATTCTAAAATCCCCCATCTGCTAAAACCTGATCCTCCCTCCTCCTATGCTGAGGCTGAAGACCATAACGACCACCAGCCTTTTGAGTCAGATTTGACTACTGGGGAGAGATGGCCAAGGAAGATGGCCAAAGAAGGTTCTGCTTCCTTTGTTTTGTGTGCTGAATTAGCACAGGGTGGGCTATGCTCACAGTTAGAGTATAAACCATCAATCATTGCCCCCTCCCCCAACACAGGGTATGAACCATCACCCCGCCCCCCCCCCCACACAGGGTATGAACCATCAATCAACCCCCCGCCCCCAACACACACACACAAGGTATGAACCATCAATCACTCCCCCCCCCACCCCCCCCACCCCCCCCCCACCCCCCACCCCCCCCCCCCCCCCCCGCCACACACACACACAAGGTATGAACATCCCCTTCCAGTGCTAGGATCAAATCCAGGGCTTCACATGTGCTAAGCAGGAGCCCTGTCCCTGAGCTGTATTCCCATTCCTTTTGTTGTTGCTGCTGTTTAGGGAGCTTTGGTTTCCTGAGATGGTGTTCGCTATTTAGCCCAGGCTGGCCTATAACTGTCTACCTGTAGCTAGCCTGTAATTCACGATCCTCCTGCCTCAGTCCCCCGAGTGCTAGAATTACAGGGATTTGCCACCACCCCCAGATCTGCTCACCTTCTGGAAGGATTGCCACGACACAGCTCTGGTTGTGGCTCTTGCTTCTCACCAATCACCAACGCATGCCTAGTTTATGTTGTAAGCACACACTGCCCTCAGTATTGGTGGTGTTTTGACTTGTAGGCTGCTTTGAGGTGGCCATAAGACTATGCCTCACATACCTCCAACTTAGGGAATGGCGGCTGACCAACAGCTCCAGCAGCTAGGCTCTGAAATCCATTAGTTATCTGTGCTGAGAGGATGCCATCTCCTGGGCTGCAACTCCTGGTCAATGCCAGACAGGCAGCAAGCCAGTTCTGAACCTCCCCTTCCCTTCCCTTCCCTTCCCTTCCCTTCCCTTCCCTTCCCTTCCCTTCCCTTCCCTTCCCTTCCCTCCCCTCCCCTCCCCTCCCCTCCCCTCCCCTCCCCTCCCCTCCCCTCCCCTCCCCTCCCCTCCCCTCCCCTCCCCTCCCCTTCCCCTTCCCCTTCCCTTTCCCTTTCCCTTCCCTTCCCCTTTCCCTTTCCCTTCCCTTCCTTCTCTTTCTTTCTCTCTCACTATGAAGCCCAGGCCGGCTTAGAATTCACTATGTAGGCCAGCCTAGCCTCGAACTTATATCAATGCTCCTGCCTCAGCCTCCCAAGTGCTAGATTACAGATTGTGACCACAGGAGGCACAGGCCTTCCTTTGATGACACCAGAACACTTCTGCCCAACATCCCCTCTTTCCTCAGGGTCATAGTCTCATGATGGCGGCGTGATGGGTCTTCCAGCCTCTGTCTGGTTTCCCTCCTTATCTCTCACACGTGCATTCCCCCAACACAACCCATGCACAGTTAATCTCAACTTGGCATCTGTTTCTTGGATCTGAGCTAGCACAAGCTACCTGTCCCTACAGGCATGCAATGCATTCATTTGGTAATACACTCCCGCCCCCACCCCCACAGCCATCTGTAACAGCACTGGTGGTGTGCTGGATCTTGGGCTCTTTACTCTATAAGGAAGAGCTTTTCCTGGGTTGAATAGGCCTTCTGTCTCCTCACTGCTGAGATGCAATCAAAGGTGATTAAGTGTATGACAGTAAGTTAGAACTTCTTGTCTTTACTGGTCACATGGCACAAATGAATGGAGTATTCATCTTAAGAACAATGGTGTCTGACCAATAATTCAAAGAGGTCGTTTCAACCTGAGCACCACAGGGGTGTACCCAGACATTAGGGCTGGTCCCCTAGGCAGACAGTCTACTTCACCTGTAGGTGAAGCAGGATTATTTGATGACTGATGAATAGACACACCCTTGAGTTTAGGTACACATTCACTCTCTTGTCTTGGAGTCTCATTGTTTTCAATGCTGGAATTCAGCTGTCAGTGTTCCTCTCCCCACCCCCAGGAATTCATAGTCTGGAGAAATCAGGTGTTATCTGAGAGTTGAAATTCAGTTTATGAGTTCATTCTCATAGTTCAGGGTGATGTCGTTCATTCAACCCTGCAGTGCTTCAGAGAGCTGTTGATGTCTGGTCGGACCAATTTTTTCACGTTGTGGCATGTAGGATGCACAACCCTCTTGGAATGTTTCTTGGATGACAGATGACTTAGGCTTTCCCTGAGTGTCTTCAGGCTAGACCTGTCATGTCCATTTCATGTGCCGTCTGTGTGCAGAAGAACTCTTGAACCGTTTATTTAACAGCTCTGATTAACACTGAGTATTCTGGTCCCAACGTGTTACAGACATTTAATCTGATCATTCAAAAGTGCTTGCTTTATTCACTGAATAGAGAAAGATATTTATGAGCCATATGGGTGGAGTTGATCCCACAAAGAATTTAGGGAGGGGAAAATTACATAATTTGTAATCATTTTTAGGGGGAGGCCTGAATCAACCCCTGTGAGTCTTGCACTGGTCTGCTCAGCAGTCGCTGCCTGCTTATTGACTATTCCAGTGTTATATGAGAGCTCAAATCATGTGCAGTGTGGTCCTATTTTCTTCTGGCCTTCTCCTCCAGTGCCAGTGAGATGGACCTATTTCAGGCAAATGTCCACAGCATGCCACTTGTAGATGGATTCTTGAGCAAGCCAGCGCTGTCCTTTGCCATGCTGGGTCTGCACACTGCAGTGGGCCCTCGAGGATGTAGCGACCATGTCTCCTGCAGTGATCAGTGCTGCCAAGGCCCACGGCAATGGTGCCGAATGCTGATGGACTGCAAGTGAAAGCAGGTCTTTCCTTCCTTTAAGCTGTTTCCCCCAGGTGCTTTGTTAGAACAATAGAAAGCTGACTAATTAATGACCAGAAAGAGGTCATTTGCCTCCCCCGCCCCCTTTTAGACTCCAAATTCCTCTCTCTTCTTGTTTCTCCATAATATATAAATACATAATACATAATGAATTGTTGTGGACTAACACCATCCTACGTATAGCATTTTAGAACCCATTCCTTCTGTTTAAATATATTTTGGTACATACATAATACATAATGAATTGTTGTGGACTAACACCATCCTACTATGGTATAGCATTTTAGAACCCATTCCTTCTGTTTAAATATATTTTGGTACCAACCATCCAGCTCACCCCTTACCTCCCTTGGATCTGGTGACCACCATCGCTTCCTCCCTCCCACTTGTAGTTCTGAGGATTAAACCCAAGCCCTTGTGCTTCCTGGACAACCACTCTACCTGCCTCTAAGTCACATTCCCAACCCTGTTCTACTATCATGTACACAGCTTACTAGAAATGCATTTCACATCAATGAATAGGAACAGTCTCAGAAGATGGAGATATATATTGGTTTTTGAGATAGAGTTCTCTGTGTAGCCCTGGCTGTCCTGGAACCCACTCTGTAGACCAAACTGGCCTTGAGTTCATAGATCTGCCCTCCTGCCTCTGCCTCCTGAGTGCTGGGATTAAAAACATGTGCCGTGCCGGGCGGTGGTGGCGCACGCCTTTAATCCCAGCACTCGGGAGGCAGAGCCAGGTGGATCTCTGTGAGTTCGAGGCCAGCCTGGGCTACCAAGTGAGTTCCAGGAAAGGCACAAAGCTATGCAGAGAAACCCTGTCTCGAAAAACCAAAAAAAAAAAAAAAAAAAAAAAAACATGTGCCATTATCACCTGGCAAGAAGATGGATATCTTAGTAGGTGGTCAAGTAGTCCTCAAAAACCAACAAACCAACAAACAAAACAGTGCAGATGTACAAGGTCATTAGAAATAAATAACTTGTAAGAATACACACACATCCGGGCGGTGGTGGCACACGCCTTTAATCCCAGCACTCGGGAGGCAGAGCCAGGCGGATCTCTGTGAGTTCGAGGCCAGCCTGGGCTACCAAGTAAGCTCCAGGAAAGGCGCAAAGCTAAGCAGAGAAACCCTGTCTCGAAAAAACAAAACAAAACAAAACAAGAATACACACACACACACACACACACACACACACACAATTGGGAGTCACTCTCAAATACAAAAGGTATCAATATCAAGGGTATAACAGAGTTCAAATTAACACGACTTAAGAAGGAGAAACAAGCTAAGTGTGGTGGTGTAAGGCTAGCCTGGGCTACATGAAAAGAAGCATGGGAGGAGGAAGAGAAAGAAGCAGGAGGGACCATGCCCGGAAGAAGCAAGAGGCTTAGAGAGGCATTGTCTGCGCTGACCCAGGGGGCCGTGATGGGGACGCCATTCTTAAGGTCTGCTCAGCAGGCTCTCTTTTAGATTTATTTATTTTTAATTATGTTTATGGGGGATGTGGTGTGTGCACATGAGTGCAGGTGCCCCTGAAGGCCAGAAGAAGGCGTCAGATACCCTGGAGCTGGAGTCCCAGATGGTTGTTGGTTGCCTGGCATGGGCATTCGGGACTTGGTCCTCTGCAAGAGCAGCCAGGGCTCTTAACCACTGAGCCGCCTCTCCAGCCCTTCAGCAGGTTCTTTTTGAGAAAAACTGGAGTCCAGCTGAATTTCAGAGAAATTTATAGGGTTAGTAACAAAGGAACTCCTATCAGGAGAATCAATATGAGGTAGTAAGATGGAGTGGGTTTTGAGTTTGTTTGTTTCATTTACAGTCCTGGAGTGAGTACCCAGGGCCTCAAGAATGTGAGATGAACCTTCTACCCCTGAGCTACACCCAAGCCTAAGCTGGAGGTTTGGATCCGGAAAGATAAGAGTGAAACCCAGATCTTTTTCAAGGCAGTGTGTCCTTAGTCGAACTGCAGATCCAGTAGCAGTACCGGGGAAGACTTGTAATTGTTAACAGGAAAGAAACCAGCTCTGTGTTAACTTAGCGTTCCATCGCTGTGACAGAATACTAGAAATGGCCGGGCGTTGGTGGCGCACGCCTTTAATCCCAGCACTCGGGAGGCAGAGGCAGGCGGATCTCTGTGAGTTCGAGGCCAGCCTGGGCTACCAAGTGAGCTCCAGGAAAGGCGCAAAGCTACACAGAGAAACCCTGTCTCGAAAAAATCAAAAAAAAAAAAAAAAAAAAAAAAAAAAAAAAAAAGAATACTAGAAATGACCAACTTCTAAGAGGAAAGGTCCATTGTGGCTGACAGCTTTTGGAGATTTCAGGCCATGGATAGTTGTCCTGTTGATGTGGGGCCTGTGGCAGCACAGACCCCCCCATGGTGGTAACACATAACAGAGTATCCTGTTCACATCAAAGTGGCCGAGAAACAGGAAGATGGCAGGGTGGGATACCAGTTACCCTATTTAAGGGATAAGTGGTCTAACTTCTTCCCACTCGGCCCCACTCCTACATATTCCACTATCTCCCAGTTTTTAAGCAAGGGACCAAACCTTTAACACATGAGTCTTGAGGGGCAGGTACACTCAAACCATACTGAGTTAGAACCACCCACCACTCGTCAGCATTTCCTAGATACCACATTCCACGTTGCATTACTTTTCCTCGGGGTCTCTTTTTAATTACCCCCAGATACAAATGATTCCAGCTTGGCAAAGCAATGAGTTTATTGGGGTTGCTTACAGGAGCATGGAGGACTCAAAGACAACTGTGTCGCTGAAAGGCCCACCTCAGCACAAGTGACGAGTCACAGAAGTTCCATCCCTGGAGCTCCCTGTGCCACTTGCTGCTAGCGGGGCCTCCGAAGCGTCTCTTCTCCTTCCCAATCATCTACTGCTTAGGTCGTCCCCAGGATGGGCACTCAGGAGTCAAGTTTGGTGAGCTTTCTGGGTCTTGCTTGTCTCTCGTTAATTTCACGAGCCTCTTTCGCGAGCATCCTCCATCCCTCAGGGCCACAGAGCTTCCATGCATGCATGACACCTGGGCACATCCTTCACTGCAGAGAAGTTTGGGAGAATGCTAAGCCTGCTCCACCTACTCTCCTTACTCCAGACAAGGAATTTTAAAGCAGCTCCGACTACAGTAACATTTGAAAGCGTCCAAATGACAAAGACCTAAATCCCAGGCCAGCAAGGCCTAAGATTCTATTGGATGTCTTGGGGGCTTGCGAGCCTCTTGGTGTTTCTCCTTCCTCTGACACCTGAGCTGCACCCTGCAGGAGGGGAAGCACCTTCCCATCAGGCGCCCTGGCTCACTCTTCATGCCTCACTGACTTGACAAGCTGAAGAAGGCTTGCCTTGAAGTCATACCGGTCCCCAGTCAGCTGGAAGAAGTCTGTTTTCTTACCTGAGACAGGGCCTTACTTCTCTCTGCCTTGGGTCCTTCACTTAAGTGAACCCCTTCTGCAAAATGTTTTACAATTTCAATACTCTTTCTAAATCAATATTTGATATAATAGCATGGTAAATCTCAAACTCAGGGCTTCACAGGCTAAGAATGTTCTTTACCAGTGAGCTGGGAGCTACATTCCTGGCCCTAATTCTTTTGCTTGAGCGACCACTGGATCCCATACTCTTTGGCATGGGAAGTCACCAACCTAAAAGATTAATGAGATGAAGAACCCAACCTGCCACATCCACCTAGCTTCCAGAGCCTTGCTGCCTAGCCACTGGAACTCAGTAAACATTTGTGGAGGGTTGAGCGCTTAAAGGTATGTGCAGCAAGCACTTGGCAAGCTGTCCTTATTAAGCAAAATTTGTATGAATGAGGAGGCAGATGGGCAGAAAGGGAAGAGCACCGTCCACAGATGTTTATATGTAGGCATGCACAGCGGGGCTTGGGTTTGAACCCATTCTCGGTACCTATGGAAAATGGTATTATATTCAGCATCTCTGCAACAAAGTGAGCTGTTTATTGTGGTTTATTCGCTGGTTTTTCATGAGCTGTTTCTGCAAGAGCATGAGAAAGGGAGCTCGGATGCAAGTTCATCCCAGCCGGGGTTCTCACCACTGCAGGTAAAATCATCAAGACAGCAAACACTGCCTGGCAATCCTTCAGAGGAAGAATTTCTCAGTCAGTGATGGCTACCAGTCTTTCTGGTGGTGCTGGGGAAGGTGAGAACTTCCAAAGAAGCCAATCAGGAGGCACATGAGGTAGGAATGGCGTGTGTGTGTGTGTGTGTGTGTGTGTGTGTGTGTGTGTGTGTACACAATGCACTCTTTACTACAGTTGCATTAGCACAGGGAAAACCAGCCTGATCCTGTGGAAATCATGATGAACAGCCACCATCATGGTCTGAGCTCCTAATGCAGAAGCCACCAGGAAGGAGGGGCTATATCCCTTTCTCCCTTACTTTCTCCAGAATCTTTCCTTGAGTGCTCGCCTACCTCCTTATTGTTATAAGGACTGGCTAGAGGACAGGACAACTGGAAGAGACCCCTGCCACGTCATCATCTGGATCTTAAACACCGCTCCAGTCTAGTCCAAGGCGGGAGGACAGAGCAGCCTACGAACCCTGGGGACAGGCCGCCAGTGTCATCCCCAGCTCCTTGGAACACTCTGCTGTTTATCACGGGGAGCCCCATCTGTTCAGGTCAGGGGAATGTGATTTGTTTGAAGAGGGAAGGAAGACTAGAGAGTAATATACCATAGTGTTTTCATTGGAGTATGAAGAATAATAGCCTTTCAAATGAAAGACACCTTTATATTCCAACTGAGTTATGAACCTCAGAGCGTGACGAAGCTGTGATTTATTCTTCACATTACTCAAGCTTCCAGACCTATCCTTTGAGAATTCTGTTCTCTTAATGAATTTCCTGAATCTAGTAATTTTTTATGCCAAAAATGGGGGAAGAAAGGGAGGGGGGAGGTTTGACTTATTTTATGGGGAGTAGAATTTAAAGGGGAAGGGACATAAAAATATCGTGGCTTTAGATAAAAGAAGACAACATTTGCAGAAAATTTGTCTGTGTTCGTCTGTCTGTGGAAAGAATGGTCTTTGAGGATGCCTTTCTAAAATTAATTTTGAAGCCACCCTTTAAGTTTTATAAAAATCCAGGGTGATGTTCTTTGGTGTGCGAGATTATCACCACCACCATCAATATCACCAACAGCACCAACAGATTCTTTGTTACTATATTGAGGTGTGTGTGTGTAAGTGCTTATGCACATGTATGTGGAGGCCAGAGGTAAACTTATGGTGTCCTTCCTTAGAGGATACCAACCTTGTTTATTTGAAACAATGTCTCTCATTACACCTGAAACTCACCCATGACTTAAGGCTAGCTGGCCAGCCCTGGAGATCTGCCTCTCTTCACCTTCCCAGCACTCGGCTGACAAACGTGGACCACCACACTCAGCTTTTGGTGCAGGTTCTGGGGCTGGAACTCGGGGCCTCACGATTGTGCAGTGAGCCAAGTCCCCAGCCCTCCGTCCTCACACTGTGCTTTTGTGCTCCCGTATCAAGTGCACGTTCTGGGGAGCACTTCTTCATCATTTCGTAGACACATCTTTCTTCTGGCCCCCCGTATGTGGTATCTGTTGGCTGGATTTTGAGCTTCCCAGAATGATTCTCTAATTGTCTTATTTTCTACCACTGCTCTCCAGCCTGGGAGATTTCGATCAATATTAGTATCTGACACTTCTATTTAAGAACTAAGTTTTGTTGACCTGTTCCATTTTGTGAGCTCTATTTGTGTATTTATGTATTTACGTGTGTGTGCGCGCGCGCGCGTGTGTGTGTGTGTGTGTGTGTGTGTGTGTGTGTGTGTGTGTGTGCATAGCCACAGCACCAGTGTAGAGATCAGCAAACAACTTGTAGAATCAGCAAACAACCAAGTAAGTATTGATGACTGAACTCAGGTGGCCAGGCTTGGAAGAAAGAATCTTTACCCACTGGGCCAAATCACTAGACTCTTATTGTTATGGTTATTTTAATATTATTAAATAACAATTATTATTAAATAGTAATAAAATAATAATAATTTTCTTGTTATTTTCAGAAACCTTTTCCTGAATTTTATTCTATTATTATTATTATTATTATTATTATCTTGCTCTTATGGGTCTGAAGTCATTAAGTATAGTTTTGTTTTTACAATGTTCCTTCTGTTCTTTTCAATGTTTTAGTTTGTTCTAGGTCATTTTGGGTTTTGAGACTCTTTTATGGCCAAATCATTAGCCACTACCAATCCTGGATGCAGATTCTTTTCTCTGGAAACCTCACTTTGACATCAAAGGAACACTGGATACCTTGTTTGAGGACCTGCCCACCCACAAGCACCTTCTTCAATCTCCTCCAGGCCCAGCCCTGAGCAGGACTGCAGCTCGGAAGGCCCTGGTGCTGGCATATGGCACCAAACCACTGAAGTAGCATCCTTGCAGCCTTCTTCCTCTTCCTCCTCTTCCTCCTTGTCAGTCCTCTGCTAATTAAGATTGCCAGTAAGGCCTTAGGTAGAGGTCAACAAAATGGGGTAATGCAGCAGAATTGGGGGGGTTAAGAGTTATGGCAGCTATTGCACCTTAATAATATGCTCAAGGTTGATCTTACCTCTACTAGTCCCATCCGACCATGGCAGTGTTGTGTGACAAAAATTCTCTACATGCCTTCTCACCCCCATAGGGAACCTATGACAAATCCAAGTGTGGACACTGCCGAAGTCCAACGTGGTGAAGCAAGGAGTTTTATTGGGGTTACTTACAAAAGCAGACTCAAAAAAATGACTCAAAGACAGCTGAATCACCAAGGCCCACATGGGTGACAGCTCACAAAGGTGGGAACCTGGAGCACACTGCACAGCCTGCAGGCATCTCAACAGGCTGGAGATTGTGCTTTCCAAGTGACTCAGTCAGTCTTCCGGGCAGCTTGGCTGGTTTTTGCTTTTTCCAAGCAGCTGGTCTGGTCTCAGAGTCTTCTTTGAGCTCAGCTTCCTTGACTGAGACTCTCAGCTTTCATTGTTTATTCTGGCAGGGAGGGGCCTAGTGATCTGGTCAGTTTCAGGGACTTCCTGAAGCTTTTTTGTTTTGTTTATCTTCCCGCTTGAGGAGCTTCTGCTGCAGGATGGAATATTCCAGTCTCCTAGGAAAGTGTTATGCACCAGGTCATGTTGTGCAACCCACTCCCCTCCCACCCCATTTTCTACAAAGTTAGTCAGTTTTCTTCTGAATGAAATTTCCTTGCCAGGAAACACACACCTGAAATCTGAGCACAGAGCAGGAAGCGGCAAGAGCATCAGGAGTTCAAGGTCATCCTCAGCGAATTTAGACGTTCTAGGCTACATGAGACTGCCAAAAAGGAAAAGAAGAGGAAAGGAGGAAAGGAATGAATGGATAAATTTATTCCTGGGATGAAGTAATTTATTCTCTGTTGTGTTTCTGGCATGACTAAAACATGTACAAATACATTTTATTACCTCAGAAACAATAGTAAGATATAATGAAGGGCTTGACCAAGAAAGATATTATATTAAGATATAAATTATGATATATAATATTAGCTTGTTGTAATTTGTTCCTGGCTTATAACTCCTTCCCCAAGGTGAGTGATAGAAACTCTCAATTTTCTCTGCCCAGAGAGGGTGAGTTAGTTGCTTTTCTCATTTCTGTGTTGAAATTCTTGACAAAAGCAATCTAGGGAACAAAGGGTTTATTGTAGCTCAAGGACTGAGGGTACAGCTCATCACTGTCGGATGGGCTTGGTGACTGGCCATAGTGTCAGCCATGTGAGGCTGCTGATCACATCGCGCTGGAATTAGGAAGCAGGGAGAGATGAATGCTTTTCTCCTCTTCGTTCAATCTGGACTCTAACCCATGGGGTGGTGCCATTTATATTTAGGGTAGGTTTTCCGTCCTCGGTTAAACTGCTCTGGAAGCATCCTCATGGGCATGCCTACGCATGTGCTTCCTAGATGATTCTAAATCTAGTCATGTTGACAAGGAAGATTGATCATTACAAATCTACCCCTTGCCAACTTGACACCCCAGGACATCATTTTTGAATCACAACATTCCACCCCTGGTTGCCAAAGGCTTGGGACATATTGTAATGCAAAATTCATTTGGTTCATCTTCAAGAGGCCCTCAGATCTTAACAGTTCTAACGTTCTCAAAAGCCCAAAGTCCAAAATCTCTTCTGAGATTCAAGACACTCTCTTAATTAAGAGTCCCAGGAGGAGGAAAAAATAAGTTTCATACTTTTAACATATAATAGAATTGCTGGGCAGTGGTGGCACACACCTTTGATTTCAGCACTCAGGAGACTGAGCCAGGTGGATCTCTGTGAGTTCGAGGCCAGCCTGGTCTACAGAGCGAGATCCAGGACAGACACCAAAGCTACATGGAGAAACCCTGCCTCAAAAAACCAAATATATATAATGGAATCGGAGTCATTCAAAAAGGGGAGAATAGAATAACAAGGGAAGCTCATACTGGAGCCACACCAAAACCTAGCAGGGCAAATAGCAAGCCATGCAGCTTCCGAGTCTGGCATTTTAGGCTGGTGGTAGCGTCAGCTGGGCTCCACCCTTCCAGCTCTGCTGCCTGTAACACACATGGCCTATCTCTTGGGCCACCTCTATTCTGTGCCTACGGTTTTCATCAGCAGATGTCCCAAGGGCCTGTCATAGCCCATACCCTCACTTCCCATTGCAATGTAGGCTCGATTTTCACAGCTTTATGCAAATGGACTCTTGGGAAATCTGAACCTGCTGTATATTGCCTGCCCTCAGTGAGTTCCTATAATCTTGGTGCAAGCTCTATGACCTGATAACTGTTGCAGTTTGCATGCTTGCAAAGCCAGTACCACGTGAATGACATTGCCAGGATCTGCTGCCAGCCCATTAAGCAATATGGCCCCCGTGTGTCAAATCTGTGGGGGCTGTTGTGTTCCTTGGTGGTTGAACCTGCGAAAACACTTTTCTAGGCGGCCGTTTTTGATCAGGTGGATTCTCCAGTGGTGTTCCCTATACAGGCTGCCTCCTTTCACAAGAATTTTCCCCGAGTTGGAATCTTCAGTGGGTGTGGTCTCGCTCAGTGCACCTTCCTTTACAATTACATTCACCCTGTACATATATTCACCCTGTACATAACGACATCCCACAGCACTGGAGCTTGGATCTCCCAAAAGAGGCAAAGGTGCCCGTCCACAGCATTGACTGTGAAGAGCTGTCCCCTTGGGAAAGAAAGCTGTCATTTACACTAATGCCTTCATTATTATTCCCTTTACAATTACGACTACTTTCTCTGCACCCACCTCGTCTGCATCTTCGAACTCACTCACCCTCTTTCCCTTGCCAAACTCGGCATCGTTCCTATCTTTCTTCTCTGGCTCGCCTCCAGGGACCTCCACAGTTTGGTCGATCTGCAAGCTCTCAGACCCGTCGTCTTCTC